>NC_045709.1:18216946-18519976 GCF_009834535.1 Camelus ferus | reverse complement strand
AAATTATAGTGAAATGTTAGGATTTGATAGTGCCCCAGGGTGAGTACACAGATTTTTTTTTTTTTTATTGTGGAAAAAAACCCACATAACAAAAATTTTTACCATCTTAATCATTTCTAAGTGTACAGTTCAGTAGTGTTAAGAATATTCATATTGTTGTGTAAAAAGCTCCAGAACTTTTTCATCTTGTAGAACAGAAACTCTACACCCATTGAACAGCAACTCTTCTTTTCCCTGTCCTCCCAGTGCCTGGCAACCACTGTTTTACTTTCTGTTTATATGAATCTGACTACTTCAGACTCTTCATATGAATGGAATCATAACAGTATTTGTGGCCGGCTTATTTCATGTAGCATAACATCCTTAAGATTCATCCATGTTGTTGCAAGTGTCAGAATCTCCTTCTCTTTAAAGACCACATTATATGTATATGGTATGTATATATGTAAATATACCTATATTTAGCTGCAGACCACGTTTTCTTTATCCATTCATCTATCAATGGATATTTGGCTGCTTCTACCTCTTGGCTATTGTGAGTAATGCTGTAATGAACATGGGTATGCAAATATCTCTTTGCGATCTTGCTTTTTTTGAATTCTTTTGGATTATATACCCAGCAGCGGGATTGCTGGGTCATATGGTAGTTCTGTTTTTAGTTTTTGGAGGAAGCTCCCCACTGTTTCCCACAATGGCTGCACCATTCTGCATTCCCACCAACACTGCACAAGAGTTCCACTTTCCCCACCTTCCCGCAAACACCTGGTATCTCCTGTTCTTTTGATAGTGACCATCCTAATGCGTGTGAGGTGGTGGTAACTCATCGTGATTTTCATCTGCATTTCTCTGATAATTAATGGTGTTGAGCATCTTTTCATGTGCCTTTTGGCTGTTTGTATATCTTCTTGGGAGAACTGTCTACTCAAGTCGTTTGCCCCCCCTTTAATTGGGTCACTTGTTTTGTTGTTGTTGTTGTTGAGTTGTATGAGTTCCCTATAAATTCTGGATATTAACCCTTTATCAGATATATGATTTGCAAATATCTTCCCCTATTCTGTAGGTTGTTATTATTTGAACTAATCTTTGTGTTTAAAATGTTTCATAACAATATTTTAAAAGGCAGGTGAGAACTCTTTATCAAAACCACCAAAGTCATGGTTGTTGTAGAAATAATGCCTTATTCTTTATTTTATTTATTTATTTATTTATTTTTAATTGAAGTCCAGTCAGTTACAATGTGTGACTCTCTGGTGCACAGCACAGTGTCCCTGTCACACAGATACATGCATATAATAATGCCTTATTCTAATTTCTGCTCTCTCTTAGAAGTTTCTTGTTTGACTTGATCACACATGTTGAGAGTCTGTATGAGTTTGTATGTAGATGGGAAGATTTAAAATACTATATGATGTAAATTTTCTTAAAATTAATCCATACATTCAGTGCTGTTCCAGTAGAATTTACAGGAAGTCTCTCCGTATAGTATATATATATATACATATATATATATATATATATATATGTATATATATGCACATATTTGTGTATGTGTGCAAAAAGATCTTGAAGGAGACATACTAAAATATTTAATAATTATCTTTGGAGAGTGGGATTGCCTGAAAGATGACAATGCTCTTTCGCTTTTTTGTTAGAATTTTTTTTTCAGCACGAATAGCTTTTGAAAAAAAAAAAAGAAAACAGATAACAATATCCTCTCTGAGGGAACTTGGTAGGTATAAAATCAAAATCAAAGTAAGGGCTCTCTGAGAATAGCCAAACAAATGAGAAAACTAATAAGGTTTATTGATGACCGTTACTATCAAAAGGCAGCCAGGAGCAGAGAAGTAGATTATGTCCAGGGAACTGATGAGGGAGGCAGGACGTTCATCCCTCTGGGTTCTGAATCTCACCTCCAAGGCAGCTCACAGAAAGCAGGGCTTCCAGACCAGCCAACCAGAACCCGACATCCCTGTGTATTCCACCGAGTCCGCCATGAGTCAGATTTATGATTTACAATATGGTTGAAAAAAACCAACCTCAGGGCTGCTACCCTAACAGACATTATCTTAGACATTTTCCACTGGAATATGCAAGAAGCCACCTGTACACGTGCTGTCCCTGTCAGGCAGCCCTGCCACACCTGGAGCTCCACTCTTGTTCCTTGGAGCACAGTCACCACAGGGACTACTGTTTTGCACAGACAGCTAGTCATTGGGCCACCGAGGAAAACCATGTGATTAACAATTTCCAGCTTGTTTGGTAGGACATTGCCTGGGACCTGCCATAACTCCTGTCTTACTACATGTGGTAGTGAAAAGCCTACACGATGAAGACGCTCTGAGGTTGAGATTCATTATTAGTGGAACCTCTGAGATTTAGACTCATTATTTTAATGTGTGAACCTTCATGGTCAGCAGTTTGGTTCCATCGTGTCCATTTAGCAAATGCAAAAATATTTTCTGAGCTCTTATAAAATCATGTTGTGCTGAGCACAGGAGTGCAGACCATCTCCTACGAGGAACCAAGTGTCTAGTTGGGCACCCTGGTGTGGGACTGGGTGGTTCTTCCCTGTGTGGAGCTGTCTGGGGCTCTGCAGAATGTTCAGCAAACCTGACCACTTCTCCTCCCAACTATCTGGGACAACCGAAAAATGCCCCTACTCATTTCCAAACACTCTTTAGAGCAGTCATTCTCAAAACGTGGTTCAGGGACCCCTGGGTGCCCTTGAGACCTTTCAGGGATCTTCGAAGTTAAAACTTCGAGCATGTGTACAGTGGTGTTTTCCAGGGTACAAGATTGTGTGCTGATGAAACTGACTGAATGCAGAAGCAAGTAGGAGGATCCAGTTGCCCTCCATTTAACCACACATTAAGAGTTTGGCAAAGATGTAAAACAGTGCCATTCTTCTCACTATCTTTTTGTTTTGGAAAATACAGTTATTTTTCATAAAAATAGGCTACTTAGGTTAACCTGTTGTAGGTTTTTTAATTGTAATTTAAAAACATAACATAATAATACATATTTTAAAACTCCTGTTTTAATTTCTAATACAGTCAGTATTGATAGATGTCCCCTACATAAATAAAAGTTTCCAGGGCCTTTTGCCATGCATTTCTTATGAGAGCCACACTGCAACCCAGGGGCATGCCCTCACCATCTTTCACACATGAAGAACCTCAGGCTCAGAGAGGCGGGGACCTGCCCAGGCTGGTGCCCCTCTGGGGGTAAGAGAGGAGGGACCCCAGACCAGTGCTTTCCTTCATGGACACATCATCTCTCCATATGCAGCCTGAAACTCTGTACAAGGAATCAGGTGGCCCAAGTCACTGGGGTCCCCCAAATGGTCACACACAGATGGCAAACAGCAGTCAGGGCCTGGTGTTTCTTGGGCAAAGCAATGAGGTTAAAAAAAACGTCAGTGGCCATTATGTGAATTTAACTCTAATAACAGAATGTAGGGCTCGCCTGCCACTACTGTAACGGCCCAGTACTTCTGCAGTCGACACCTAGGGCATTAGCTTACAGGCAGCAAAGCACAGCGGCTAAGGTGGGAGCCTTGCTGGCAGGCTCTTTCAAATTCTGTCACTGCTTACTGCCCGGCACCAGGGCATGTTTCTTTACTTCTCTGCCTTAGTTTCCTTGTCTGTAAATCGGGGATAATAATAAAAACACCAAGGCCTTAGAACTGTTATGAAAATTAAAAGAGACAGGCAAATAAATCTCTCGGAAGAGTCCCGGCATCCCGTGAGCATCAGTTCGTGTCTACCCTGATTGTTGCAATCACTTGCAGTGGTTCCATCTTACCAGATCTGTTGGACACTTTCTGACCAGGTGGCTTTTGTCTCCTAGTAATTGAGCAACAGTGCTGAGTCTTAATGAGCAGGTGCTTGATGCCTATGGTGTGACTGAATTTCCAGACCTCATTGTTGGAGACACAATCCTCCTATTTGATTTTTTCCACTTATTTTTATTACAGTAGTGCATGTGCATGCTGACAGATCAAATAATACGGAGCAGGTTTTAGTGGAAAGTCATGGTCTCCCACCTTTCCTTCCCTTCCATGAATTGACAACTCAGAGACAATATTCTTTCTCTTTTCCTCCCTTCCTCCCTTCCTCCTTCCCTTTCTCTCTCCCTCCCTCCCTCTCTCCTTCTCTCTCTTTCTTTCCAGTTTCTTCACTCAGCTCTGCTTGTGGTCACCTTCAAAATTCTAGACTATGTATTATCACCTCTATTGACCTATTTGGAAGACTTTGACATTAACTTTTAACATTTCAATAAGACGATTTACTTTGCAGTGTCCCAGTCCACCACCATCCTCTTCCCAGTATTAATATTCATATTTATGGCAGGCAGAATTTTAAAACTTAAAAGTACTCTTCTGTGGTTCTCTGAATGTTTCATTTTTGTAGCAACCTGTTCTTGTTGCATGGGTATAAAAGAGCTGGGGGTGGGGGCATCTCATGGTTCAGCCTACAGGACTTTCACTTAATGCCTGGCTCTCGGTCTGGTATCACCAACTGACGCTCTTCCTGGCCCTGCATTAGAGCCCCTCATTTGCCTCATGAGCCCCAAAAGTCTGCTCATATATGAAATAGGAAGAGAAGGGGCTGACATGGGCTTCCTCAGCCATTGTCTATTTTCAGGCAAAGGGTGTCCACCATTTAGGACTTTAGGCTCAGAGCTCTGGGGAAGGTGCTTAAGAAGAGGGCTGTCAGGCTGCAGGAGCCTCCAAATAAGGGCCTAAAAAAGGCTGAATTCTGGGGTTCCAACCTGTGAACCAGAGTCTGAGCTCTCCTTGAATATTTTGTTCAGTGTCTTTGGATTTTTTTCTGTTCTGTCTGCGGGTAAATGCTGGCTCTCTGGGCAGTGACGGGGAAGATGGTGTGTAAAGAGTAGCTGTTCACGCAAGACAGTCACATAATCTGTCACTTTGAGCCCACTTCCTGCTTCTGCTCTCCAACCCAGCTGCTGACTTCAAGCCCAGAAACACACCAGGGTTCTGTTAGGTAGATCAGCTTCCAGCAGCTCTGCAACAACAACAGAAAGTTCTAGGCTGTGTTTTCTCTTTGAGTGTCATCATTCAACTTGCTTCATTTGGTCCTGCATCTTACAGAATTTTAAAGTTATCTCTCTTATGTTGGAGTGGCAGAAACTGCTAGTTAACCACCTAATATTCATATTATCTTGCTTCCTTACTAATAGAACCCCTAAGTTTTTGAGAGTGGCAGCTTAATAATACACCCAGCTTTCCTTGCAGAGAAGAGTGGCCAATGAAATGTCAGTGGAAGTCATGGGAAAGACTGCCAAGAAAACTCTTAGAAAAGACAGACTCAGCTAGCAGTTCTTTCTGTTTATCTTTGCCCCTTCCTTCTCCTTCCTGTGTGGAATATGGCTGTGATGTCTGGAGCTTCAGCAGTCATCTTGGCACAATGTGGGAAGGGCCAAGAGACTCTCAGAAGCCTCAGCCCTGGCATTTTTGTATCCTTCGAAATATTTGCTCCCCTAGAGAAGCATTAGATATTCTTGCTTGTTGCCTTGGGACAAACCTCATTGTCAGATTTGGCCATGTGACTTGCTTTGGCCTGTAAAATGTGAGTGGGAGAACCTTGAATGTTTCTACCAGCATTTTTGCTCTCTTCCCTTTGCCATTTGGAACTCATGTCCAGGATAGAGGCTGTTCCTTTAGCCTGGATTCTGTTATGAGAAGACATTTAAAGGGGACCAGTAACATACAAAGTGAGTTAGAAATAAACCTTTGTTGTTGTAAGCTACAGAGATTTTAGGTTACCACAATACTATCTAGTGAGAGTTGACTTATACAAAATGTAATAGGATAAATAAATATGTGGAGCAGGATGTTAAGTGTTGGTGTTTCAAAGCTGAAGGAGAAGGGCAAAACGTGCTCACACATTGTAAAGAGAGATGCTGGCTCAACCTGCAGCATTCACTATGATTTAGGGAAACCAGTTCTGAAATTCTCCATTACAGATTTGGGTCCTCTAGGGAACAGACATTGAGCTCAAATTCTGAGGACAGGAGGTTTACTGCAGGATGATGACTGTAAAAGATGACAGAGGATGCAGAGTTGGACGGGGAGACCTCAGCCTGAGACAGAATTCTGAGAGAGTGTTGGCCAACCCAGTAGAGGGCCCTGGACCAAAGATGGCTGGTTAGAGGAGCACCACATGAGGTGGCAATGGCCAGGCCCTGTCCCCCAGGTGGAGGGTGTGCAGTGGCTCCTCTGCTGGGGATTCTGTGCGTGTCTGTGCCTTCAAGTGGGCGATCCCTCTCCAGCTGACCTCTGACACTTCCACCAGTCCTGTCTCCAGCAGCAGCATGGCTTCTGTCTCTTTCTACTTGAGTGTCTTGACTCCAGGCAGTCCTCTGGATGGGGAGATTTTGGGGCTCACAACAGCTGCCTTCCACGGCGCCTATTAGGGCTATGAAAAATCCTGTGCGTCTCTTTCCTATTTAAGTTGTGGTAAAAAAAAAAAACAGAACACGTATCATAAACTTCACTATCTTAACCATTTTTAAATGCACAGATTAGTAGAGGACTATGAGATGCCCCCTGACCCCAGCGTATATGCAGACAAGAAATCCTGGAAGGCTCCCTGCTGAGGAGGTAACAGGTAATCATGGGGTGATGATTGGTGTTTGTTGGTTTGCTTATTTATTGTTTATTTCTACTTTCCAGTTTTACTATAATAAACATGTACAATTTCATTATCAGAAAAGCAAACTGCAAACACTAGTTTTAATTGAAAAACCTGAGCCCAAGTCCTGCCTCCCAGGGCCATGCCCTTCCTGCTGTCCCGGAACTGCCTGCAGGAGGAGGAGGAGGGTGTAGCCCACACCCCGGCTGCTGGCCTTGGCCCGTGGGGCCTCCACGGGCAGCCTCTGACGCTCAGCTGTTGGGTATTGCTGCGCATGCCGGTGAGGGAAGGATGGCCACCTGGCCTTGGCCGTGGGTGATGACTCACAGAGCATGGCTGGTTTTATTCTGATAGGAGGGATCAGGACTTATGTTGGAGAGGATGTTGAAAGGACAGATGGAGTGTCTAGCTCAGGGAGAAATCTCCTATCTGCAGCGAATGAGGACTGGCTTTTGGCAATGCAGTTGAGCCCAGACACAGCAGAAAGAGGTGGCAGGAGAGAGGGAGGACAGAGAGAGAGAGAGAGGACAGCAGGGAGAAGGGCTGGAATGACAAGTTATTCCGGAATACAGAACAGAGGAGCAGCGTCAGGACGCCCGTGTGCCAGGTTGAACATTCATATCCCAGATGAAAGCCACGAGGATCTTTATGCTTCCTGTCGGGTGCTGCCAGGTCATCAAAAAAGTCCAAAATTTTGGTCATCAAAAAAGCCCAAAAGTCTTGACCCCGGTGGCTGCACCCCTCCAACGCTGTTTAAGCACGCTCTTTTCCTGTAATCATTCCTGCAGAGCATTTTATCATCTTTATTGATTTGTCTTAATATAGTACATGTATAATATCTTCCCTTTTTAAACATTTGCATTTCTTTAATTGCTTTGGAGGCTGTGCATTTTGTGCTGTGGTGATTTACTCCGCCAATAAACATGTAATCCTACCGTGGGCATGTTTTATTTGTGTAATAAACCAGAATAAAAAATAAAAAAAGAATCCACTGACAATGAATTAGACACGTTGATAGGCACCAGGATTAGAGATGCGAATGGGATGTGGTCCCCGTTCTTGAGCAGGCTTGGCTGGGGAGACTGGGCATGTACATTAACAGGATTAAAATAATAAGAGTCTTCATCAAATGCTGGGTGAGTGCCACAAAGCACAAATGCTGAAGGGCTTTTTGTGCAGGGAGAGATCAAGACTAACACAGGTGATAAGAATAGATAAATTTATCACCTTCATTTAAAATCCACCCCCTGTGTGTGGGGGTGTCTTTTGGGCTGGGGGCTGGGAGCTCTGATTGGCGGCTGCTTCTCGGGCTGGTTCCCAGGGAGACTGAGGAAGGCATGGCCGGTCGTGGAGAAGAGGACAGCGGGGAACCAGTCACCTAGGCTGGCTCCTCTCCTTTCCAAGCTGTTCCAACGGATGTGTTCAAGTCACGTTCTTTTAGAAGCTACTCCAAAAGAAGGAAGGCAGGGAGGAAGCTTCCAGCCAAAAGACCCAAAGGGAAATGTACTTTACATGCATTGTTTTGTTATCTTTCCATATGGAGTGTCTCCCCAAAAAAAGCCCATTTCTCTGACAACAGTTCTAAAAGGAGGAATGTCCTTTGCAACAGACTCGTGCACTCACCTGTTCCGCCACCCCTGAGCATGTGCTCTTGTCAGGCCCTGTTGTCCGTGCAGCCTGCAAGGACTCTGGCTTCTGTCTCACAGTGAGCCTGGTTAACTCCTCCCTGAAGTCTCAACCATGATTTTTTTTTTTTTAAAGGAGGCAGTTTTCTCAACCTGGGTCTGCTGGCCTTTCAGAGATTCTAAATTCCCTTTTGCAAGTCAGGCTGAGGTTAATGGCTCTTTCTGCCGTCACTGAGAAATCTGAGGGCTCTCCTGCCAGTGCTGAGTAGACAGTTCGAAAGGCCTACTTCCTGTCTCCTGCGTGTGTGGGTGCCCGCCGGAGGCCAGGCCTGGCCACGGGAGGAAGGAGGGGAACCTCAGAAGAGCTGGCCCCAAAGTACCAGCAGCGTGGATGGTCCTGTCTGGCTGCTTCTCCAGCAGAGCCCAGGCGAGGGGAGAAAAGCCAGCATTCTGAGGCAGAATGAGCAAAGGAGGGGGACATTAAAAAGAGCACGAGCAGACCCCCACGGCCTGGAAAGGAAGGGAGAGGAGGGGACAGGAGGATGAGCAGATGGTGAGCAGTGGCTTCAGAAATTGGGAAGGAGCCCATCTTATTGGAAGAGAAGGATGTACAGAAGGAGAACAGGAAGGAAACAGAGACAGCCTGTCATGGGGGAGCTGGCAAGGACCACCTTCTCATTTTACAGATGAGGAGACTGAGGCCCAGAGAGGGCAGGTCTGTCTCTCTCTCTGCACTGCCTCACTGGCCCTTCTGTCCTGAGTCAGTGCCGATGGCCTGATTGGAAGCCCTACACAGACGGGCCTGGGGTGGCTGTAAAGCACAGGAGGGTCCTGGGTGTGGTTTGAGTCTTAATTCCAGGTCAGGGAAAAGAAGATCTTTTTTTTTTTTAACTTACTTTTTTTTTGAAGTTAGTTGATTTACAGTATTGTGCTAGTTGCTGGTGTACAGCAAAGGGATTCAGTTATATGTATATATTCTTTTTCATATTTTTTTCATTATGGTTTTATTCTAGGATATTGAGTATAGTTTCCTGTGCTATACAGTAGGGCCTTGTTGTTTATCTGTTTGATATGTAGTAGTGTGTATGTGTTAATCCCAAACTCCTGATTTATCCCTCCTCCAACCTTTCCCCGTTGGTAACCATAAGTTTGTTTTCTATGTCTGTGAATCTGTTTCTGTTTTGTAAATAAGTTCATTTGTGTCACATTTTAGATTCCACATATAGGTGATACCGTGTGATACTTGTCTTTCTCTGTCTGACTTACTTCACTTCGTATGATCATCTCTAGGTCCATCCCTGTTGCTGCAAATGGCATTATTTCATTCTTTTCTATGGCTGAGTGGTTTCCCATTGTATATATGTACCACATCTTCTTTATCCAATTACCTGTTGATGGACTTTTAAGTTGGTAGGAAGGGGAGATCTTCGAGATGGCTGCCCTCCTTCCTGTAATCTCCCTCAGCCTCCAAAGCAGTGAAATAAATGCAAATGTTTAAAAAGGGAAGATATTCTTACCGGGTGTAGGTGGGGTATCTGGAGTGGCTGCTGAGCTTCTAGACAAAAATCCTGGAGAACGTAAAGCTGGCTGTGAGCTGGAGGCAGAGGCAACAGGGTCGTTATGTTCAGAGTGAGGGATCCCCACAGGGATGCATGTGGGTGCTGAAACTCTCTGTCAACCCTCTTTGAAGATGTATGAGTCTATTCTCCAACTTTTCTATTTGGCGTCCTCACAGGAGACCTCAGAGGTAAGAACTGCAGGCTTTCTGCTCAGTTTCCACCTCCTCCAGGAACCCCCACCTGTCTGTGGAATTCATCTCGGCTCCTGACTGGGCTCGCCGGTATTTTTAACTCTATCTTTCTAGTACCTTTATAGAACAACTTGAGCCTGGATTTCAGTTATGTGGACCTCTGTCTGCTTCCTTCCTTCCTTCTCTGGGTCGGATATCCTCCGAGGCCAGTAGGTCCCGGTCCCCTTCGTACCCGTATGTCGCCTACCTGTGTCAGTGCACAAAACATTCGATGCTTTGGAGTCTGAAACCAGCTGTTAACGCAGGCCTGTTTGCGACGAGCTCTGAGTTCCGAAGGGTGGAAAGAAGAGGAATTTGAGTGCTGGAAATGGAAGGTTATTCTAAGAATGGGTGTGGCAGGAAAAGACAAATATAGCTGGTAGAGTGGAGAGTGAGTGGGAGGAAAGAAAGTGGAAGTGGAGGAGAAGGGGCAGAGAGTGAGAGTGTGAGCTGAGGAAGGGGAAGGGGAAGGAAGCCGGGACTCAGCGCCCAGGGCCAGTGCCCGCGCAGGAGCTTGCCTGTTGGGGCAGCAGGAAACCGCAGCCTCAGACCTTCTTGTCTTTTGTCTGTCTTCTGATGCTGCATCATTGACAAAGATCTCTTGCTTAATTTCCACCAATACATATGGCAAAAAGAGGTTATGGCCCTTGCATGCCTTCCTACTAAGATGGAAATAAGTATCCATTGAAACTGTTTTTATTTCTTGAAAGTTATTTGTGGAATTAAAAATTCCCATGATCGTTTTGGCTCAAACATCATGCCTGGGGCTTGGGGATAAAGTGTGCAATTTGATGCAAAATATGAGTGCCCATGCCTCGTTACCCAGCCAAACATACACATGGAGACTGAGATTTTTTATCATTACATCTTCTCCTACCCTATGTTTCTGCCTTCACATCCTTTAAATTTGCTGGTGTTTGGCAGCCGCAGCCCGGATCTGGTTTCGCAGGAGGGCTTTTATAGGAGTGAACTGCCAATCGGCCCTTGGCTCTGTGATAGGGCACTGGGCTGGCTTGCTGGAACAGTGTTGCTGTAATCTCTGGGCCGGAAGTGCCCGGGGCGTGAACTGTTACCACCTACTCTTCCCTTAGCTTGAGTTCCATCTGGAAAGCTGAAGCTTTTCTCTGACATTTTACACAGTCACTGATCCTCATTTGTCAAAATGTGTCCCGAGGAAGTTTTCTTGAAAGTGAAAGGAGTCCATAAGCACTCTGTGCACAGCCTCCTGCCCCTCCTCCACTCCGCTTCCTCTGCCTAACTGATAATGTGGTTGTGAGCATCCGTCCAACAATATCTGTAAAGTGCTCAGAACAGTGTCTGGCACATAAGTGCTCAGAAAATACTAACTCTTATTATTACTAACAATCTGACATATATTCCTTGAGCGGGGTACTGGGTACATAGTGTTCATTTTATTAAGCTTTAAACTGCGTATATCTTATAAATCCTTTTTATGTGTATAATATATTTTGCATACATTAAAATACTCTCATTAAAAATAAATGAGCATTTATGAGGTTTGCTTTAGCAGTCGTACGTCCCAGGGTTCCGGGACAGCAATGAAGGAAATATTCCCCCTGATTACTAGACCCATGTTCCAAACCACGGGACTGCCCAGGTGTTCTTATTCGTGGATCAAAAAAATACAGTAATGATAATAGTAAAAATACAGCAAAGAATAGTACAACTCCCTGGGAATTAATATCTGAGCATGTTTTTATTTTTTCCCTTCTTCTTAGAAGACCAGCAGGTTCTAGACTCCTTGGCGTCACTAGTGTTGAATCACTAGCGCAGGCTTGTGCCCTCCGGGCCGGCCGCCACGGTCCAGAGCGGGACGGCCAGCACTGGGCAGTCCGAGGTGAGGACCAGGCTGATTCCACGCTGCCGACACGTTTCACCTCGAGAACTTCAGTGTGTCCCTGTTCTTGTTTCCTTTCTTGGTTCTCAGTTCCCTGCGTAGAGAGAGATTGACAAGGATGTTTTGTTCTGGGACTCAGGGGTTAGTGTTCAGATGTTGCTGGACAAAAAAGGACTCAGCTTTTTGTCTCTGATGTAGTTTGTGGTGGCTCCTGGGCTCTCAGCAGCTCCTGTAGCAGAAGCGAGGGCCCTGCCCCTCGCGCTGGCGGAGGGCCGTCTCCTGCATCACTGTCGGAACCTGCCGCTGCTGGGGTCCCGGTTGTGTTATAGTCATTTGTGTACTTGCTTGTCTCCTCCACTGGGTTATGAAGGTCTTGAAAGGAGAAACCATCTCGTTTATCTTTGAATCCCCACAGTGTCTTCCTCCGTGTTTGTTGAGTGTCTGGGTGAGTAGGTGACTGAATGAGTGAGTGAGTGAATGAATGAATAGGAACCATCACAAAAGAGCTGAGAAGAAAGTGGAAAGATTGGGCCATAAAACCTTTACAAAATCTTACTTTAAAATACTTTCAGGAATATTCGAATGCATTGAGTTGACAAAATAGAGACTTCTAAATGTAGTGTCATTTGTCCAGTCATTTCTGAGGATTTATCGGTGTTTTGCTAAGCTGAAAACTCCACGGAAGCAAGAACCATGTCTGTCCCCAGCAGCCAGCACATGGTATGATGCTAAATGAAGTAGCCTCTTCTCAGCCAGTAACCTGGACAGGAAGAAAGGCACATTCAATTCAATTTAATACATTTCTATAGAGCATCTTCTTCCAGTACTTTGCCGAGGATTGGGTGAAAATGTGAATGTCACAGTTTCTCTCTTTTAGGAGTTTTCAGTCTTTTGGAAGTAGAGCCATTTGCACCCAGCTCACAAGGCAGAGTGTGCTAAGTCCGGTAACAAGTAAAAGTGCTCAGTGAACGAGGAGTTTATTAAAGGCTATGGGATCTGGGGGTGTCTTCATGGAAAAGTGAGCTCTGGCAGGAGAGAGAAGACTTTGGCAGCTAGAAGTGGGAGGAGGATCATTTTGAGTGGCTGCCTGCGGGGTGCCCAGGATGGGAGGGGGAAGGTCAAGATGGAAAATCTGGTAGCCAGCCTCCCAGCTGGTGCCCAGTGAGCCTCACCTCCTGGTAGTTATGCTCTTTCGTAGTTCACCCAACATCGTATCAAGGTTGGTCTGTGCGACTGATTAAACATGGCAGGGAAGTGATGTTGTGCGGCTTCTAAGACTAGGTCACAAAAGATGTTGCCACTTCTCTCATTGGGTTTTGGATTGCCTGCCCTGTCATGAGACACACAAGCAACCTAGGGAGAGACCCCCATGGGGAAGGAACTGAGGTCTCCTGCCAATAGCCAGCACCGACTTACTATCTGCGTGCGCGAGCCATCTTGGGGGTGGGTCTTCCGGCCCTAGGTCAAGCTTTCAGGTGACTCCAGCCCCCGCTGACATCCTGACTGAAAACTCATGAGAGACCCCCAGCCAGAACTGCCCTGCTAGGACATTCCTGAATTTCTGACCCACAGAGAGTGACAGACGGTAAATGTTTTCTTTGTTGCTTTAAGCCACTAAATTTGGAGGTAATTTGTTATGCGACAATAGATATAGAAATGAAGGCTGGGGGAACCGTTTGGGGAAAGCCTTGATTTTCAAGGAGTTGCAACTGTGTTGTACGCAGTGGGCGCAATGTTTTTTGTTTTTTGTTTGTATGTTTGTTTGTTTGATTTTATTTTTTGAGGTGAGGAGGTAATTAGGTTTATTTATTATTTTTCATGGAGGTACCGGGAATTGAACCCAGGACCTTGTACAGGCTAAGCATGCAGTCTCCCACTGAGCTATACCCTCCTTCTTGTTTTATGTTTTTATTTGTTTAAAACAAAGAATGATAATTCTGATGCTGTGTATAATATGAGTTGTCAAAAGGAGTGATGAAGCAGGAAGATAATTTCAGAGGTCACTGCGATGGTCCCGACAAGAGGTAATGAGAGAGTCTGGACGGAGACACTGTTGGGGGGTTGGAAAGAGACACTGCCGAGGTGGACCCACGAGGCACTCGATGTGAGCAGGGAAGGGTGACTCCTTGGTTTAGAGCCTAGGGACACGGCAGGGCCAAGATCTCATTTATGCCAAGAGGAAACAGTTTAGATGGCCAGCTCCGGGGTTGGTGGGGGGAGCTCCCTGTGTTCAGAGCCCTGCGGAGGGCTGGGCACCAGGCTCACTCCCAGACCGGGCTGGTTGAGACATCATCCCCTGAAGGATGGGGCCGTTCTATCCCAGAGCACTTCTTCCTCCCTGCCAAGTGTTCCCTGCTGACAGAGGCTGCCATCAATATTTTTAGCGTGTGACCTTTCCCAGCATGAAGAGCAGCGTCCTCTGCCCGGAACTTGTTCTCCAGCGGTCAGCCAGTGACCCTCAGAGGCAGGAACCGCAGAGGCTTGGCCAGCGCGAGTCTGCTGCAGGACCACTGTGAGGGCAGAGGAATTCAGACCCGAGTTTTGCAGGAAGTCTCTGTCTCACTGCCTTCTATTGTGCTGCTGAGGCCTGTCAACTTCAGTGCAAATCAGAGGCTGAGAAATAAAAAGCCCTGTTCATAAGTCCCAAGTGGAAGAGAGCATCTCATGTAAATTGCCTTATATGACAGTGACATCAAGCCTGGAGGTAATATTTGGGCAGATTATGTTAGGAAACCACCAGGACATAAACGTTGCTTTTATAGATCCTAGAACAGGCCTGAGCAAAACCCCAGTGGATTCATAACGCTCTTTCTTGCACCAAATACAGTCTGATATGGGGCAAAGCAAGGAAGCACTGAGGGAAACTTGAGAAAGAGTGAAGAGTGTCTCAAACGGGGTCCGAACCCCTGCCAAAGGCTGGGTGGGAGGATGCACCTGGCTGTAGGCCCAGAGTTGTGAGAGGTCTCTGCAAGGGATCTGTGTTAAAACCGTGTGTTTTCATGTTTATGATCATCTAAACAGATGGAGATAACCCTGTTCTGTGCTATCTGATGACTCCTGCAGACAGGAGTATTACCTTGCCTCCTCAGGACTCATATTCATAAATGGGTTTATAATCATTTTGATGCCAAGTGGGTGTTTTAAAAGAGGTTGCAGACGAATGGAAAAGACGAGAGATGGATTTCATACATAATGTAGCATTTGTGCCAAGTGAAGGACAAGGGACATCTCAGTGCCCTGCATGAACAAGACAGAGCAGCAGCTCAAAACAAGAAGCCGGGGAGCTGCCCGACAGGCGGACCACCTCCATGGGTTGAGGGAATGAGGGTTCAGCAAAATAATCTCATCTGTCACTCTGAACTAATGTGGTTCCTGGAATTTGAGGGTTTTGAAGCTTCTTGCATTTAATTTGCAGCAGGTCAAATGGCAGAAGCAGAAGGTGAAATGAACTTGGAGGGCAGTCCTGGCAGGGCACCGAGCTGCGCAGCCCAGTTCTTCTCCCCAGCTTTCCGGTCAATATGCCAAGTCTTCTTCCAAAGGGAGAGTGCAGGGGGAGGGTGTAGCTCAGTGTTGGAGAGCATGCCTAGCACGCACAAGGTCCTGGGTTCAACCCCCAGTCCCTCTGTTTAAAAAATAATGAATAAACCTGAGTTACTCCCCCCCCCATAAAAAATGGAAAATACACACACACACACACGCAAACACGGGAGCGTGCAGGAGAAAGCAGGAAAAAGATGCCAGAAGTCAGAGGTCTCCTTCGGTGCATTTCTGCTGGAGAGTGCAGGTTTCTTTCCTCTGAAGGGAACCTAAGATAAGAATGACTCCTTATCCAGAGCCATCAGTTTGCCCCCTAGAAACGTGACGGTCACTGTTGCTGCTGAGCTAGAGTCTGGTGAGCACAATTTCATTTACTTTCTAAAGCTAAGCTTTCCTGGGAGATGTGTGAGTCCCCCAAAAGAAGGAGAAGGAAGGACCACTGTTTTCAGGAATATAATTATCAGAATCACCACCGCCACCATCCTCATCCTCAGAGCGTTTACCTGGCGTCTGCTGCAGTGGGTACTAGTAATGGGATGTGTTGTTGTTATTCAGTGGGAACTGCGTGCTTTGGGTTCAGAACACAGGATCTTATTGCTAATACTGTGAAACAGCCGCCAGGCTGTAGGGGTGTGTAGGAGACCAATTCGGGGAGTGACACAGAGGTTGGGAAAGAGGAAGTGTCCACAGGGGACACTGTCCTTCTGCAGACCTGACCCTCTGGGGCTTCCTGCAGGAAGTGACTAAGCGAGACAGGATTGCAACTTCTGGCCTCTCATATTGCACTGCCCCAACCCCAAAGTTAGAAAACTGTACCTTCCCCCATCCTTGTCTGGGGTGTGTTTGATCCGAAAGCTGGTGAGGCAAGAGGCACCCAGAAAAGGGACAGAAATCACTTCTCATCACCAGGGAAAGCAGTGTCACAGCTCTGGCAGAGGAGGGGCATTGCCTCTGCTGTGGGAAGCTCTGTAGTTCTGGGTTCCTCCACCCCCATCTCTGCCCCTCCATCCCCTCCCTTCCCAGATCCCTGTGAAAAGGCGGAGTCCTGACATATCTGGAAGACCCTGCAAAAACTACATAGAGCTCACTCCAATGTGAACCTGGTGTTGTACAACTCCGGGAAGTCAGCAGAAACAAAAATGCTAGTTTTTAACTGTAACTCTCATGGTGTACACGGGAGAGTTGGAAACCTCTGAATCTGGAAAATCTTTAGGCTCTTGGGGGAGTGTTGGGAACATGTGAACCGTTGGCTGTCTCTGAGAGGCGGGCATAGGGGTGTGTGTGTGTGTGTGTGTGTGTGTGTGTGTGTGTGTGTGTCTTGGGGGCATCCTCTACATGTCCCCTACAAATCTGCCTGGGCCCTCCAACCTCATGCAGTGGTTTAAGACCTGACACTCCCAGAAACAGTGTTGGGCAGTCACATTGATTCCGAGATCTCCATCCAACTTCTTCTACTCTGAATCAAATTTCTTCTAAAGTTTGGTTCCATAAATCTGAATCATGGGGTCACACTGGGATTCGAGAGATTCTTACCTGCCTTGCATTAAATGACTGTGATTCCCCCGAGAGGTGCCCCGTGGAGGTAACTCCCAGCCATGGCTCTTTATAAATGGATGCTGAATAAGCATTAGGGTAAGTGATGGATGTATTAACCTTAAAAGAAAAGACCTGAGCTGAGTGTTCAGAGATTCACAAAGAGCTTAGAACATCTCTCTGTCCCTGTGGAGGGAGGAGCTGGGTGACCCTTTCTACTCTCTCCCAAGGGCGACACCTGGGTGTAGGAAGGCTGTATGCACTCCTCACAGGAGGCCGCCCAGGTCCAAGGGCGAAGAGGGTGAGGCAACGAGGGGGAGACTTGAGGAGTAAGCATGGGTGCCAGCACAAATCAGTGGGGCGACTCGGCCTGAGCGGTCCATTTCCGGAGGTTTCATTCATTCTTTCCTGCCCTCCCTGGGTCCCTGGCTCTTCCTGAGAGAGGCAGTGGGCTGGCGAGGGGCCTGGCAGGAAGCTTCCTGCGGGCTGCCCGCTGCCCTGGGCTGAAAGAGCTCCCGGGGCCCGGCCGCTAGCTGGCAGCCTGTGGGTGGCTCTCGCAGATGCTTCGGAGGCAAGCATGCTCGACTGGAAGACGTCCGTAGGAGGTTCTGCTGGGGGCTTTTGTGGCCTCTGAGAAGGCAGCTTGCCATCAGCCCCCGGCACTTGGCAGAATGTCTCCACGTGGCTTACAGGCTCTGATTCCTGTTGGGAAATTCAGGGCTTGCCAAAGTGTTCATCTCACTATGTGAGCAAGGCCATTCCTGGCACCATCGTTACTCACACGGTCTTGCGCTGGGCTCCGCTCTGGAACTCGCATCAAGGTTGTGAGACTGTCCTTTGGCTGGGGAGGGGACAATTCTGTGGTCAGATCATTTCTGGATTGGCTATGGCGCCCTGGCGGTCGCAGGGCTGCCCTCTTCCCCAGCTCTGCCACCCTGACCTTGCTCCCTCACCAGGTCGACATGTGCTGGGGACCAGTGGCCTGAGGCCCCTGGGCCTCCAGCAAACAAGTATGTCACTGACTTTGGAGTCTATAGGTCTAGCTTTGAGTACCATGTTTTTACTTGCTGTGTGTTTACAGCCAAGTTACTGGGACTCTCTGAGCTTCAATTTCCTCACCTGTAGAAAGGGTGACAACAGTAGGCTTTTGTCCATGTTAAATGAGGCATTGGATGCAAAGCACTCACTACAGTGCCCGGTGCACGTGCTGCATTTGATGTATGTTAGCTTTTACTGTAAGGAACGTTCTGTGACTCTGCAAGTGCAGCTGGGCCACGTGACGCTGGCCAGCATGAAGGAGGTGCCTTCTCGTGCATGGGGACAGAGAGTATCTCCACGCTCCTTACTCGCTCCTAGCCTGGATGCCTCCCTGCCAGTACACGCAGGGGAAAAGGCAGCAGCAACCTGCAAGGCCTATCTGTGGATCGGGGAGGCAGGGACGTTACCGAGGGGGTTGGGCGTGGCCTGGGTACCATGCTGCCCTGCCCCAGTGGCTGCTCCTGGCTTGAGCCTCTGTAGGAGCCGTCCTCGTGATGGGACGGGCCCATCCATCACCATGGGGTTTGAGACCAGAACATTTTGAAAAGCTCCCCATGGAGTTTCCTTCTGTAACACATTAGCATCCCTTTCCACTCTTGGGCTTCTCAGAAACTTATGATCAGGCATGTGGCCTTTGACTTCTAGGGTGATTCCTTCTTGGCCACCAATTCCAGCATTCAAAGTGGTAAGAAAAAAAATGGTCATAGTTAAACAGGAAGGTCAGCATTTAACGGCCCAATGGTCACTGTGGTGCTGAGTTTAGGGCAACATCTGTCAACTCGTGACATCAAGTCTTGTTCCCCATCACAGCTGAGCTGCTGCCAGAGGTCTGAGTCACTGGGCGTGTGGCATGGAGGTGATGGGAGCTACCAGCCTGGAGGAAGCAATCCCCGGGGCCCAGGGGAACCCCGCATGGATACATGCTCCCTTGGCAGTCTCACAGGGTCTGGGCTTGATATCACAGAGATCAAGTGCTCAGGGCAATATCTGATACACATAGAAAGCATCCAATAAATGTTAGTAGGTATTGTTATTATGATGATGATTCTCTAGAATCAAACAAAACTAGTCTAGGATTTCGGCTTTACCACGTGTGATGTCTCTCAGCCCTCAGTGTTCCCATCTGTAAAATGGGACAACAGTACCTCTTCAAGATTAAATAGAGTAATGTGCTCAGGTTGCTTGCACTTAGTTGTGCTCAACAAACGTTCCCATATCCTCATCCCTCCTTATTCTCTCCCTGTAGGTGTAGACTTCAGAGAACGAAGCTTGTTACAATCCTGCATAAAATGACCAGACTCTTTAGGGTGTTTCAAAGAGTCAAACAGCATTTAGTGAACATTCTCTGTTAAACCTGCCTGGATCGCTCAGGGTTGTCTTCGCTGTCAGAGGTCATTGCTGTGTCATGTGTCATAGTGGGGTTAATGGACACGTGCCGGGTGAGTGAGGAGTGACTGTTTCGGATGTTCTGCTGATAAACTTGTGTCACTTCTAACTTGTGAGTGTGATTCAAACACAGCCTGAGAACTAGGGCTGTGCCTCAAATGCTTTGTTTTTCTTCATTTCTAGGGTGCTTTTGAAATAGGCATTTGCATTTGGAAAGTGTGGTGGGTAGTTTTTCTAACTTCGTAATATTACAGAGAAAATCAGATGCTACAGATTACTGAAAGCCTCTGGCCACCTAAGACGCTCTCTAAGTGGTTTTCAGCACCCTTCATGTACAATGTAAATGGCACTATCTCTCAGGATATGTGAGAACATCCGTTTTTCTTCTAATGCAGTAAACACATAGGTGTCTCGTGGGATGTCTTTTAAATAGACTTAACACAATATTCAGGAATGATAAGCAAAATAGAATCACAGGAATGTATTTCATATTAATAACATTGGAACCTTATGTTTAATGCAGTGTTAAAAGTTGACAATTAAGTATGTAGGAGTCAGGAAATTCAATTAAAATTATCACAGTAATATGAATTTAGCCACATCCTGTATTAGTTATGAAATCCATTTAACACTGCAAACAGTAGTGTTTTCATCTAGTTTACTCAAAAGGAAAACAGGAACAAAAACACTTTAGTACTATATATACTCTGCTAATGTGGTCAGGCTGATTTTGCCAGAGGAAGAAACTTAACTTTTGAATCTTTGAAGCCCCAGTCACTTAATCCAACATCTGTTTCCTTGCTTGTTGCATAATATCTGTCAATAAAGGTAGTACAACAAACAAAGGACTTTTCCTTCTCTTCTCCCCTCTGTTCCCTGAGAGAATGGGGTGTCTGCACCCCGAGGGAACCGTCCAGAGAGCACAGCCACCCTTCTGATTTCTCTCCCCTCCTCTCTGTGGGTGCAGATGCTCTTGGGGTGCAGGGGGGTTGTGATTCAGGGTGAATGCCGCACCTCTCATCTAGAGCTGGGAACCCCCTGTGGCCATGGATTTGGGGGGAAATGAAACTTGTAATTCAGTCCTCCAGTCATGACACAGGGTTCTTGGATTCTGTTGAGTCTACTCCGTGCACCTTCCTCCTGCTAGCCAAGCACTCCACCCTCTGCTCCTTCTGCTAGCAGGAGCAGGAGGAGACGGGCTTTCGTTTTTAATACAGGTACATCTGCATCAAGTCTTATTTTGCTACATCTCATCAGTACTGCCGCGTGGATCACTGGGGGGCTATGGTGCTTAGCACAGTTCGCTCAAGAATAGCCAGAGTCAACCAAGCACTGGGAACTTCAGCTACACGCCCGAATGACCCCTGGCGAAGTACTGTAAGAATGACAGTGAAAGGGTCTTGAAAGGAACGTCTCAGGGAATTGAGCCAACGCTCATCCAGAATGTTGTCAGAAATCTGAGGCTTATTCTCCTCTTCTCTTCCTTATCCCCCACCCCTCCCTAAAAATTGTAGTTGCTATTTAATAAATAGCCCTGAAATCCACCAGCTTCTGCCCACAGGAGTCTAAGCTGCCATCTTTTCTCTGTAGATCTCTGGAACAGATGCCCAAATCTCCACGCTGGCTCCTCCAGTTTGTTCTCCACACTGTGGCCAGCGTGATCTTCCAAAATGCAAATTCAGTTGCAAGACAATCCTCTTAAAATCCTTGAGTAGCTTCTCTTTGCCCCCAGGATCATTTTGAAACTTCTTGACGGTACTCACAAGGTCCTTTGTGATGTCGTTGCCCAGACCCGCCCACACCACCTGTTCAGTCTAGTTTCCAGTTAAATGAAAAACATTTCAGCTCTTCAATTGCACTGTGATCTTCCTTTTAATTGGGATCTTTGAACATATCATTTCCTCTTTCCTTATGTCTTTGCCAAGCTGATTTCTACTCATCCTTTGCGTTTCGTCTTAGATGCCACCTCCTCTGGGAAGATTTTCCTGATATCTTCTGTAAAATAAAGACTACAACTAGTTGCCTACCCAATATCCATTTCCCATTCATCCCAGACTCTATTCAGGGTATTAATGTGCCTGGCTGAAAGATTTTATTCCTAGTTTCTTCTGAATCTAGGAATGGCCATGTGACAGCATTCTGGGCAATGAAATAGAAGCTGAAGTTGAAGGGTATGACTGATTCCTCTTTTCCCTTCTTACTCTTTCTCCTTTCTGCTTCCCAAATGCAGAACAGATGACAGAAGCACCAGAAGTGATCTTGGACAGTCAAGTGACATTGGGATGGAGGCCACACTTACGACAGTGGAGCAGAAAGAGAGAAGGCACCTGGGTCCTTGATGACCTTGGAATCACCACATCAGTCCTGGTTTGCTTACCACTGGAATTCCTTTACATGAGAGAAAAACGAACTTTAATGTGTCTAAGCCATTGCTGTTTTGGTTTTTCTGCTTATATGCAGATGAACTTAATCCTAACCAATATTACCACTGACTGGTAATGAAACCAGTGGTATGTATGTTTGATAAGTATTTGTTGAATGAGTGAATAAATGAGAGAAGATAGAGAACATATAACATTTCGTACTCCTGCCCTCTGTCATCTGATCCTCTTTAGGACCTGGGTCTGTGGAGCTATACTTAACAATATGATTCCTTTAATAGATCAGTGGAAGACCCTGGACCACCCTTCTAACAGATTACTTGGGACTCTACTCATCACACATCTCTAAAAATAGTTGCTATCTTGAAGATTCTTTAAGATCATTTGTTTCATATCCAACAACTCATTGCTAAAGAGACACAAGAAGCAGAAAATGCAAAGAGACTAATGTGTTGATAATTTTTGTGAAGAATGTAAGTTGTGTCTAGATTTACTTTTTTGCATGTGGATGTCCAGTTGTTCTAACTATTTCTTGAAAAATGAGTTTTTCACCATTGTATTGTCTTTGCTCCTTGTCAAAGGTCATTTAATTGTATTTATGTGGATCTATTTCTGTGCTTTCTATTTTATTCCATTGACCTCTTTGTCTATTCTTTCACCTCAAAGTAGACAATGTCTTAATTACACAAGTTTTATAGTAAGTGCTGAAGTTGAATGGTGTCGGTCTTCTGATTTTGTTTTTCTCCTTCAATATTAAGTTGGCTATTCTGGTACTAATGCCCCTCCTTATAAACTTAGAATTAGTTTGTCAATACCCACATAATAACTTGATGTGATTTTAATTGGGATTGTGTTGAATCTACAGATCAAGTTGGGAAGAGCTGACATTTTGATAATATTGAGTCTTCCCCTCCATGAACATGGACTATTTCTCCATTTATTTAGTTCTTTGATTTCATTTATCAGAGTTTAGTAGTTTTCCTCATATAGGTCTCAAACATACTTATTTTGTTAGATTTATACCAAAATATTTCATTTTTGGGGGTGCTAATGTAAATGGCATTGTGTATTTAGTTCCAAATTCCACTTGCTCATTGCTGTTATATAGGAAAGCAATTGACTTTTGTATCTTGTATCCTGCAATTTTGGTGTAATCACTTAGTTCCAGGAATTTTTTGTTGTTGCTGTTGTTGTCTGTTCTTTCACATAGACAGTTACATCATCTACAAACAAAGGCAGTCTATTTTTTTCCTTCCCAAACTGTGTATCTTTTATTTCCTTTTCTTTTCTTACTGCATTGGCTAAGGCTTTCAGTATAAAGTTGAAAAGGAGTAGTGAGAGAGGGCATCCTTGCTTTTTTCCCCCTGACTTTAGCAGTAATGTCAGCTGTAGTGCTTTGTGAATTTTTTTTTATCAAGTTGGGGAAATTTTCCTCTATTCCTAGTTTGCTGAGAATGTGATGACACTTGAACATGCCCATATTTCATACCAGATAACTGAGATTTAGGAGAGGAGCAGAGGCTGCAGCTAGTTTATAAAATTGAGCAAGTGACTGTAAGCTCCAGTTTCTATCTTGGTAAAATGGACTAAGTAAGGTAATGCATGTAGAATGCTTAGCAGTGTTCTGGGCAAAAGGTGAGCCCTCAATAAATGTTAGCTATTACTACTTGTTCGTGGGTGAGGTTCCAGGCCAAGCATGTCCTTCCCCAGTGCTAGGCTTAAGTAGAACAATTTTATTCTCTATTGGTTTGGAGCAGTTGGTCCCTGTGACTTTTGCTTAGGATTAGTTGTGACCTGATTTTGTGAAGCCCTTTCTAACAGATTCCTAATAGAATCAGGCAAACTCCTATCTGGTGACTGATTTGCTCCTTCTTTGAGCTCATTTGTATTTAGTATCTTCCTTTAATTTCTGGATTCCTTTTTTTATCTGCTTACTTTTCTTCTTCTGAGATTGAACCGGTAATCCAGTCTTATATTGGGTGACTTCTGGCTGAAGACAGAAGATGATCTAAGATCAGTAGCTACTTACAACTATTTCCTTGATTATTATCTATAGAAGTAGAAACTATTTTTATTGTTTGGGGTAGTCCAGGACATCTGGTCACCTTATCTTAGAATCTCAGACAGGTGACTCTACTACCTAACTACTTAAAATAGAGGCCAAAGTAAATAGTGGGACAAAGGATATACAATAAGATATTAGTGTACCTGGCTTGGCCCTTCAGACAGAATTGCATTTGTATAGGAAGAGTGGGTAATGGAACTTTCTGCCACCTGATATTTCTAAACTATTTGAAATGCAAAGCCAGGAGATCCTCTATTCCATGCATTCCATAGTTTAGTTAATATAAATTCCTTTGTTGAACCTTCACCAGTTGAATGATTATATATGTCTATGTAATTTACTTTACTTTCTAAGTGAAAAACACTACTGAGCTATTAAACATCAAAACATTTCTTCCTGCTCCTTTAACATCAATTTTATTGAGGTATAATTTATATACAATACAATTCTCACATTTAAGTGTACAGTTTGACGAGTTTTGACAAATGTGTACATCCATGTAACCATCACCAAAATCAAGATGCAGAACACTTCTACCACCCCAAAAAAGTTTCCCTTGTGTTCCTTCGTATCTGTAAAAGTAGATAATTAAGACTAGGGGACAGACAAGGTCCTAAACCTCTATGGTTGCAAAATTACTGAGCCTTAGTTTTCATATCTATAACACTTAATTTATTATTATTATCTCCAGTCAATATCCAGCCCAGCCTCAGCTCCAGGCAACACTGATCTGCCTTCTGTCACTGTAGATTCTACTGATCTTTTCTAGAGTTTCGTGTACATGGAATGACACACTCTTTTGTGTCTGTCTTCTTTTGCTCAGCATAATGGCTTTGAGGTTTGTCTGTGTTGTGTGCATTAGTAGTTAGTTCTTTTTTATTATTGAACAATTCCATTGTAAGGAAGTACCACAATTTGTTTATTCCATTCACCTGCTGATGGACATTTGGATTGTTTCCAGTTTTTAGCTAGTTTGAGTAAAGCTGCTACAAACATGACAATGCAGGTCTTTGTGTGGACATGTGACCGATTTGTAGTCCACAGAAATTCTGGGGCCTGCCTCTGCTGTGAAATTTCTCAGGAATCCAAAAGTCTGAGCCATGGTGAATTATCCTTTCCAAGGTGAAGGACAAGTTCTTACATCTGGCCCCTCCTACCACTAAGAAAGAGTCATAATGCCCAGTAGACCTGTTTGGATCTTGGATGTAACATATACCCCATTTGGGCATGCTAGTCCAACCCATTCACTGAATAACCTAAAAAGGCACCAGTTTTGAGTGAGACCCAGAGTAAGAGGAGGCCCTGCACACAAATTCAGGCTGCTGTACAAGCTGCTCTGTTACTTGAGCCTTAAGACTCTGCTGATACAATGGTGCTTGAAGTATCCGCGGTAGGTGGCTGGTGGTGGTAGGTAGGCAGGTGCTGTTTGGAGCCTTCGGCAGGCCTCTACAGGTGAATCCAAGCCTAACTCCTTAGGATGGTGGAACAAAGCTATGTTATCCTCTGAAGATAACTATTTTAAGAAACACTTGTCTTGCTATTGGTAATAAATGCAGACTCTTCACCATGGACCCTCATATTATCTTTTTTTTTTCAGGTTTTTTTTTTTATTGAACAACAGTCAATTACAATGTGTCAATTTCTGGTGTACAGCACAATGTCCCAGTTATGCATATACATACATATATTCGTTTCCATTTTTTCATTAATGGTTATTATAAGATATTAAACATAGTTCCCTGTGCTATACAGAAGAAACTTTTTTAAAAATCTATTTTCATATATAGTGGCTAACATTTGTAAATCTCAAACTCCCAAATTTATCCCTTCCCACCCCCTTTCCCCAGTAACCATAAGATTGTTTACTATGTCTGCAAGTCTGTTTCTGTTTTGTAGATGAGTTCATAGTGTCTTTTTTTTTTTTTTTCAGATTCCACGTATGAGTGATATCATACGGCATTTTTCTTTCTCTTTCTGGCTTACTTCACTTAGAATGACGATTTCTAGGTCCAAACATGTTGGTGCAAATGGCATTTTATTCTTTTTATGGCTGAGTAATATGCCATTGTATAAATATACCACAACTTCTTTATCCAGTCATCTGTCGATGGACATTTAGGTTGCTTCCATGTCTTGGATGTTGTAAATAGTGCTGCTACATCGTGTTATCTTGTGAGCTGAATATCATCACTCACACCAGTAAGCCGGGTTTGCAAAGAAGCCACATTCCATCATCAAATAGAAGGGGTATGCATATAAGAGGCTGGGCTCAAGCAGTTCCAGAAGGTACAAACACATTGCATAAGCAAGTAAGCTTCAGAGGCAGCGACGCCCTGCCAACAACTTGATCTGGGACTTCTACTCCCCAGAACTATGAGTCAATAAACTTCCGTTGTTTTAAGGCGCCCATTTGTGGTGCTTTGCTATAGCAACCCTGGATACAAATACACACATGCACGTAGACTATTTAACAACACAGTTATGTTAGGTCACATACCTATAACACAGCCATCTATATATTTTGTCTGCTAGTGGTTCTGGTTCTCTGGTTGAACCCTGATTGATACAGGACATTTGTTTTCATTTCTTTTGGAAAAAATACCTAAGAATTGCCAGGGAATAGTTAAGTGTGTATTTAGCTTTTAAAGAAACCGCCAAACTTTTTCCAAAGTGTTTTTATTAACAGTCTGCCATTTTTACATGTATCACTTTACACTCTCGCCAGCTACAGGTTAGAATTCCACTTGCTCCACACCCTTGCTACAGTCGCAAGAGCTTTACGGTGGGATCTCGTTGTGGTTTTACTGTGCATTTCCCTGATGACTAGGGATGCTGGGCATCTTTTCATGCACTTATTGGCCATTGGTCTGTCTTCTCTTGTGAAATATCTGTTCCTGTCATTCTCCCATTTTTAAAAGGAGTTGTTTATATTTTTATCATTGACTGAAAATAAGTTCCTTATAATTCTGGGTGTAAGTCCTTCATCAGATTTATCTATTACAAATACCTTCTCCCTGTCTGTGGCTTGCCTTTTTATTTTCCTAATGGTGTCTTTTGAAGTGCAGTTTTCCACCTTGATGAAGTCTAATTTATTGATGTTTTTCCTTTTCATAGCTCCCTCTTTTTGTGTCTTATCTAAAAAAATCTCTGCCTTCCTCATAGTCACAAAGACTTTCTCCTGTGTTTTCTTCTAGAAGTTTATAGTTCTAGTTTTTATGTTTAGGTTTAAGGCTCATTTCTAGTTATATTTTGTGTGATTTTGGGGTGGGGTCAACGTTCATTTTTTTCCCCCATATGGATATCCACTTGTTCTAGTACCCCTTGTTGAAAAGGCTTTCCTTTCCTTGTTGAATTATTTGGTCAAAAATCAGCTGAGCTTATATGAGCATCACAATTTTTAATCTTGTTAGAGTTGAATGTTTCCAAGTCAGGTCATGCCCATTTCTGATCCCATTTCCTTGGAGAGTCTATAAGACAAATTAAGCTGATACCTGGGTGAAGGAAACTATGTCTCACCTCTGGTTTTGTACACAGAACACAGCATGATGTTCTCTGCACTTAAGGGTCACTTGCTTAATTTTCCAGCAAACTCTTTAGCAGTACACACTGCTGTGTGTTTGTGACAAGAGAGGGAAGAGGCTCTCCGGACGTGCTGTCGTGGGTTCTTGCAGTCTGTGTGAATGCCTCTGGACTTCTGCTTCTATTTGTTTCCTTGTGCTGGTAGTGTCAGCCTATTACTTGAGGTTCTACAGAATGGAGGTCATATCTGTACATGTCGTTTTGATTAGTGAAGCATTTAGCTCAGTGTCCTGAGCATGTGTGGACTTTCAGCAGTAGCCTTGAAGTTGCAGCAAATTCCCTACCCCTCAGTTTCCTCATCTGTATAAGGCATGAGGGCCAGTCTCTAACTGGCTCAGTTCAATTCAGAACCACAAGCTGTTCATGTAAAGATGGGCCATCTGATTGTGGCCGGGAAGAAGACATGACACTTTAACCAGGCTGACCTCGTTCTCGTGGAGACTATCGACACATGACGTCTGGAACAGACTGTGGTCTGATCATTGTTCCTATCACTTATCGGTCTGAATCAATATTGGTCTGAATATTCTTTAGATTAACTAAAATTAAAAGGAACTGCTTTGTAACCACCTCCCATATGTGCCTGTATACCTGGGCTATATCTCTGTGCCTTGTCTAGAGTTGACCCCCTCACCCCTCCCGGCCCAGGAGCATTCTGTCCCCCCGGCCTGGGAGCATTCTGTGCCCTCTCCCTCACTCCCAACGTTTGTGTACAGGCAATTCCTTGTCCTAATGAATGCTGAGGGCAACCTTGGCCAGAAAGCGAAGGGAAGAGCCATCCTGAAACAGCAGCACACGACTCGGGTGAGATGAAGGCTGCCTGAATGGTGTTGCCTGAAGTGGGCCCGTGTTGCTATGGTGATGGAGGCGCGTTGATGCCAAGTGGATGAGCAGCTCCCATGGATTTTAACAGCAGCTGGTCAGTGCCACCGCCTTCCCTGAATTGCTGCCCCCTTGAGTCACTACTTGGCCCCAGCTGTCCTGATCTCTGTTGACAAATGGTTGTCCTTCACAGTCAGACTACTAACAGTACTCTAATTAATGAACATGCTAATTATTCTCCCTCCTCCCAGTACATTTGTCTAAGTAACCTGTCACACACAGATAAGTGCAGCGTCTGCAGAAGCACCGAGGGCGCTGGGAGCAGGGGTCCGGGAGGAGCCGGGGTGGCTTACAGCCCGGGAGCTGTGAGCTGTTTCTGGTTAAATTACCTTTACTAACGGTCAGGTGTCCCAGGAATATATTTCCTGCAAAAAGTAGACATTTCCCTGTCTTTCTTTTAAAAAAAACCAACTCTTTAAGGGGCGGAGCGGCCATTGGTCACTTTACTAGCCTCTGAGGGGATTACCAAAGGGAGATGCAGAAGGACCAGGAGTCCCAAGCCCTGAAAACTATTCCAGAGGCAGCATTCAGGGTGGTTAAAGACCCAGACTTTGAAGCTAGACAGGCCTGGGTTTGAATCCTAGGTCTGCTCTTCCTGTGTATCCTTGGACTTGTGGTTTAACCCCTCTGAACCTCAGTCTCATCTTTGGGGCAGTGGGAGAGAGAATTGTCCCCAGAGGGGTGTGTTGAGGAGCAAATGAACAAAGGAGGTCCTCAGATCACAGCTGCTTGGTGCCTCGGGTCTGGGGCTTGGTCTGGCCTGGTTTTGGGTGGGCCAGAGCCGGCAGCGGGCCTGGCAACAGCCTTGTTGGAAATCTGGAATCCAGCCTGGCGGCTGTGCACCCCTCCCCCCTCCCCCGCACCCCTCCCCCGCGCCCGGCCGTCCCTCTCTTTTTTTTTTGTTCTGTCTCAGCAGCTCTCTATTGAGATGAATGGCATTTCCAGAGGCTTCACCTCTGATAAGTGTTCCTCTGCAGCCGCAGCCAGCATCTTAATGTGTTCGCTGTAATTTAATGGCCGTCTCGGCTGACGATTAAAATGCTCTCATCCCGGGTAAAGCGGACTCGCTTCACCAGCACGTGCGTTCCCACCCTGGCCGGGTGACTCCGGGAGCTCAGATGTGGATGTCCCACCAGGGAAGGGGTGCCGTTGCTGAACCTCCTTTCCCGCGCCTTCTCAGCCTTCTGAAGTGGAGGTGGCTGGGCATCCCCCAACCCCGTTGGCAGGGCTCCTGAGGCTTGAGAAACCAGCAATAGAGGCTGCGCCTTCCTGGTCCCCCACATTTCCTGGGAGCTGGCAAGATTTCCACAGGCCTCCTGGGCTGACCATGTAGGATTCCACCGGTGCTGTTTTCCGTGTGCCTGCAGACCCTGGGCACAGCACCGTAAAATAAACTCTCACGCCGGAAGGAGATCAGGATGAGCCTTTAAGCTGTCAGGCTATAGGATAGAGAAAGTTCTTTAAAACTGGGCATTTTAATCTGGAATTATAAATCGTGGACAGCCACAGCAAGACAGTAGACACACCCAGCACTCCCCACCATTCCCTGCATCTTTCTTTAGGGAACTGTCCCCCTCAACCACATGACGACTATGGAACCACCAGTTTCTTTCATTTTCCTGCCATCTGGTTGTCCTAGGAATGGATACCTGGATATTGTCCTGAGAGTTCGTCGAGAGAAACCAGCCCTTTACAGGTGACAGAGCTGTAAGGTGTAAAACTCCAGAGTTGGAGGTGGACACATTTTCCACTGTGTGGGGAAAACTGGTCTGCAGAGAGAACAAGCTATGAGAAAGTTGAGAGAAAGAGAGGCATTGAGAGAGAGAAGTCTGCTTGAGAGGCCCAACCTCATCTCTGCTCTTTTCAACGCCTGGTCGTTCAGTTCCTTAGATTCTTTGAGCCAGTGAATTTCCCTTTTTGCCCAAGCGAGTTTGAGCTAAGTTTCTATTGTTTGTAGCTGGGGTACTTCTCAAGGGGACTGGCCTTCACTTGTGATGCATTGTCACTGAGACATAAGGAGTACTGGAAAGGCTAACTTTATGGGGACCAGACTCCTTGTCTGCTGGGACCGAAGCCTTCCCTGGAACTTACAGATGAGATCTTGTTGAGGTGGATGCACAAGCCTTGCTAGTGCTGAGGTCCTAACCAATCTCACAATGACTCCACACTTGGTGAAGTTCCCCCAGGCATTCGGAGAATTCCCAAGAGCATGGAGACCAGCCAGGAGCGCCCTTGCTGCTGGCCTCTGAGCATCCAAGCTACTCATGCTGCCTGCATGGACCTCCGTGGGCCTCTTTCACTCAAGCTGGCCTCGGCTGCTCCAGGTGTGAGGCCTGTGTGATCTCTTCCCTACGCTGGCCTCTCCCACACTGAGATGCAGCTCCCGCTGCCGCCAAGTATAGTGACCAACGTTCTCTTTCCAAGTGAGGTTTTGGTAAAGGCGCTCCTTAAATTCTGCCAAGTGTTGCTGAGTCTGGGATGAAGACTGTAGGAATCTTGCATTTTCGATGTAACTTCCGAGGGATTGCCATTTACACGGAGAAAGCCATCCTGTAAAATGCCAGGCCACCACCTACCTCGCCCAGCAGGTTCCCACTTACACCTCTCTCTTTCTCCTCTTATTATGCCAAGAAGATTCCAGGGAAGTGTCTCAGTAATTATCTCCAAGAAGCCCGTTACACGGTTTAACAGTCCTTCTGGTGTGGAAGTTTTCCTTAGGGGTCACCTGTGACCCCCTTTCTGTTCCTTATTTAAGTTCTGTGGTTTAGTTTTAATTCTCTTGTTGCTTGTTTCCTGTCTACACGGAGACATCAGCCATCCCCTTGGCATCATTCATTCATTCATTCTTTCATCCAGGCCTTATTATGTAGCTGCTAGTCCGGACTCTGCCATGTGTTAAGGATTTATTTTTTCCCCTGGGAATTCAAGGAACGAAAAAGACAGTACTCCGGAGGCAGATCTTTTTGGTGCTCTAGAGACAAAAAACAAGTTTCACTTTTTCTTCCTCTCCTGCCCCTCTCCGGAGCCTAGCTTCTCCTGGCAGGACACGCTGAGCCAGGGCACTTTGGTGGTTGGTTTAAAAAAGAGAAAAAGGAGAAGAAGGCGGCTTGTAATTGTGCTGGGACCTTCAGAAATTCTAATGATGAAAGGCAGAGCTCAGCCCTCACTTCCCCTTTCTGCACAGTGCGGTGCTGGGTGCCACGGAGCGGAGCGGTCCTTGCCAGGAGCCTGAAACAGACATGGATCAAGAAACCCTGGGCAACATCGTCCTGCTGGCCATCGTCACCCTCATCAGCGTGGTCCAGAACGGTGAGGGAAGCCCCTCCCTTGGGGCGGATTTTGTTTCTAGTTGTTTGAAAGTCAGGCTTACACACTTGTGTGTGCGCGTGAATGTGTACACGTTTGTCTTCTCTGTATTTGGATCTTTATTTGAAAGTCTAGGGGTGTGTGCATTTCTGTGTGAATCTGGGATTTTCCCTTCTTCCCAGTCTTTCACTTTAATGGGGATGACTAATCACATCTGTAGAGCCGGGGCAGCAAGCTGGAGGCTGCACCGACACCCACACTGAAGCGTCTGCAATCAGCATTTCAGCTGTTAATGACTATGGCCAGAGACTGGCTGGAGGGCAGGAAGCCTGGAGAGGGGCCGTCAGATACATGTCCACCCGGACCCTGGCGTTTACTAAGTGCAGCTGGGCGGACTTCAGTGCACTGGGGTTACCCATCACCTGTAGGCTAAGAAAAGAGTGAATTCGGATGGGGTGGGGGGGATTTCACCTTATCATCATCTTACCTCTGTATTGCTTTTTTTTTTTTCTTTTGTAGGAACATGTTCTTTGTAATACTTTCTCTTCCTCTGGCAATGTGCAGTTTTGGAAGTATTTTTTGTAGGCGTTATATACTTAGAGAGAGAGAGAGCGAGGATGATTTTCTTGTTTGCAGTTGACATTTCTGTTTGCCCTGCTGTCACTAAAACAAAGCAAGGTACCTATAGCTGAAAAAGGCAGGACTGGGTCAAACTTTCTCTTTGAAGTTCTGAGTTAGACTGCCTCAGACTCCTTTTAATCAGCGTCTCCAGAGTCTTTGCGATTTCCATTTATTAAGAGAGAGAAAAAAGGAGAGAAATTACTAAAGGCAGCTCTGTCCCTTAATGGTAGTTCCTGAATGTTCACACACTCTCACAGTTTGGAAAACTAGACATGCAATCAATTTAGGATATTCTGATACTTTCCCCCAACTTGAGTGTGGTTAGAGGCTGGCGATGAGCTTTCTGGACACAGAACAAGGCTTCCCTTGGCTGCCCCACACCAGAGAGGCCCAACTTTGCATACTTCGAGTATGTCTCCTTTATGGAACAAGACTTGGCAGCTCTCTGATCCAAACATTTTCATACTAAATCTCACACAATAGACTTGCAGCTCAGAGAGGGGCGCCTTGGTCTCGTCAGTTATCAAGGGATTCATTCATTCAACCTACAGACACCCACAGCAGGGACCCCGCTCTTTCTGGGAAGGGTCCTGCATCCAAGGGGATATAGCAGCGAACAAGGCAGCTCTGGTTCCTGCCTCCCGAGAAGGAAAGGGCAGTGGGAAAACGTGGGCAGGCAGGTAAGCAGGAAGCCTGCAAGGCCATCCTGGTCCCTGCAGAGGCAGAGGCTTGAGGGGGTGGGTGGGCACTGCTTGTTCAGCTCTGTGTAGGCTCCCCCACCCCCGCCTTCCCCCTCATATCCATCCGTTTAGCTGACACGTGTCAGTGGACAGGAGCCAGTGTCCCCTCAGTCGCCCGTGCAGATGGGGCTAAGCAGAAGTTTGAGTCCACTCTGAGCTGCTTCCTCTCAGTTCAGAGCTGAGTAGGGGAAGCTGTGGGGTCCCACCTGTGAAAACTGGGTCTCTTCATCTCTCCTGAGACACACCAGAACCGGGCCCTGGTCTGTCCAGTGGGCCCTGGGCTTTTCCGTAGAGGTTCAGCAAACCCTGAGCAGACCTGAGGTGGACAATGAGATTTCTAATTATTTTTGGCAAAGGAGATGAAGCCCTCTTCTTGAGTGTGACGAGGGGAGGAGAGATGATAGATAGCCATCTGTCTGGGTTTTAACTACAGTGTTTCGGCAGCCATTTCAGACGGGTGGCGACAGAATGTAGTGGCCTCACCACAGACTCCCATGCACCGCTGAGGCTTCCCGGTGGGGGAGACAAGTCTGGCCCAGCCTGCAGCCACTGCTTTGGGCTGAGACTTTTCCCCCTGGGCAGACAGATGACTGCGGTGTGTGTATATATCTGTGTTGACAGCATGGCCCCCACATCACGGCCTCTGTCCCTCCCCAGTCCCCCGTGAGCAGGGAGGGCAACATGTGGGCAGAGTGACTTTTTGCAGAGCTGTCCCACCGTGCTTGGAGGAGGGACACACTGCTGCCCTTTGGAAGCCACAGGAGGAGCCCTTGTGTCCCCCTTAAGGGCTTAGGACAAGGCACACCCTGCTCTGAGGCAGAGAGCAGGGCTCCTGCGATGCCGAGGTCACCCTGTGAGGACTTTTTGTTTCTAACTGTTAAATGTGCCCATGCAGGGGAGCAAGAAAAATTCAAATGACTTGGGAGACAACACCTCTGCCTGCTTTAACCATGAGAGTTTAGGCAAACACAAAGGTCCAAATGTAGGTCCAGAACCTCTCTTTGCAATTCTAATTAACCTCAATGTTGCAACCATAGAGCTACCTTATTGATTGAGTTCAGAAAATATGCAAAAACTGTGCTTTTTCTCCCTCTGGGCCCCCCCCCCAATTCCATTCCAAACCCTTCCTGTTGGTTTCAAGAACTGGTTACATGTTGTTGCCAGGCACGGCGCACTTTGTCCTAAGACAAGGAAGCCCAGTCCAGTGTCTGTGCCGGTGCTGGGAGCTCTGCTCTCTGTACGTTGTGTGAGCCTGATTCCCCAGGGAGAGGCCAGAGCCCGCCTGCCTGGTGGCACTTCCTCCTCTGCCTCCCAAGCCCTCTTTCATCATCAAGATCTTTGAACTCGTGGCCCGCTTCCAACTTGATCCAGCAAAATGCAGATTTGGAAACACAGAACAAGTTTAAAGTACGTTGTTCCAAGAAAACTGGACCAGAACTACCAAAGTCCGGTTTCTGAGGGAGAGGAGAAAGGTGCTTTTCCAACAAACAGCACCCAGAGAGCCTCCCGACCTCTTAGGCCAAGGTGCCAGTAGCTTTGATGTGAAGCAAGCCTGGGAAACACAGACGAGGGGAAAGCGATTTCCACAGGAAGCCACGCTAATTAGCTTGGGAGGAGAGGGTGAGCTGAGGGGAGGGACCCTGAGCCTTGCCTGCAAGCCTGAATGGTGACAGCAGAGATTTGTTTTTTTAATTTATTTAAACTTTTTATTGAAGTATAGTTGATGTTCAAAATTATGTAAAGTTACAGGTGTACAATAGTCACAATTTTTAAAGGTTATACTCTATTTATAGTTATTATAAAATATTGTCTCTATTCCCTGTGTTGTACAACATATTACTGTGGTTTATTTTAGGCATAATAGTTTGTATCTTTCAGTCCCCTACTGGGTGTTGAAAGTGGGATTCAAACCTACTCCAAAGAGCAGACATTTCCGCCGTGCACACTGCTGCAAATTCATTCACTCACACGCACACAACTTGGGGAGTTCTCTATTGTAACGAGCTGAAATCTGTTGTCCTGTAATTTCTATCCACTGGTCCTGCGTCTGTTCTTTGAAAAGCTTCACCTGTGCCTGCTGCCTCTGTGTTTACAAAACCAGCTGTAACATCCCTTCTTCAACATATTTCTCGTGGGACTTGGTTTCCAGAGTCCCTTGTCCTTGAGTTTCCCCGCCACCACCCACCCCAACCTGCCACATTCTTTCTAAGATGCAGGTAGGTGTTTTCTGCGTGGGGAAACTGTTCCTGAGATCCAGACATCAGTTCTATTAAAATAATCCATGTGTGAGTTATTCTTCTGGGGATTTGTGTCACACTGCTGGCTCATACTAACTTGGTGCTTAAAAATCTCAAGATCTTTTAATGTGATCCTGAGAAAGTTTTCTGACCCTCAGTTTCCTCAGTGGAGAAGTGGCGTTATTAATACCTTCCACGCGTAGTGGCTGTAGGTACTGCCTGAGATGGCAACACAGGCAGAGTCGCTCGCGGAGCCCGGCATGTGGTAGGTTCTAGGTGACGACTGCAGCCTTCTCTCTCTGTGTCTCTTTCTGTCTCTCTGGTTTGGCCGGATGTTAGCAGCTGCCCAAGAGAGGTGTGAGAAAAGGGGTCTCCGCGTGCACAGCTCCTGTAATATGGTCTGGGATAGTAGAAGTTGGGGTGTCAGTGTTCAGTGAGGAGTCGGCATAGATGACCCAACTCTTTCAAGTTTAGCTTAGGAGGAAGGAGAAGGAGACCCTAGTGGGACACTGGGCTGAGGCAGGCTTGTTTCTGTTTCATTTTGAGGGTGGGAAAGATCTGAGTGTGTTTCGAAGGTAAAGAGAAGGAGAAAATAGAGACTGAATGTTCTGGAAACGGGGCAAACACTGATGAACAAAGACCTGAAGATGGTGGCAGAAACGAGGACAAGATGGCAGGTGGAGGGCCAGCCTGGGAAAAGAGGAAGGAGTTTGTTCTCTAAGTAAGCAGAGGAAGGAGAGGCAGACTCGGAGAAGTACAACCACGCTGTGCAGCTGGTTGCAGACATCACCTCTGCCTTTCTTAATACTGTCCCTGTTTACATGTTCAGAGGCAGCGGACGTCACCTTGCGTTCTGGGAAGACAATGATCAGAATCTTCCACTGCCTTCTATGGTGAGAAGAGACATTGAGAACGGACTGTTGGATACTTAAACCCTGTGTAGCTGATGGAATCCCTGCAGTGAGTCTCAGTGTGACAGTAAGGGGATAAACATCCTTGTGTGCACAGCGGGCTTCCAATCCCCGCTTCCCTGCTCCCCAGTGGAGTGACTCTGAGAAAGTTATTTCACCTCCCTGAGCCGTATGCCCTTGTCTACAAAGTGGGGGTGGTACCGCCCACTTCACAGAGCTGGTGCAAAGCCCAGTAAAGGAATATAAGTCAGGTGCCTACCAGCGCATCTGCAGGGGGGTAGACCCCCCTCCACACAAGCCAGCCCTGCAGCTCTGCTCAACACGGGCACAGTTCCAGAAAGGAAAACACAAAGGCTTTTATTCATGTATGCAATTGATAAGGCATCTTTCTCCTGTCTTTTTGAGGAGGCTCATGTGAAGCTGATGAGAAGGAATCCTGTGAGTGGATCCTTGACAGTCACACGTTTCCTTTTTTCACTTTCGAAATAGGAGTCAAGGGAAAAATAAGAGGGGTGGGGAGAGAGAGAGACCTTCATCCCCTACCCCCGACGTACAGTCTACAGACAAGACAGATTCTGCCTCCTCGGCATCTCTGAATCCCACGGGGGTCACCCTCACTAGCTCCTCCTGCGTCCCATCCTGGGTCTCACCGTCTAAACACTCCCCGTGCGAAAGACCGAGTGGCTGTCTGACGATGCGGTTCCTCAGCTTACACTTGTCAGGAGCTCCTTCTTGCTTTTGAGATGGAAATAAATTCCGAAGTTCTTAACGTGGCTCTCATCAAGGTCAAGGTCACGGTCACACTGCTAAGTCCGGTGGGCACTTCTCAGCCACCATCTTCTCCAGCTTGGCCCTCTTACTGCCTTCTTCTCGAGGCTCCCTCCGGCCACCCCGTCCAGTACTCCCAATGGCCCTCATCATGCTACACTTTCTCTTCTGCCCAAAGCCCAGCACACTGTATAGTTTTAATTTTTGCACTTTGTTTCCTGTGTGTGGTCTGTCTCCTCTGCTTGTATCCTCTTCAGAACGTAAGCTCCTTGGGCCAAAGCTCTTTGTCTGTTTCGTTCTCGGATGCAAGCTGAGTGTCTGGCACATGGCAAGTGACAACAGAGAAATGACATTGAAAGAACAGTTCACCACCTACTTCTTTGGCCTCATTTGCAGTTCTGCCAGGTTCCCCACCCCTTCCACTGCGCCCCTTCCCCCCTAGTAAGCTGGAGGTACTGAGGTTCTTGCCTCTGAATCTTCGCCTGTGTCACTAGAGTGGCATGACCTCCTCCCTGTCCCCTACCCCCTCCATCTGCTTGGCCACTTCCTACTTGTTCTTCAGATTTTATCCTGCATGTCACTTCCTGTAGGAATCCTGTGACCCAAACACTGAATTAACTTGCCCTCTTTGATCCTTGATAGCTCCATGTTGTCTCTCAGTCTTATCTTAGCATGAGTCCCTCTGTACTTTCTGTGCTTCTCTACTTCTTTCGACTGTGGGATCCTTGAAATTGGAGGCCATGTCTCACTCACCATTGTTGCATCACCAGCACCAAACACAGTGATCAGAAGAGAGTAGCTCCTGAATAAATGTTTGCTCAGTAACATTTGACAGAGGACATTTAGGGCTGTGAAGAGGTCCAGTTAAGGAAACATTTAACACGCTAGTAATGTGATACCAGGCTCGTGAACGTGCTGTTATAAACCAAATCCAAACCTTCCCCCTGCAGGGTTCTTTGCCCACAAGGTGGAGCACGAGAGCAAGACGCATAATGGGCGGAGCTTCCAGAGGACGGGGACGCTCGCCTTTGAGCGGGTCTACACTGCCAAGTGAGTCCAAACCCTGACACTCTGACTTACAGAGAAGGGGCCTGGGCACAGGGCTTCTCTGCCTGAGTGGCGGCCACCTTAAGACCACATGTCTGCCTGGGCCAACCTCCTGAAGGCCGGGGAGGCGGGGCTCCCAGGGAAGGCTGAACTTCACCTCAGAGACTCTGTAGACACTCTTCATCATCTTAGCAACTTCTGGTGCTTAAAGAAGGTGGGGTGTGGGGGTGGGGGCTGGGGAGTGATCTCCACAGCCAGTCACTGACCAAATTCCTGGCCAGGGTTGGGGTGGGGGGTTAGTCCAGAGGTGCTTTCGTGAAAACCAGCCATGACTCACCAGCCGGCTTCAGAAGCCACAGGCGGGACCGGCTGGCAACAGCCTGCCCTCAGCGGCCCTCAGGGCCCCTCGGCGGAGTCTGGAGGGGGCTCCAGTGCATTTCCTAACCGGGTCTCCTTGAGCAACCAGAACAAGAAGAGAAAGAGTGGGAGGATTATGCAACTGCTTCTCCACCTCTCATCCTTTACTTCCGAATAAAAAGCTGTTTGAAAACACCTGAACAACTCTGCAAAGGAGGTGGGTGCTATTTGGGATGCAAATCCGAACGGATGTTACTCAAACACTCATTTTCCTCTCTGCTGAATGCGTTTCCACAGATGATTCAGTCAGTGGCATGGCGCCTGCTTCTCTGTGCCTGTGGCCGGGGGCCTGTCAGAAAGGAAGGCTTTAGCAAGGAGCTGGCCAAGGAGCTGGCCTTAGTCTCGGCTTGGAGGTGACTTTGATGTCACCAGAGATCCTTCCAAAGGGGGAGTCATGGCCACACAAAAATGTCCTTTTAGAAAGGCAAGAATACGATCCATCTGTCTCCTGCCCGCCTCACCCGCCTAGACCCAGCACTCCTGTGTGGTCTGATCGCAAAGAAATCCTTCCCCGAATGACTTAGAGAGATTTCCATCTTCAGTGTATTAACCCTCAGAATCAATGGGAGAAGTTTAAAGATGTGAGTTAAGCCTTTTTAGATGTTCACATATACAGGGGGCAGGGACAGTGCCTAGGGTCACATCAACCTCTCCGCGCTGTTTGCTGGGGGAGGGGGGAGAGGTCCCCTCAGACATCCACGTGCAAGAGGGGCCAAGATGGTGTCCTCGATCAGGGGTGACACTACCACCTCCCTGGAAACGGAATCGAAAAGAACATTAATACTCTTCTACGCTTCTGGTTTGGAAGAAGCAGCTTTTTTCTGCCCAGATCACTACATTCTCACCAGCTCCATTGTGTTCTTAGGAACACAGCTCGTCCAGTTTGGAGAAGTGGGGCAGGGCTGGTGAGAGGCGACGTTTCCATTTTGCCAGCAGTGAAGGAGAGACGGAGCAGACCAGGCTGTCTGGCTTCTGCCAGTCCCCCCAGGAGTGAACTAGCTCTCCATCTAAGAGGCCACTGTGCTGCTGACACCTGGTCCCCACCGCCAGCCTCCAAACTGTGTTAGTGCCGCTTGGTGGTGGCTGCGCTGTCATCTGGAAAGGTGGCTTGGAAGTTCTGCAACGACATGGGGTTCCTGAGGGCAGAAGGCACTGGAGGAGAGTGATGGGTGGTCGGTGCGGCCCAGGGGTCCCCACCGTGGGGGTGCTGCAGCCCTGCTCCCGAAACCCCCGACTCTCACTTACCCTCCCAGAGAGCGGGTGGAGACTGAGGGGAGGAGAGAGAGCTGTGGAGAGGTAGGAACTAGGTGGGGTGGGGGGAGGAGGAGAATTTTCTGTAAGATAAGGTTACCCAGACACGGCTGTGGTTCTGTTACAAAGACCGCTTCCTCCCTGACCCAGCGAGCGGCGCGCTGTGTGTGCCCGCAGTGGGCCGTGGAAGGGGTTGCTGATCAACGCAGAGGCTGCTGCCTACCGGCCAAGCCGGGGCTCCCAGTCTGCTCGCCTCTGCCAGGAAGCTCCTGTGAAGTGTTAGTCCAGTAGAAAGTCATCCCCAGTGCTCGCTTCTCCAGGAGACTCCAAAACGCCAAGGAGGGTGCAAGATGAGCCATGGGGTCCAAGAAGAAAAGAACGTGTGTTTAATCTTGCTATCTAAAAATTAGGGAGTGAAACTTGACTCAGTTTTAATATACAGATTGAGAGTCTTGTGTGTATATAATTTATACACAAATATACCTGTCATAGGACCACACAATCAAAACTGTTGGTTGATGGGGTGTGGGATCATAAATGTTTAGAGACCGTATGAAGGGAAAATAGCATGAAGAATAAATGGTGCTGGGGGACTGAAAAGCCTGATGCATATTTTTCAGCATAAAATATGACTGTTGGCTGATAAAGGTAGCTGAAGATTTGAGAGCAGCTGATAAACAGATGTCCCAGCCAGGGGAGGACCCCAGCTCATACTCGGGTCGGTGAATGGGCTGCCCCACCACCCAGCTCCCTCGAGAGCACACCTGAGTCAGGGTTTGAGAACTAAAAGGATCTTGACCTTGACTTTCTGTTCATGTGTCTAAAACATAGTTGAAAGCCCTGTCCCCCGCTGACGAACACAGCCAGAGCAGTCAAAGTTTGATTTTTGGAGGAAAGTCTCCGTTAGCTGACCTAAGATTCTTCCCCATGAGAGCGGGTGAGCACAGGTGGCAGAGAGAAGATGGGTCTCTGGAGATGTGCCATTTTCTAAAATGTGCCCCATAGATTACAAGCGTGCGGGCGGATAACAGGTGTCACAGGGAAGAACAGGTTCTGTACAGCGAGACTGCTGAGAACCTTTAAAGTACTAAGAGACACTGTGATCCTTGGTTTTCCAAGAAGGCGAGGTCTTATTTAAGTACAGACAGCCCTCCTTTTTTTTTTTTTTTTTCCGCAGAGCATAGCAAAGGTATAGTGTTTCACAAAATGCATTTTAGTAAATGCCACCCTGAGGGGTCTTCTCCCCTGCACCTCTCAGAATTCACTCAAGACTCACTTCTAAGTAGCGTGGATTGTTGAATTATTTCAAGGGGACATATCTACATTGATACTATTGATTAGTATTGAGACTATAACTATTATTAGCGATCTTTACTTATTTTAAATGAGCCCAAATTAACTAACAAAACATTAAGTGCTTCTATAGCGCATTCCCAAAGGCAGAGAAGTATGAAAGGGAAAATCGCAATGAGTCCTTTGCTCCATAAAAACACTGACAGCGCAGTGCGCCTAACTGAACACAGCACAGTGAATTGTTGCCAGATCTGCTGAGTAGCTCATTGTTAGACCTCAAGAAATGACAGACGCAATGAGTTTGTCAGCTCTGTCTTGCAGGAAAAAAATGGCACAAATGAATATTTGGGAGAATAATCTTTGTCAGTAGGAAAGACATTTCCACTGGGGGTTATAAGAAGGAAGAGGCTGGAGGAGTAACAGCCACCATTTACTGGATGCTTAGTACGAGCCAGGCACGGCTTTATCTCACTGTATCCTGATAGCAGTTCAGGGAGGTAATTCTCACGTCTCCATTCACCTCTAATAGATGAGGAAATTGAGACTCAGGGAGGCTAGGAAATGCACCCGCAATCACACAGTCAGAACGCAGTAGACCCTGCGTTGGACCTGGGCTCTGTGACTTTAAAGTTAAACACACAGGCATCCTCTGGGTCCCAAGAGGCAGCTGTGTCACTGACCAAAGCTGCTTGAATTCAGCCCCGCAGCAGCCCGCAGTCAAGGAGGGGCATGTGTGCATGGAGCTTTGGATGGCAGACGTGTCGCAGGTCCTGGATGGGGAGGGGGCCTAGCTTGAGCCAGAGTGAGAGTTAGGACTCTGGGTATATTCTGGGCATCATCCAGAAAAAGGCCCATTTTCTTAGCGTTGGGAGAGTTTCGTTGCATTCCAGGCAGACCATGTTTTATCAGGGACCATGGTGACTTGAGCTAATAGGGAGGAATGCCTGAATGACTGATCCAATGTGTCCAGTCACTGGACAGTTCTCTCTACGAGCAGATCCCTTGGACAATAAAGAATTCTTAAAAATTTTGCATCACCCAGACAAAATCACTACTTCAAAACAAACAAAAACAGAAGTATGAGAATGAGGGGAAGCAGGGAGATCTTTGGTAGTGACAGATTTTCAAACTGTTGGAGCGTCAGGTATTAGATCCCATCAGACATGGAACATCATTCAACTACAGAAAAAGGAGTTTTCTCTCTAGTTTCCTTGAGCTGGGAGATGGATCACGTTCTCCGCGTGCTGAGGCTGCAGTTTTGTCTCTAATAACGTGTAAGAAGAGGTGCGATGCTCCTGTTTGCTTAGTGGCTGCTACAGTTATCACTGTGCGGCTTGTTTCCTCACTAAGTGTTTCCTCCCAAATGGTTGATTTGAAAGGGGCTCCTGCCCTTTGGCGTTTATTGCGTCCATAGGTCAGTGGAAATCTTGGGCTTCTGAAGTACCTGGCCAGGTCAGCAGAGCTCTGCTGCCTCCCTGGTGCCCATATCCCAGGACAGGATACACTGGTCTCTTACCTTTTCCATTCATTGACTTCTCCAGTAAAGGATTTTTTGACCATCAGAGAAACATGAGGGCCCGCATGGCCAGAGTTAACGTCCCAGCCTCTCTGGATGCTCTGCAGGGGACGGACCAAGGGCTGGTCATTCCAGAGTTCTCAGTGCTACCAGCTGAATCGTGAGACCCTATCAATTTGAGCGAGGGTTCAAGACTGACTTTTAGGAGGAAAATGATCAGTATCAGATCAAGAAGGATCCAGATGAAGAATCCAAGGGAGGAGTTTGATGAAAGGCCAAATATATTTTGAAATTGCATCTTTGCTTTTACGTAGATAGTTTGAATGACCTTAGACCAGTGGTTCTCAAACCTGAGTGCGCATCAGAATCACCTGGAGGGCTTGTTAAAACGCAGATTGCTGGGCCTGTGGGTCTGGGGAGGGCGTTAATATTTGCATTTTTAACAAGTTCCCTGGTGATTCTGATGTTGCTGATCCATGAACCACAACTTGGGAACCAGTACATTGGACCATCGACTCTTAGAGTTTAAGTGGATCTTAGAGTTATTAATTATTAGTCTCTTAGTTTTACAGGTAAGGAAACTAAGTCCAGAGAGCTTGCTTTGCCAAAGACAAACAGCTGGTTAATGTCAGGTCAGGGCCTGAATACTCGTCATGTGCCCATTCCAGGCTATTTCACTGCCCCCCCCCCCTTCTGCTTCTGTGTCTTGTCATGTTGTTTTTCCATGGATGTGTATATTCATTGTCCTGATCTGGACTGTAAACTCCTCAAGAGGACACTCAGGATTTAATTTAGTACAGCAAACCTTGTTTTATTGCAGTCCACAGAAATTGCATTTCTTGTTTTCTTTCTTTTTTTTTTTTAACAAGTTGAAAGTTTATGGCAACCCTGCATTGTCAGATGATAGTTTAGCAATTTTTAGCAATAAAATATTTGCTTTGTTTCTTAGACATAAAGCTATTACGTACTTATTGGACTATAGCATAGCATAAACATCACTTTTATATGCACTGAGAAACCAAAAAAAAAAATCATATGACTTGCTTTATTGCTGTATTTGCTTTATTGCACTGGTCTGAAACCGAATCCACGATATCTCCAAGGTGTGCCTGTGGAGTTGAGGAGGTAACAGACCTGGTTTTAGAATCATACTGACCAGGGTGTGAATCCTGGCTTTGCTACTCTGCAGCTGGGTGACCCTGGGCAAGTTATTCAGTTTCTCCAAGATTCAGTTTCTCAGCTGAAACATGAGACTAACTGTGGTAGGCAGAGTAATGACCCCCCAAAGATGTTCACATCCTAATCCTGGGAACATGTGAATAGGAGATGTTACATTGCAAGGGGGAATTAAGGTTGCTGACCAGTTGACCTTAAGACAAAGAGATTACCTGGGTGGGACCCAGTGTAATCACAAGGGTCCTTTAAACATGGGAGAAGGAGGCAGAAGAGCTGGTGTTGCAAAGACATGATCAGCCATTGCTGGCTTTGAGGTTGGAAGGGGCCACAAGCCAAGGAATGAAGGAGATTCATTCATGAAAGGGAAAGGCGAGGAAAGAGGGTGGATGCAGCCATACTGATACCTTGATTTTGGCCCAATGGGATCGATTTCAGACTTCTGACCTCCAGATAATACATTTGTCTTGTTTTAAGCCACTGAGCTTGTGGCTACTTGTCACAGCAGCCACAGAAACCTCGTGCAGTCACCACATGTCCTGCGTGAGTTTAAAAGGGACGAAAAGTGTTAAGATGCCAGCCTGAGAGCCCCTTCCACAGAGACAAGGACTGAGCCTTGCACACAGAAGTTGTTCCATCAGCAAGATAACTTTCTGAGCACCGGCTTTTCTGAATCAACCCGGTTCCTTTCAGGCTTGAAGCTCGCCTTTCCTTCCTCGGCCTGACCCCATGTCCGAGCTGACTTGTGTGTCTGACATAAAGCTTTCCTTAGAGTAGGATCCCTCTCCCCTGTGGCCCCAGCCCTGACTGCCGCCCGGCCTTGCTGTCTGCGTTGCTCACTTTTCAATTCCAAAAAGTGCTTTGGCATAGCTGGGAGTGGAAACCCTGCCAAGGCGAATCCATCAACAAACCGGGTCTCTGATGGGCTTCACCGAGGAAGAGAGTAAATGGATTCTGAACATGTGTTCCCCTTCCACCACTGTCTGCTTCTGACGTGGCCGCTGCCCCATTTATCAGGTAGATGTCAGTGGAATTATGAATGGGGTTTGTGCCTCTGAGCGCTGGTGATTGTTAATTCAGGGTTTCAGGTAATTTTCAGACTGCACTGCAGTCCCCTGTCTTCTGATTTTTCTCCTTGTTTATTTATTCCACAGCCAAAACTGTGTTGATGCATACCCCACCTTCCTGGTCATGCTGTGGAGCGCAGGGCTTCTCTGCAGCCAAGGTAACCCAGGCTTCTCCTTGTGTGTTCTCTTTCTGAAACAAAGAGGTTTGAGTGCAGGCTTTTTGTTGAAAAGACTTTGCCTGACCTCCAGCTCAGATCCGTGAAACCCCGGAGGGGTGAGAGCCCTCCAGAGGTCACAGAGCGGGTGTGGTAATGCATTGCTAACGCCTGCTCCCCAGCGGCTGGTGGAGAGCAGCAGTGCTGACGGGCAGGTTTTAGGCTAAGTGTGACTCAGAATCCTTAAGCAGAGTTAGCTCAGATACAAGGGCATTATCAATGAGAGCGCTGGGATGGCTGTCACTTGGCTGTCCTGCTAATAGGCGCCTGGCGTGGTGGTCCTCCTTCGGGCCTGGGTCCAACCTTCCAGGTTATCAGCAGCCCACAGTCTTGACTACAGCAAGTTGACTCCCAGAGTTGATTTAAAATGCTGTGGAAATCAGTCTTTTTGGTCCCCTTTGGAGACTGGCTTTGTGTCTGGTGAAGGCTTGGCGTGACCTGGCCGGCTTCCACACAGTGGCCCAGCAGTGCATGAGAAAAGGCCACTAGTGTCCTCTGATGAACGATTTCATCCTTCACCCTCTTACCTGTTCTATAAAGTAGGTAGAGTGGAATTATTTCCCCCTGGTACCTTTGAGGACACTTTGATTTAGGGAGATAAAGTAACTTGTTCAAGGATGCTCAGCTGGCCAATGACAGAGCCAGGATGGGAGCCCTGGTCTTTCAGGCTAAATCCTGGGTTCCTTCACAAGTATCCTCCTACTTTATTCGTTTCCATAAAAATATGTATCAAACACCTACTATGTGCCAAGCCCTGTCCCTGGATACACAGTGATAAATAAAACAGAGATGGTGGTAGAGCACACAGCAGATGGCAAGATGGTCCAGAAAATAAGTGAATGGATACATTATTGCCAAGAGTGAGACGCGCCATGAAGGAAAAGAATAAGGTACCGTGGTGGAGAAGAGAGTTGAGGGATGGTAGCAGAAGCCACTCCCGGAGCACCATGTGGCCACCTCCTGTGCACCAGAAGGCGATCTGTAAGCTCACCATTTATTTCCCACTTTCTGTCCTCAGTTAAATAAGAAACATGTCTGGCATGACTTGAAAAACCAAGTCAAACTACACTTACTGTAGGAGTTATGATTCCTTTCATGTCTTGAGTAATACTTGGTATAGATGAATGTGGAATTGTTCTAGTTAGATAAAAACAAACGGGGTCTGAAAGGGCCTCAGGGCCCTGGAAATATGCACTTTCTGCCAAAACAAGTGCTGGCATTGCTGGGAGACAAAAGTATCACTAACCCCTGTTCTATAACCGTCATTTCTTACCAATATGGCATATTGTAGGATTTTTTAGGTGAAAGGAGCCCCAGAGATCATTCCAGCCCAAACCCATCACTTTATAGAGCAGGAACCCACACCCCAGGGGAACTTGCTTACATCTGAGAATTTTAGACCCTGGATTAAAACCCGTGACACCCCTCCTGGTGACCCAGCAGCCCAGGCCACACCAGAGGTGGGTGCCATTCCCTCCAAGAAGGCAATGAATTAAGCCACTTGGCACCCTGATTTCTCTCAGATCATGTTCAATTTAGTTCCCAGTAGAAGAGAGACTGGCCGGTCAGTAAGAACAGAGCCATCCAGAAGGGACCAACCAGGCAAAAGTTTGTCCAAGGCGAACTGTGAATAGTGACAATGTTGTGACCTTCAGAAAACAGGCAAACCTCACAAGCAGTTTTGTGCTTCTGTTTTCTTATCTGCCACATGACACTAGTATTGGGGGAGGCAAGGGGGAGTCATGGGTGAACATGGGCCTTGGGGGCAGACAGATTGGAGGCACCTCCGAGGACACTCACTGCTGGGTTGTGACCCTAGGATGCTACTCACCTTTCCTAGTCTGTGTCCCCATTTGTAAAACAGGAATAACTGTGTTCCCAGCATGACTGAGACAGTGTGCTTGAAGCCCCTGCCACAGTGCATGACACACACTGGATTGAACCATATAAAACTGCCGATATCTGACTCTGACCCACAAAGCAGCACTTTCATACACTTCCACCTAATAGAAGTAAATAAATGTTATTTTTCTAAAAAATATTTTATTTTATTTATTTTTTGTTTTGGGGGTAATTAGATTTATTTGTTTACTTATTTATTTTGCTGGAGGTACTGGGGATGGAACCCAGGACCTCATGCGTGCTAAGCACGTGCTCTGCCACTGAGCGCCACCCTCCCCCCATAAACGTTGTTATTGATGGTGCTGGTGGTGGTGATAAAGCTGTGAAGTCAGACAGACCTAGTATCAGGTTTTGCCTCTTCTTGGTCCACCTCGCTGACCCTTAGTCACTCATTTGACACACGTTTTGTAAGCCTGTATGTCCAGGCGCTGTGCCGGGCACAGAGACGGTGGCCAGCCAGAGATGGCTACCCCTGGGGATCTTTTGATCTGGTAGGTGACTCTGGGCAAGTGGACTTCCTTGAGCCTAAATGTCTTCATCTGTCAAGTGGTGACGGTAATGTCCTCCTTACCAGGCGGTTGGAAGGATCAGAGACCCAGGTACCCAAAGGGCCCGGGGCAGTGCCTGCACATAAAAAAGTACTCAATCGATGCTCTTAATTTGGTATTTGAATAATGCTGGGGGGTTTCAAAGAGCTTTTATACCCATACTTCTATTTCAGCCTCATAATAATTCCTGATCAGTAGGGAAGCTGTCGTCAGCCCTTTGTCCAGATGTAGAATTAGTTAAGCATCAGCTCCCAGTCATCACAGTCCTGGTGGGGCTGGGCTTTCTAACTCTCAGCTCAAGTTCATGGCTCCGAGGGTCATTTGGCTTGTGGATATTCCTCACAGGGCTGGAATGCAAGGGGCATTTCTTTCCCTAGAGATAGTTTCTGAATGGTGGCATCTGTTCAGAAAAGATCAAGCGCTGAGAGTCCGGGAGGCCCACAGGTCAAGGGTGTACTTTGAAGAGAACCAGACTCAGAGCGGGGCTCAGGGTTCAAGTTCAGCTCTTCTCCCAAACACACACACACACACACACCCCAGCTGACGGCCTTACACAAGCCCCTTGACCACTGGAGCCCATATTCCCACATCTGGAAGTAGAAAGATGATACCAGCCATGTGAGGAGGACCCCAGTTAGACAGGGGGTATGAGAACACCCTGTAAACTACACCATGACGTCAGCACAAGGAAATACGACTATCATTAAAGGTCTTTGGTTTCTTCCAGCCCGAGGCTCTTTGCTGAACTTCCCATCAGCCCCGACTGTCAGAACCCGAGGGCCTCTGCTGGATTTTGTGACCAGCGTCAACTGCATAATGACTGTATTAATGCTGGGCCAGCAGCATCGTTTGGCGTCTGTGACACTGACACGGGTGTTGTCCTTTCTCCACTAGTGCCTGCCGCCTTTGCTGGGCTGATGTACCTGTTTGTGAGGCAGAAGTACTTCGTCGGCTATCTGGGAGAGAGAACTCAGAGGTAGGCCCCCGGGGCTGTTTCAGAACCGTGGAGAGAGTCACAGTTTTTCAGCAGGAAGAGCGATCATTCACACAGACCATTAATGCCCACAGTTAACCTGTGGGACCATGTGGGGTTGGAGGGCGGAGCTGCCTAGGAGCCTTCATCCTTTCCTCCTTGGACTTTGCTAGTTCTGAAAATGCAGCTGGGGCACTTGACTGGTTTTCCCATGAAAAAATTCTTCTACATGCTGTTGGGCTCACAAAGGATGCTTTAACGCATTCCCTGCAACCCCACACCCTCCACTCCCACCCTGCAGAGTCTGGGGCTTGAATGAGTTCTGTGTCTGGCTCCCCAAGGCCTTCATTGAGTGAAACATGTCATTGTTTGCCTAGAGAAATGAGAACTAAAGCCTGCACCTTGTGATAAGTTCTCTTGAGTAACACATCATCCGGAGACCGGCAGGAAGAATGTTGAGAAAGTAGGGTACAATAACGTGCGGCAGACAGAGGGCGTGGCGAGAGCCAGCACCGCGTTGCTTACAGACGTCGCCCGGAGCGGCAGTGGTACTTTGACTAGACCTGGGTTGGGAAGTCTGGATGTTAGTAGAATAAATGCTAACACTCACAGAAGAAATGTTCGAATTACAATGTGCCACCGGTTCCTTAGCAATCAGAATTCCCAGTGTACCAGAAGGGCTCCAAGGGCCAGAAGGATGCTCTGGGAGCCTGCCGCCCACACACCGACCCCAGCCGCCCCATCATTCTTCTCCCTTGTCTAATTTCACATCCCTCTCCGTCTGTCACAATAGCACCCTTCTCTAGAGGATAATGGGCTCTCCGTTGAGAGAGCATCCTTCAGCCGTGACAAAGGCAGCGACATCCCAGGAGGTCAGCAGGTGAAATCACTGCATCTGGGGAACCTGGGAGCCTGCGAAGCTGAGTGGTTTCGGGTGGTTTGAGGGGGAGCTGCAGCCGGAGAACGTGGCTGTCCCCCCAGCCGCCCTCCCCTAAACCCGTCTCTCCCTCCTGTCTCTCTGGAGGCGTTTTTTATTTATCCTCCCAAACCACAACTCCATTCCCTCTCTTACCCTTATCAGAGCTGTCCTTGGTGGTCTTCATACTCTTTTACCCTGGAGAGCCTTTCCCCAGAGGTTTACCTGTTGTCCAGAGTCGGAGGAGACGGAGTGTCTATGGATGAAGTGACAGGGTTCTGCTCTCCTGGGCTGGCTCCCTCTGCTGGCTTCCTCATCCAAGGTCCCAGGGATTCAGCCCAGGCACTGGTCTCCTCTTCATCCATCACCCCTTGCCTGAGATCTTCAAGTTGCTTTAATTCTGAGGTCATCTGAGAGGCATCACAAAATATGTCCATCATCCAGAGGCTCTCGTCATTTTAATCACTACTAGCCAATGTACAAGAGGTGGCAAAAAGTAAACAACGGATATAGACTTAAAACTTGACGCTTCTCTGGACCTCACTGAAATGTAAATGGCCTAAGCGCTTAAGTCCCTCCCTGGCCCCCCTGCTAGGCGGTAGTAAAATCATCCCAAGGCCCCTCAGCCCACTGCCTGTGCTGGTTCCGGACCCTCCCCCGACGCCTGCACCGGTAGCGTTCATTACTACCCAGTCCTGCTGCTCTTTCCTGCCGGACCACACGTGGCCCCACAGTGCTTCTAACACGGCGTTCGGAGCAGCCATCAGCAGTAGGAGTGCTGTAGGCTAGATGAAGTGTCTGATTCTAATGTCATCAAAATATAGCCTAAGGGGCTCTGTGGTCAGGCCAAGGGGCTTTTCAGTTCTGCCTTCTAGAAACTACTTGCTAATCTCCCTTCTGTCGTGGAATGTCCTCCTCCCCGCCCCCCTTCTGTCCCTGGGCTGGGTCACCCTTGGACTCTGCAGACACCGTCATGCCCGTGGGCTCTGCTTTGGTCCCTAGCCTCACTAACAGACTTTCTTCCTTGGCCACTAGATAGCTTTTGCTCCTGCCCAGAAGTTGCATTGACCCTGCCCACCGGAGAAGTTCCAGGGTCATTTTTGGTCCTGTGGGTGGGTAAGTCATTCCTTGATGTACCTCCCTCACCAGAGCTTCAGCGTTCAGGCTCCAGGCTGCTCTGCAAGGACTTGACAGCTCCGTCCCCTCTTCCTTTTAGAAGTTGATGGCTCTTATTCTCAGTCCTTCATCCTACACCCTGACCCCTGTCTCCTTGTCCTGATGAGGGCATCTGCACCCCCTTAACTACACTGCAGCATAGGGTGAATCTTAGTTTCTTTTCCTTTCATTCTGAGCTACTATCTGGGCCCAAACTCAATGGCAGTTGGCATGACAAGACTTACTTGCCTTTTGTCACCTACCTGGCATCTAGGCTGCTCTGTCTTCCTGTCACCTAGAGTGCTGCCTGCTGTCGGAGCTCCCACTAAATTCCTCTTTGCAATTTGAAGTTCTCAGTTCAGTGCTGGATGGGCAAAGATTGATAACTCGAGGCCGGTGAACCCAGGTCAGCCAAGCCCACCTTCTCCTCACTGCCCATGCCCCCTCGTTCACTCAGCATCTGTTCAGGGCCTTTACTGACCACCTGCTCTGAGCAGGCACGGGGGCAGCTGTGAGGTGGTAACAGTCAGCACGGCAGAGCCCTTGCCCTCAGAGAGACCCGGGGTCTCCCAGAGTCTGGGGCACCGTGCAAGACCCAAAATAGTGAACTTACAGAAATGACCATGGACACAATTTTCAAAAGAACTGACCCCTCATAGCCATTTCTCCCCTTAGCATCAATATGTCAGAGTCTCTGCCCCCGCCCCCCAGTAAGTGGACCATAAGGTTACTTCACCAGGGGTGGGAGACAAACTTGCTACTTTTGGAGCCCCTGGGGGGAGTACTTGGGCATCAAGGCTGGTATTTCCACAGTGAAACCCACCAACCAACCGCACCAGAATCGCCTGGGGTGCGTGTTAAAAACAGATCCCTGAGCCCCACCCTGGACTCATGGAACCAGTATCTCTGAGGCAGGGCCGCGGGAATCTGAAAGTTAACGACTTCTTCAGGTTAACTTCAGAGTTGGAGAATCACTGAAGGCGGTTCGTGCTTCTCTTCTGAGAATGATTCATTCATTTCAAAAAAATGTACGGGGGACCCGATCTATTGGAGACGAGTAAACGAAGGAGGCTGTATCTGCCCTCACAGATCTTACCATTTGCCTTCCCTTTAGAAGTTACCAGATTAAAAGTGCTATTTCTTTATTGAAAAGAACAGGATTTTAAAGCCAGAGGGACTGTAGAGTTTTCTTGTCTACTCCTATTTTGTGTGCATTTCTGTGTGAGGCAGGGAGGCTTGGAGGCTTGGCCAGGGCCACACTGCAGTGATGGGGCTGGAACTCGGGTCTCTGGATGCCCACGATCACCTCCCCCACACCACAGAAACTCTTCCTAGGAGTTTCGGGCACATTCAAGATGGGAATTTTTCGGCATATTGCATCTTCCATGTTTCCACGTGGGCTGTATGCCGTGTGTGGAGGGCACGCTTATTTCAAAACTAATAACCAAGTCCTAGTCTCCAGACTCTGAAGGAGCCCCAGGAAGTCAGCGTGGTAGGAAGAGCAGGACCCTGGCCTCTTCCTGGCTGTGACCTTAGGCAAATCACTCAACCTGTCTGCTCTCAGTTTCCCCACCTGGAAAACAGGTTAATAATAATAATACCTCACAGAAGGGTTCTGAGAATTAAATGAAGTCACAGATATAAAACACTTGGCCCCTCCAGGTGCTTAATAATTCAATTCTGACCTTCCCCACCCCATGTAGAGAGAAGTGCTTATCGACCGTTAGAAACAAAAGAGAAAGCTTGGTAATTCAAAGGTTAACAATGCTGCGAGTGCACTGAGGCCCCTGGCTCTTCCTCTGCTCTCTGCTTCACGTGAGGCTCTCCGGGGCTTTGCTGGGTCTGGGGCAGGCATCTGCACACACCAGGCCCACCTCCCAGGGCCATGGCCCGTCTCCAAGCTGGAGAGACTTAAAAGTGCAGTGAATGAAGGGCCAGAGCTGGGGACCTCCGTTCACACTTAGCCTTGCACGTGCTGGGTGTGTGCTGAGTTCTGGAAGAGTTAAAGCACCATTGCCCCATGTCCTTTAGGGGAGATGTGCCTTGGGTCCTTGGAAACACCCTGCCCAAATCCAGAACACCACTATTTCATCAGAAGGCACTCTTGTTTCATCCTTCACCGCAGATTTATCTTGAGCACGTTCTGAAATAGCTTCACAAATCACTTTTCCTTGTTTCTGTAATGAGCATATGGTGGCCCCATTCATGTGATAAATCTGAGCCACTGCAATATTTGACTTATAACAGTTTAATTTCTCTGAAGCCTCTCTTCTCTGGCTAAAATAGACTCCTTTACTTTCTTTCCACTTCCTTACCAACATTAGCAGGTAATTCTGTCTTTGTCTGTGAGGGCCACCTTAACAAAATGCCACAGACTGGGGGGCTTAAACAACAGAAATGTATTTTCTCGCTGTCCTGGAGGCTGAGAGTCCAAGATCAAGGTGCCGGCGGTGTTGGTTTCTTCTGAGGCCTGTGCCCTTGGCTCGCAGATGGCCGTCTCCTCCCTGTGTCCTCACATGGTCTACCCTCGTGAGTGCCTGTGTCCATATCTTCTCTTCTTGCAAGAATGCTAGTTATAGAGAGTTAAGGTCCACCCTAATTTTTATTTATGATGATAGCATTTTACCTCAGTTACCTCCTTACAGACCTGATTTCCAAATACAGTCATTCTGAGGTCCCGGGGTTCAACATGTGAGTGGGGAGAAGGGACAGAATTCAGCCCACAACACTCTCTTTTGGGACCAAACTTTTTTCCCCAATAAAGAGATAGACTGTCTCACTTTAAGGGCATGACTGTGAACAGAAAACCAAGGAGAGAGGACCCCAGCTGGCCAAGGAGCAGGGTGAGGAGCTCTCAGCTGGCAGTGCCTCTCAAACTTTGACGTGCCTGTGAGTCACAGAGGGAGCTTGTCGAAACGCAGATTCTGATGCAGGAGATCTGGGGAGGATCTGGGAGACTGCATTTCCATCAAGCTCCCTGGTTGGTCCTGGAACACTGTGAGGAGGGAGGGGGTCGGTATTCAGCTGTGGAATGATGGTCAAACTCTTGACAAAGGAAAATTAGGAGTTACGTGATGCATCTTTGGGTCCCTTGCAAAAAGATAGAAGGATTTTAACGTTGAATCTATGGACACCACATTCTGCTCTCTGATTATAGCAGGATGGGCTGAGCAGCATTAAGGCACAGGTTTGGATGAGTTGGCTGTTCTTGTGGGGCCCTCCTGATTGCCAAAGGGTCCCCTTGCCTTACTAACAGCCTTAGTGACCCATTTGGCTGGACTTTCCAAACGTACTAGCGCCACACAGATGGAAGCAGCAGAGGAGGCGGGGAGCCCGGCGGCCGCTGGCTGTGCACAGCGAGGTGGTCACGTGTCACTGGGGAGCTGCCTTCTGACCCCAGCTGATGCTCTGTCTAAGCAGCTTAGGATTTAGAGCCTCTGTGAGAAGATGCATGGACTAAAAAGTCTCCCTCCCCTGATTCACTTAAAATGTAAGGGCCTGCCTTCCGTCGCTGGGGGCCAGCTCTCATTAGTGTGAACATAAATTATTCCCAGGCAGCCTCAGGAGACTCAATCAAGCCCTCAGATGCCAAAGCACCTCTTAGATTCCACCAGCCTTCCTGGCTCATATAAACCGTCCCTTCTCACATGGAGACACTGAAAGTCCTACATCAAACACAGCTGCCAGCAAGGCTCTTACCGGCGCCCCTGGAGAGGAGCAGCTGTGGGGTGGGTCTTAGGGAGCCCACGGGTTCCTAATCCGCAGTCCTAACCCTGATGACCAACAGAAGCCACCACCTTCACGGCATCAGGAGCCGGAGTCCTGACAGCACTGCGGAGCCCTAGAGCAGAGCCGCCCTGATGGTGATGGATTTTGAGGCTCTTTAACTTGGTTTTGAGGTAGATGCAACCACTAATAATAGCTAAGACACTCCCATCCTTCATGTGAAACAAATGGAGCATTCCTGAGTAAAAGGGGCTATAATTTAAACCCCATGAATCTCAAAGTGATAACGTTTTTTGTTGAATTGGTGTCATTTGTGCTGCTTCTACAGTTTTTCCCTTTCCTTCGCTTGCAGCACGCCTGGCTACATATTTGGGAAGCGCATCATCCTGTTTCTGTTCCTCATGTCCCTCGCTGGGATCTTCAACTACTACCTCATCCTCCTTTTCGGAAGCGACTTTAGAAACTACATAAAGACGATCACTACCACCATCTCCCCTCTCCTTCTCATCCCCTGACTCTCTGCCGAATACCGGGTGGCTGTGCGCATCTAATCAATACCTAGAAGCCACCATAACTCAACCTGTTAAAAGATGCAGCTCCTCATTAGAGAGCTGTAAATCTCAGCACCCTCTGGGCTTTGCAGCTTGAGTTAACCTTGCTTTTCCTGGAAGAGACCATCTGTGTGTCAGCCCCGCCCCCTGCACATGGCCGTGGCCCCAGATTTGCTCTTCAGATCCCTTCTGTGTGTTTCTTGACTTGCCCTGCTTTCTGAAGATGTTTTGTGATCAGATTTGGGTTTTAATAAAATAAAATGCAGACACGTGTTAGAGGCTGGTGGTTGAGTTTTTTGTGGGTCTATTGCTATGGTTGATAAACTAGTTTGTTTTCCTTAATGATAATTTTTAAAATGCTATAATTACACACAGACACACACACACACATGCCTGGAAGGTTGCCGGTGGTCAGCTGTGGTTGATTATCTCTGGGTGAAGAGGCTTGGGGGTAAGTTTTATTTATTTATATTTCCATGTATTATTTGAATTTTTTCGTGAGCAACTAATACGACCAAAGAAAGAAACAGACGAGATACAACTGAAGATTGCCTTTTCTGGGAGGCCTTTCCTGACTCCAGGTTGGTCTAGTGTTGCCCCCTGCCCTCCCAGAGCACCCTCGGCACACCCCAACCACAGCAAATCCATATTACAATGTAAAGATGTTTATTAGAATGTGTCACCCTTCCCCACTGAATCATCAGCTCTTGAATGTCCCTGAGGTCCTATTCATTTTGATTTTCTTGTGCCAAGCTTAAAGCCAGGCACATACATAGCAGGCACCCAGGGGCTCACACTATTTGGGAGCTCAAAAAACATCCTGTACTGTAGGCGTGAGTTTTATGAGATTAAGTTGTGGTTTTCCCCAATGGTTTTAATGAATAAATTGTGGAGAAATGCAAAAGCAAATAACACCCCCCCAAAAAAACCTGTCCTTCCTATAGACAAACAGACTTCCTTAAGAATTTTTTTTCCTTAAGAATCTTTTGTTGACTCTGCACCCCCACTCACACCCCACGAGAATTAGGCTGCATCTTCCCGTGCTAGCATCATACCCAGCACACAGCGTATCATTCTTTCTTTCAGGGAGGTATGCCCTTGAACTGTGGCTAGTCTGAATTGAAATGCCTTGTACATGTAAAACGCACACCAGATTTTGAAGACTTAACATAAAAAATGTTAACTATCCTATTAATGTTTTTATATTGACTCCACATTGAAATGATCATCTGGTGGGTATGTTGTGTTAAATAAAATGTATTATTAAAATTAACCTCACCTGTTTCTTTCTACTTACTGGGACAACTAGAAAATTTTACATTACAAATGCAGCTTGCATTGTATTTCTGTTGGGCAGCACTGACCTAGAAGTTCTGGGGGAGCCAGCAGGGTCTCCCAGCCAAAAAAAAAAAAAAAAAAAAAAAATACTGTACCTCACCCCAAGCACTTTCTCTTTTTAGGTAACGATTCCTCCCAGACGATGTTGAAAACCGTGCCCATGAAAATTAGCACAAGAAGCAAACGGGCCCTGTCTCAATCCGGAAAAGAGTTCTTTGAAGCTTGTTACCATATGATCATGAGAGTGTTTCATTAAGTATCTCTGATCACAGATGCGGCATATTATTAAAATATCATTTTTACGGTCACCCTAGAGGCAAGGGTTATCTGACTACAGAGAGAGAAACAGCTTGTGGAGCTATTGTATAAATGAAATTACTAGAAAGCAGTGCACTCGATTGCGTATTGGCTCGGGGGCTTTTTCTTATTAAAATGTTTAGATAGCAGTTTCTGTTCATTTCTGCAGACTTGCTCTCCAAATTAAAAATTTGGCTTGGCGTACCAATAGACCCGAGTCCCAGGAGAAGTTCATCTTCCTTCTTTCTTATTATCCTGGCCTGAGCACGCAGACGCGGCGCTGATAGGTGGTGCAGACTGCGAGGAGCGTGTGTGTTAGAAGGCCCTGCAGCCCTGAGAACTGGCACACGCCGGCTGGCCTCGGAGTCTAAGTCAGCGCAGACTTCAAGAAAATCAGAAGCTCTATCTATAGAAAAGCAACACCTCTGTCTCCCTTTTGACGATTTTTGAAAACAATTTTTAATGGAAATTGGCCTTAACGGTTGAGGAATCGCTGCAAAAATGGACAAGCTATTAATAGATTAGAAACCACTGCAGAGACAAAATGAAACAGAAGCCTTCTCAGAATTCCAACTAAAAAAAGAACTGCTCAGCCAATCAACAAGAGGGCAAAGGAATGAGCATTGGGCGCATGATTACTTGGTTCCGCGCGGATACATTCCAGTCCTCACCGGCAGTGCTATGGCAACCGGGACGTGGCCGCAGCGCTGTCTGAAAAGGTCTGTGCTCACCTGGAGCCAGGAGGCCACGTCCGCCGGGCACACAGCCCCTCCCCCTCACCCCCCAGTTATATTTACACTTATCAATGCTTTGAATGCATTGGCCAGTGGCATATGAAAAGGGTGCTGGCTGAGTCTTGTCTCTGGAAAAGGCTTGGGGAGGGGGGAGGGAAGGAGGTGTGTGTATGTGTGTGTGTGTGTGTGTGTGTGTAGTTCATGCCTGCCATGAGGAAGAAAACCGCAACAGCATTCTGTGATTCAGCTGACGCATCCTTTCCATCGCCCTTTCAATCACCTGGGCTAATGGGGACCACAGAAAGCAGAGCTAATGACTGAACATCATCTCATGTTTTACCCTGTTTCAAAGCCCTTCCTTTCATGAGTTCCCTGCCTGCATTCTTCCCCTGAGGTGGGGCTGTTCTTGAGACGGGAAATGGGAGAGGCCAGGCAGAGAAAGGAAGTGGGTCTCTAGAAGTTGAGGGTTGCCTGTGTCCTGTTCTGCAATGTTCCACTTTACCTCAGTGAGGGAGTCTCAACTGGTGTGTTATCATGAAACAAGTCAAAAAAATCTCTCACCACGAGGCCTGACTTTGATGAAATTCTAAAATAAATAGGCAAACAAGTAAATAAGCCATATTTTTAATCATCACTCTTTTCACTGTTCTGTTGGAAGCATCAGGAAAAACTCCTATCACTCAGAGATAACTCAGTGTTTGGTTCACTCAGACCTGAACTCAGAGAAAAGGAGAAAGAAATGCCTTTAAGGGGTCAAGAAAGAAAGAGGAGAAAAGAGAAGAAAGAAAAAAAAAATCAGTATAAATTGGAAATGTTAGAGACACTTTACAGCACAGGAGGAATACAGACTACACCGCTGAGGGCTGTTTGTGCTCACAGCTTTGTGCCACACCCAGGGGATAAACCCTGGTGTGACGGCTCTGCTCTCTGCGGTCCGGTCCCCTTTACCAAATAGGGCTGGGAAATTTGGGTTTATGACATCACTGAGACATTTGCGGTGGCTGAGAGTCAGCTATGCCCTCAGGCCTTGTTACCATATTATAAGAGAGCAATTCTCCAACAATTTGGCCACAAATATAGACCTTTTGTAAACAAACTTTCCTTAAAAAGGAGGCCCGGGACAGAACCGTGAACTTGACGGATTCTACCTCTTGACTAATAAGTTCCCCTGAGGCGCAAGCAGCAAGATTCCAGAGGTAGGACCCTAGAGCTGGTATGAGGCGCCAGGGAGTGTAAGCAGTGGCTGGTCACAGGACTGTCTGTGGACCAACCTCATCCCCACGGACAGGACCCCAGGCCTCCTGGACTCCAGCAGCCCACAGTGATTTACCCAGTCTTCCCGATCTGAATACCTTTCATCTTACCGTTGAGAGCCTATTTCTGACATTCATCATGTCCACTAGCAAGCCCCGCATTTCACCAATAAAAACTCATTTCTGACACGCACTGTCTTAATTTGCAAAGCCTCAGGTGATGCTTGAGATTTGAGGAGCTGACATCTTTCTGATATATTGCCAGCTGACCACCCCTGAGGCTGAATTTTCTATTAGAGCAACTTACATGCCCTGAGAGTTAAGCCTTCCACTAATGCAAACTCGCGTGTCCATTCTCAATGTCAAGCTATTTTCAAGTAAATTATGGACATTGTAAACTCATGCTCTCAACTATTACTCCATAAAACCTGCAATATAGATTTTTTAAAATTGATACAAATAAACGATGAAGTACTGATATTATTCTTTTTGACCAGAGAATCTTAAACTCGTGGCCCAGGCATGAAAATAACAGCTAACGATGACCACCTTTCATCATGGGCAGGGCACCGGGCTGAGTGCTTCTGATACAGCTGCTCACTGAATCGTCAAGATAAACTGATGAGCTCGGCGTCATTACATCCACTTTACGAAGGAGGAGAGCGCGACTTAGAGCGAGTAAGCGACCTGGATCACAGAGCTCAGAAGTGGTAGACGTGGGATCCAGGTCTGGACCTCCTGGGCGGGGACACTTGAAAACCCTGAAATTAGTCTCAAAGTGCACACGTGTGGGCATCCATGTTGTTCACACAGTTTCCGGGGCTGAGCGGGGAGGGAGCGGCGCGGTAAGGGTCTATGACATTCACTGGATTCTCAAAGGCTTTCAGCACCGGGGTCTGAATGGACTCAGCCAGAATCCAGACGCCGTGTCTGACAGCTGCCTGTTGTAAGTCATCTAACTAATGGAGGCACACAGCAGATGCTTCATTTCCTCTTCCGCGGACAGATGTATTGAACTGAGTCTTTTAATCTAAAAACCCTGCGTCATTTCCTAATTTATGGAAAATATGTCAGGTAAGAAAAATCACATTCATAAGAAATCAATTGATCCTTTGCACTTTCCAATGTAGGGCTGGGCTCAAAGAACGAGATGGTTCTACACAGTAACAAATTAAAATACAGGTCTTTCTCATACTGTCTGTTAAAGAAATGTGACTTGAAGGAATTTTTGTGAAAATGGGCTTGCAAGCCTTCCAGACTTTATAGGTGATTTCTAACTCTATGGTCCTTGGCTGTTTGAAAAAATAATCTACTCCCATATTTATCTGCATCAAAGCAAAATGGTGAAATTTCCCTTGGCTTTGGTGAGGTGTTGACAGAACAGATAATTGAAGTATCTTACTGTTGCTGAAGCAAACTGACTTGAAAAAGAAGATGAGGCGGGACAGAGGAAGTAGACGTTCTCCTGAAATACTTTGTCCTTCTGTTTTCCTTCAGAGGTAACTTGCGCGTTCATGGAGCAGTATTTCAGGAATTAGTACAGAAAGAAGATATGTGGTTTCTTTGATTCCTTCTCAAGTCTCATATGTTTATCTTAAAAATTGCCTGAAATTTTTACAGGAAAAAGGTATATAAATTTTACAAAAACTCAAAGCACGTTCTACTTACACGTGCCCAGCAATCCAGCACTTTTAAGTGCCGCCTGGCTTATACTCTAGAAATTAGGCTAAAACAAGTAAATGCCTGATTGTCCTTTGAGGCTCATCCGCCCCTTATACAAAGAATTCTGTGAGCGCCGAAGCTTTGCTCAGTATAATAGGAGGATTTGGTTATATTAATGCAGAAATTCATGAATTCCCCACTATAATGCTTGAGTACGCAGAATTGAGAACTATTTCAGGTTAGTATATCAGACCTGAGAGAGAAATTGGTGTGGAAATTGATTTTTCCAAAGCCTCAACATTTCAAATGCAAAACCTCTTTTATCTGGTTACTTCTGGGGAAATAACGGCTGGGAGCTAATGAACGGGCAGAGACACCAAGATAGCTCAGCTCCGCGTTGGCCCTAATTCCACTTCCACCACCAGTCCTCGTGGGTGTTAACTTGTAGGACTGAGCTCCTAGGAAAATCTCCTCCGACTGTCAGCCAGTGGCCGGTGGGCACTGGGGTCGCTTTCACAGAGGCTGTTGGCATGCTGATTCATTCACAGCCTCTTGCCTGATCCCCCATCCCCAACACATGTGTGTGCCGGCAAAAGTGAGGCATTTCAGGCTGGACGACGTAAAAGGGCCTTTGAATGTGAGCGGCTTCCTCCTCCTTCAAACACCTAGAGCATTCCCACTCTGCCCCAGTATATGTCTCCTCTAAATCTTCCATTCATGTTTACACCAGTCTCCTCAACTAGATTGTAAATTCTCTGAGACAAAAAGCCTTTGTCCTGCATTTGCCTTGAATATATATATTTTTTAAAATTGAAGTACAGTCAGTTACAATGTGTCGATTTCTGTTGTACAGCACAACGTCCCAGTCACGCATAGTGGCAGAAGCTTTCGCAGAGGCTGTACTTTCTCTAGTAAATGGAAAGCTTCATGAGGACAGGAACTACGGATTAATCATTATTGCGTCTTAGGTAACATCCAGTTTAATGACTAATCAGAAGAAATCCTCAATAATTACCTTGGAGAAACTGAAATAGATAAAGCAGAGATGAGTGGACCAAGTTTTTGTGATGCTTCACAAGAACAATTTATGATGCTGGAAAACGGGGAAGGGGCAGTGTTTAGTTTTCCTCCTGGCATGGGAGCATTTCCCTAGCGTGGGTTGATCGGTCTTGTCTTGGAACACTTTCTTTATTTGGCTTCCACGAGGCTTGCCTACCTACTTTCTTCCCCCCTGGGCAGGAGGATCTCTTGGATGTATTTTAACATCTACATAGAATCCCTGAGTGCTCCTTACCCTTGCCAATTTCTAAAATTTTGTTTCCTACGAAAAAAGATCTCTTTTTTTAACTTGCAGATTAAATATCCAATTTGCCTCTTCTCCCTTAGTATGTCCACAGCAAAATCCTGAGTTCCTCAACCCCCAAATCACTTTCTGCCCCACCCCCGACATTGGTTCTCATTTCAGTAAGTGGGAACTCTGTACCCACTGCTCAGGACAAAGCCTTGGGGTCAGTTCTGACTCCCCTTCCTCTCATCCTGCACACCCAGTCCTCAGAAAATCATGTTGGTTTTACCTTCAGAAGATATTGTAAAAACCTGGCCGTTTCGCCACTCTGTCACCTCCACCCTGTTCTCAGCCTCCACCATCACTGCAGCATAAACTCTGTGAAGGCACAGACCTGGTCTGTTTTGTTCGTCACTGTATCTTCAGTTCCTGGAGGGAACACTGCCGGGCACACGTAGGTGCTCAGTTGCTATTTAATGGGTAGATTTCTTGCCTAGATTATTGCAGTAATCCCCTAACTCTGGGTTTCTCAGCCTTGGCACTCCTGACATTTGGGGCTGGACAATTCTGTTTGGAGGCTTCAAGTACATTGTAGGATGATTGACCATATCCCTGACTGATACTCAGCAGAGCCCTCGGCACACTTTCCCACCCCAAGGTTTGACAACCAAAAATGTCTCCAGATGCTGTCGGATGTCCACTAGGGGGCAGAACCACTGCCACAGCTGGTCCTCCCGCTTCATGCTCATGCCCCGTAGTCTCTGAGTAGCCAGAGTGACCCTCCAAACATGTAAGTCAAACTATGGATTCCTATTGACTCAGAGTAAAATCCAGATGCCTTACAGCACCTGTAAGTCCTCTCCCTTCCCCCACCCCTCCCTGCCCACTGCTTTCTGCATCTCAGACACAATCTTTGCTTGTCCCCTGGACACACCAGGCACATTCCTGCCTCAGAACCTCAACAGTTACTGTCCCCTTGCCTGGAACACTCTGCTCCCAGATTCCTACATGGAGCCTATGAAGCAGAGTCCTCTTCTGTCCTCAGCACCCCAGCCCCTACCTCACTCTGTGCCTCAGTAGTGCTCACCACCTGTTGATGGACAAATGTATCCAGAATGGTGCCTGGCGGTGGTTAGGTGATGGGTGAATGGTCGGTGGCCAGATGGGTGCACGTGGAAGATGGTGGCTCTGTCGAAGATCCTCCTTCACCTTCAGTCTTTGGCTCTCTCCTAAGTCTTGCCAAATCACAGCTAGTTCTCTTTCCTCCTGACACTGAACATACGACCAGAACTCAACAAACAGCGTGAAAGAACCAACATAGACAACGAAAAGCATCACGGGAGATATTGTCCAGAACCCAGCTTGGACCCAAGGATGTGGGCTTTGTTTGGGGTTAACAGCACAGCTGAGTGATTCCTCCTAGAGTCTGCGGTTGGACTGCCTGGTACAGCCAGGTGTCCTCTGATCCCCTGTGTGGTCATTGGCAAGGACATTTCCTACCTGTGCCCTCGGGCCTTATCTGTAATGTGACAGAGTTCCCTGGGCTGTTGTGAGGATTAAGAGAATTAATTATACATGCAAATTACTTAGGTATGTAGTGAGCCCTGGATAAATACTTGCTAGTGATACTAGTCTGTGTATTTTCTGTCTTCATGAGGTGCCTGGTGACAAGATGAAACGTTGAAAGTTTCTGCAAGACATTTGCTCAGTCAGTCTACACATATGGACAGCCTACTATCCTGCTATGCTGTTCTAGGTCCTGTGAACATGGGTTGAATAGGACAAACAAGGTTCCTGTCTTCCTGAAGTTTACTTTCTGTTTTGAGGACATGGACCAATAAGCAAATTAACAACAAATTATCAGATAGTGGTAGGCGCTGCGATAGAATGAAACGGGGCAGGGTGAAGAGATATGGAGGGAAGGGGGGAGGGGCATTGCTTTAGGTTTCATGATCTGGACAAATTGCTTTGAAAGGCAACTTTCATGCTGTTACCTGAATAACAAGGCAGCAGCCAGGCAAACACCTGGGGCAAGAATTTTCCAAGCACAGTAACCAGCTCATGCGGAACCCCAAGCAGGGATAAAACTAGGTGCGTTCGAGAAGCAGAAAGGAGGCTGGTGTCGGGGCAGTGGGGTGGGGTGGTGGGGAGCATGATGGAGAGAGTGGGTGAGAACGGGGTTGGGGGGACTGAGTCACGGGGCATTGGAGCCCACAGGAAAGGGTCAGCTATTTTGCAAAAGGACTGGGGACTCATTGGAGGTTTAAAGCAGGGAGTGACATTTTCCAAAGGCCCCTCTGGCTGCTGGGTGGGGAATAGACTGCAGAGAGGCACTCGTGAAAATCAGTGCCCTGATGGGGGACAATGACAAGCAAAGCACGTGACCAGTGGGCGTGATGATGGCGGAGGTTCTGTCAGGATGTGATGCTCTGATGCAGCGCTCAGTTCTGATGCTGACACAAGCCATCAGCGCCCAGCGAGGATGTGGTCCTGGCCCATCCTTGCTACCCAGGAAGGAGGATGGCTTAGCCCTTCAGGCCTCCTGCTTTTTTCTCTCCAAGGAGATTTTAATGTAAACCTGTAATGTGAGCAGTGTCAGGGCAAAAGGTGAGACTAGACTCCCTTTACTTCTAGAACTTTCTTCCATGGCTCCTAGAAATATTAAGAAAATAAAATAGTGTTGAGTCTAAAAGGAGAACAACAGAATCCAGACAGATGCTGACCAAGAATCCTGTGCTGACAGTGGGTTTATTTATTAAATAGTACATTTCAACAGCGGCAATAACTACATGTGGAAAATGTTTGTTTCAAGAATCTTGGGCGAAAAATACAAAACGCAGAGACTTCTTCCAAAGGTTAAAAGCCAAAGGGCCCCGTGTTCTCCCCATTCTGTAAGTTTTATTCTGAATGAGGCCATATGTTTCATATTTCATAAACAGTCACTGGGTTGGAAGGATTTATTTTTTGGATCAAGTAGACTGAAGGCCAAAGGGTTCTTTTGTTTTTGTGTTTTGTTTTTTAAGGGCTTTTTTTTTCTGTTCTAATTTGGCCCCCTATCTATAGATCTGCCATTTTCCCTGCTTAGACTACTTTCCAAAATGCAAGGAAGAGGCCAAGTGAAGTTGTCAGAGGTCTACCTCCTGGCTCTTCTGAAGACCAAACCACTGCTGACGATAGGACTTAAGTCCCTGAAAGTTGGTCTTTGGTCCGATGTTTGCTGAGTTAGTCCGTGCAAGATCACTTCTTGGGCAACCCGGGCTAGGGTTGCCAGATCGGGTATAGAACACCAGTTAAATTTAAATTTCAGATTTTAAAAAGTGAATAGTATTTTAGTATAAGTACACCCCAAGCATCACGAGGACAGTTAGTAGTTGTTTATTTAAAATTCGAATTTAACTGACTAGCACCCTTGCCTGTGCTTTTGTTTGATTACATGGCGTCTCAAGCCCTTAAGGGTGGTGGGGGGATGGTTGGGAAGCATTTCCAGCAGCAGGAGCCACTCACACCACACGTCTGCTGCCTCCTTGGGCCTGTCCACCTCTGGTCACCTGCTCTTCTCTGCCCTGCTGGACCAGCCAACATAGAGCAAGAGGGCGTGGTCACTGGAATGAGAAGCTCTCTCTCTTTATCTTCTTTCTTGTGTCTCAGACTGCCAAGTCTATATTTAGGACATTCCCTCCTTCCCCATAGTAGAAGACATCATCCATCCATCCATCCATCCATTTAATAAGTATTTATAGAACACCTTTTTTAAAATTGAAGTATAGTTGATTTACAATGTTGTGTTAATTCCTGGTGTACAACATAGTGATTCAGTTATATATATATGTGTGTGTATATTCCTTTTCATATTCTTTTTCATTATAGGCTATTATAAGGTATTGAATATAGTTCCCTATGCTATGCAGTAGGAGCTTTTTGTTTATCTATTTTATATATAGTAGTTAGTATCTGCAAATTCTGAACTTCCAGTTTATCCCTCCACCCTCCCCTCTGCCCTTTGGTAACCATAAATTTGTTTTGTATGTCAGTGAGTCTGTTTCTGATTTGTAAATAAGTTAATTTGTGTCATTTTTTAGATTCCACATGTGAATGTTATCATATGGTATTTTTCTTTCTCTTTCTGGTTTATTTCACTTAGTATGACAATCTCCAGATCCATCCATGTTGCTGCACGGCATTAGTTTAATTCTTTTAAATGGCTGAGTAGTATTCCATTATATAAATATACCACACCTTCTTTATCTAGTCATCTGTCAGTGGGCACTTGGGTTGCTTCCATGTCTTGGCTATTGTAAATAGTGCTGCTGTGAACATTGGGGTGCATTTATATTTTTGAATTAGTTTCCTATGGATATATGCCCAGGTGTGGGATTGTTGGATCATATGGTAACTCTATTTTTAGCTTTTTTAAGGAATCTCCATACTGTTCTCCATAGTGACTGCACCAAACACCTTTTCCAGGATTGATCATTTGTGGACTTTTTAATCATGGCCATTTTGATTGGTGTAAGGTGATACTTCATTGTACTTTTGATTTGTATTTCTCTGATAATTAGCAACATTGAGCATTTTTTCAAGCGCCTATTAGCAGAACACCTTTGAAATATCAGACACCATGCAGCAAAGCCATAATCTCTCTGAGAACATGTTATGTGAACCAGTAATGTTCTGTCTTGGAGCCAACTTCTTGGAAGTCCTCCAGAGCACAGGAAGTAGCTGCTGTGATGAACGGAACAGCTCTGATCCCAGCATCTCTGGACCTTCCCAACTGAGCCTCCATACCTCAGACGCCACGGGTTGCCCTGGCTCTACTCCTGTGACATGTAGTCCAGGGAAGCTGAGAGTTAGACAGGACTGTCCCAACGTATCGGTTAGGGAGGCTACTAGTTGTAACAAACAGATCTCAACATGTATAGTCACATGAGAGGTTTATTTCTTGTTCAGGCAATACTGGGTAGGGGCAGAGGTTGGTGGGCAACTCAGTTCAGCACAGCTGCTCAGGGGCTTGGATTGGCAGAGGCTCTGCCTTCTTCACCAGGTCACTGGTCACTTCCAAGTTTTCTCAGTCGTCCTTATTCCAGCCAGCCGGGAGAGGATGAGCATGAGGAGACACGCATGGGATATTTTTAAGACCAGGCCTGGAAATGGCCCACATCACTCCCTCTCAGGTCCCTTGGCTAGCCACCTGGCCTCTCCTAGTTGCAGGGGAGGTCAGGCAATGTGTGCCCAGGAAGATGCTAAGAACATGCATTTGGCTAACTTCTCTGAGCCTCAGCTTCCTTGTTTGTGAAACACTCCCCTGGTTACTTCCCAAATTCAACTGGTAAAATTTGGCTGGGACCCACCATCAGCAGCTCTGACAACATTTTCTGGTGCCCCTGTCCCAGTGTCAGTCCTCCCCACATCCCCCAAAAGCCACTCTGTGGATAAAGGAGAACTGATCCCTCTTCTGCTTTCCCATCCTGGCTGCTTCTTGGTTCTCGCCCTTCTCAACACGCTGCCAAGAGTGAAGACGCTTCATCTCCCAGGACCGGCTCCCGCAGTGTGTTTACTGGCTGGTCGCTTTGGAATTTTGAATGCATTTCTCCACAGAAGCAGCTGTAGGTGGGGTGGTTCGATTCCCAGTGAAGCCCAGCCCCCCTCTTCTGGCCCCAGGCAACACTAAGGGGTGGGCTGGGGGGAGGCTCTGGCACCTGGGCAGTTCCCATGGCAGCAACTGAGAAGGCTGGCAGCAGGGAGTGGGGGAGGAGTTCAGGGGCCCCAGAGGCTTTGTGAGTGGCTGGTTCCCATGGCAACTGTGGGGTGGCCTCCACAACAGCCAGGGACCAATAGCACCAGCTAGAAGCTGATGGTAAGTTCCGAGCTCGAGCTCGACCTTGTAAGTAAGCCTGGAGCTGCCTGGGGCTGCCACCTGGAGCAGAGCACCTTTGGAGCTGGGCTGGTTCCATGACCAGCGTGCACTAAATAGCTCCGTTTCCATCTCATTGAAACAAACATTTATTGAGCATCTGTATGCCCAGCACTGCAGTGGATGCTGGGAACCCGGGAAGAAGAGTCACCGGCCCTCTCCTGGCAGGTCTCCCAGCCTAGAGTGGAGGCAAACACACATGCATAGAGAGGGACGGTGCCCATGTGACCCAGGCAGGAAGGAGGGGATTGGGGAGGCTCTGGGAGGAGGAGAGGCGTGAGGATGAGTATGGTTTCAGTAGGAAGGAAAAGCTTTGGTCTAAATGGCACCTGCAGAAGCCCAGAGAGAGGCTGCAGAAGCTGTGATGGGGGTCACGTGCAGGGTGAGTGTGTGGGCGGGCAGACGGCCCAGGGACTGCTGGTGACCTTGGAGCAGGAGCATCTACAGACTTTGGATCAAGTTCTGGTGGGACGTAGGCCCTGAAACCTGCTCAGAGATGGGCATTTGAGGACAGTAAGTCCAATGGATCCATGAATATTTTCAAAATTTTTAACTAGTTTTAGACTTCTTGGATTTATAAAAACAAAAACAAAAACCTTGAGGATGTTTCTCTAATGTTTGGTAAATCTTGCCCACTGACAAGTCCTGTCTACACCCTCCAAATGATCATGATTATAGCCTGGAGACCAGCTGAAACTTTTCTTACAAGTTGGAGAACGTTACCTTGCGGTCCTTGTCCTGCAGGGGGCGTCTTTGTGGGCAGCGACTTTCTCTTTGCTCCACGCAGCCCGGCATCTACACTTGAGGCCCGCCTTAATTTAATGTCCAGGTATCCACATTCACACAAGGGGTGACCAAATGTCCTGGTTTCAGCTCTGAGAGTCCCTCCTCCCAGGAAGCCCTCCAGCCCCCGGGGCAAACCTCCAGGACAGGGAGGAAAGGCTCAGTCCAGACCTCAGGCTTTTAAGACGCTGCCAGGCAGTGGGGTCCTAGAGAGAAGGCTGGCTTCAGAGCCAGGCCTGCCCAACTGATGCTCGATTTCTTGGCTTACGTGTGAGATCTTAGAGAAGTTTCTTCACCTTTTTGATCCTTGGTTTTCTCATCTGTTATCAGGAAAAATAATGCCCATCTTATGGGTTTGGAAACAATGTATGTTAGACGCTGACAGGTAGGAAGTACTCAGTAAATGACAGCTGATACCTCCCCGGGAAGGCAGAGCAGCAGGCATCATGTCCTGTGGTATGAGCCGTGCTGAGCTTCTCTGTTGAATGTTGACACAGAGGAGACACGTGGAACACAATTGCTTCCGACTCCTGGGTGAGGCTTGCAGGTGGGGCCCTCCTGCCCCGCACACGTCCGCTGCGGACTGTAAGTGGAAATTAGGGAGAAGTGAGTGCAGTGCAGAGAGTAGCAGGGACATTGGAGCACTGACTGTTACACACACGAAGCACACCTGGTCTCTGGACTCGAACTCCGTTCATGTCGGGAAAGAAACCGCAGTTGGGGGATTCTGAAGCCTGGAAGTGCCTGGAGCAGAGAGCTGAGTTGCCTAGCAGGGGGTACAGGCATTCAGAATTCCTAGGAAGTTCTGGAACAATCTAGTATATTCTGGCATGTACTCCCTGTGGGTGAAGCCAGGGGGCAGAGAGAAGTTCCTGTTCTATTTGTGAGAAGATGCTGCTTTTGAGGGAGAGGTGGAGTTTGCTGACTTATCTAGTTGAGGAAGCCTCCCGGGGGCCACAGAGGCCTTGCAGCCGCATCTGGAGAGATCTGCTGCCCTCCACAGATCTCAGGACTCTGGACAGAGAAGCAAACTTCCTCCAGGAGTGTGGCCAGGTCTAAATTGTACTGTGATTTCTTTGCCAGAAAGTCTGAAGACCATTAACTGTGGAAAATCAGTGCTTTCCTCCCATGTCCCCCCAGAGTTGGATGTCTCCTCTTGAAGGTCATCTTTTGTGCTGAAGCTGTGGAGAAGGCACGTTTCTTTCTTGTTCAGAAATCAGAGCTCCTTTAAGAACATCATCTGCAATGACATGAAGTGAGGTTAGTGATGAGCAGGTGTCTGGCCTCTTGAGAATGCTCTGTGTCTCAGGGCCAGTGGCTCCAATCACGGTGATGGGGGAGACGAGGCTGGAAGGAACCTGCCCTGCAACCCAAAACAACAGAGAATTAATCACTGGCCGCATTTCCCTCCCATTCACAGGGCCAGGTCTGGGTCCACTGTCCTGTGGGGACCGGAACAGTGTTCTGCCTTGACGTCTCCACTGAGCCCTCTTCCCACCCCTTGCCTGTGCGCCTCTGATGACTGAATGTCATCCCCAGGGCCACGTGCATCGCCTTCATCTGTTGACACTCCATCTGGGGGACCACTGCTTTTAGAGACAATGACCACGGCATCTCAGATCGGAGCTCCTTCCCGTGGTAACGTCAACAGCAGCATCTTACCAGAGCCGCCCTGGCAGCAGGTGGAGGGCGGACCTGCGTGCTTTGCTTTGGGTTCTTAATAAATACAGTAAATTCAGTCTCGTCAAACGTGAGCTTGTATTATAATGGGGTAGGTGGAATGGCCAGGTGAGCTTGGTGCAGAGGGCAGGAATCCCTCACCCCTCCCTTTAGAGCCATCTACTGTTACTGCGGGTGTGTTATCTTGGGGCTTCGTTCTGTGTGGAATAAAGACATCATTTCCACCAAGTGCAAAGGGAGCAAACTCTACCTGCATTTTGCAGATCCAGTGAGTGTGGTAATGAGAGATTCCGATGCAGACAGGCCATGGTTTGAGCTGGGGAGGTGGTCCAGGGGAGGACTCCATTTGTTCAGATGCTCTGACCTCAGTACCACACCCCCTCCTGTCACCCGAGCCAGGCGTCCAAGTGTGGGAACAGCTGACTCTGGCTCACACCTGTGGAGCCTGGGGGTCAGGCAGTTGGGGTGCCGAGCCCGCAAGCTGAGCAGGGAGCCCCCCAGAACAGCGACTGTGTGCCCCAGCCCCCAAGCGCCTGCTGGCGAGCCAGGCAGGGCTCCTGGATCTCATTAGGCCACAGCTGCCCTGCAGCTTGGACACTGTGAGCAGAGACAGGGCCTGGTTTCCATTACTTGAGTGCTGATTCGGCCTGTAATCATCATCAGAGGGCACATTCCAGGTTCGTGGTTTAAGAGGAAAGCATACTTTTGTCTACAATCAAGAAGCCATTCCTCTCTGAGTGTTTAATGCTTCTCTGAGGCTCAGCACCACTCCTTCTTCTGTCTGGATCTGACCATACAGCTTTGATTTCAGAGACAGGCCGACAGGATGCTTGGAAGGGCACGGGGGCCCCCAGTCTGGATCTGCCTGAGAGCTTAAATGTGCAGATGTCGCCGACAAATGTGCACTGTGTTCCTGTGCTGGGGGTTCCCCGGGGAGTGCTGGGCTCTGCATCTTTATTGGAAACACCCAATAAACCCCTGGCTTCAAGGCCTTGTTGTTTTAGTGCAGGGCTTAGATGCAGCCTCCTTCAGGCTGTCAAAGTACCTTTGACCACACCGCTGCTTGCAGTCCACAGCCAATGTGACTCCCTAGACCCCCGGCCTGCTCCGGCAGAGCCTCCGGGAACAGACGATGCTCTGGCTTTCTCTTTGCGTGCAGAGCGAGTTCTCAACGCAGTGACCCACTCTTCTCTGTGCTCCAGGCAACACTGGGGCCACCTGTCATCAGGGATGGGGCAGTGGACAAGCTGTACTCAGCCAGACACCTACTCACCCATGGGAGATTTTGAAAGCCAGCTGGCTGAGGCTCAAAGTGGGCCCTGGGGCAAAGGGACAGTTTGTCTGCATGCGGTGAAGCCACGTTCCACACTTCTCTAGGTTATAACCAGCCCATGTGGTAACAGCTAGCTATTTGATAATCACAGGCGGACAGAATTTTTATCGGCCAGAGACATAGAAAATTAAAGCCCATGTGTTAAATAGCTTCACAGAAGAGACAACGCGCGTTTTCGCTCCCGGACGGCCTGTCGTTGCTGCGGCCGGAGGACGCGGGTCCCGGCCGAGGGCTCACGGACTCACTGTCGAGGGGGAGGCCTTCCAGGCTGAGCTCACCGGACCGCAGCCCACGGACACGTGCGCGGTGGCCACTCAGGCCCGGCGGCTGGCGGTACCCAAGTCGGGCAGGCTCCTGGCGCTCAGGAATCTGGGGTCAATTAGGGATCAGTGGGGCCAGAGGATTTACAACAATTGCAAACAGCAGGGCAGGCTCTGGAGGTAACGGTGGAGGAAGGCGGCACACATGTGGATACAACCTTGCTGTCCCCAGAGGGAGCCACGCTCTACCCCCGCCCCTCAAAGCCTTCTTCTCAACAAGTGGGATTGTCCGTGGCCAAGGTTTAACAGCTGGTCAGAGGAGTCACCAACGACTGGTCCATCACTTACCCTTTGCTGTGGATGCCGAATTCATAGTCACTTAGGGGCAATGTCTGCAAATTTCTGAAGGACCATGGACGCTAACTTCACCTGATTTCACCCGTGTCTCATATTTTCAAGCCACAGGTTTCCGTGATTTGACTGACCAGGATGTTAGGTCTTTATTTGCCTGTCATTGTTTCTCATTTTGTCAGAAGGGGCAGGGGTCAGAGGGTCCAGGTCTGCTGCCGGCTGTGGGCTCTGGGGCAGCCGCCCCTCCTCTCCTCCATGCAGAGCTCCCCCTGCCCGTGGCCACCTCCCCTTCTCTGCTCAGTGGCCTCTGCTGCCTGTGGATTTTAGCTCAAAGCTCTCCTCATCAGAAGGACCTCCCCAGTCAGCCCCTCGCCCCACCAGAGATCCTTCCTCTGGGCCCCTTCCGATCCTGGGCACAATGCTCACTGGTCTTGTCCCCCGTGCTGGCCTTCCTTGCCAAGTCATCTGCCTCCCCTACCTGCCAGGAGCTCCCAGGGGTCCTCTCAGGTCCCCAGCATTCCTGGAGGACCTGGTGTCTAGCAAGGACTTAATACAGGTTCATTTTATGAATATGAAGTGGACCTGCTTACCTCACAAGAGAACAAACATCTCCCAAATAAGTAACAATAACATAGTAATTCTGTGATAATAATAACAAAATGGCCACGTGGCCAGCCTGTTCTAAGCCTCTGTCGTGTGTGTCTCAGCTAAAGGCACAGCCCGTGCACTAAGGACTAGTGTTATCTGCATTGTAAAGATGCGTGCATTAAATTCCCTGTCATAAATGACCACAACCCAGTGGCTTGAAACAACACAAATTCATTACCGCGTGGCTCTGGGTGTCAGAAGTCTACAGGCAAGGTGTCGGTGGGGCTGCGTTCCTTCTGGAAGCTCTGGGGAGAATCCCTCCCTGGCCTTTTCCGGCTTTTGGAGGCCCCTGCTTCCCTCCACTCAGGGCTACGTCACCCCAACCATCTGCTATCTCACCTCATCTCTCAGGACTGAGTCTGACCCCCTGCCTTCTCCCTCCTATAAGGACCCGCCTGGTGATGACATTGGGTTCACCTGGATGGACCTGGATGGTCTCCATCTCAAGGTCCTTCATCACATTCTCAAAGTCTCTTTTACCATGTAAGGCCACAGACACAGGGTCCCGGGATTCAGACGTGGGCATCTCAGGAGCCACTATTCTGCTCACCACAAGGAGGAAACGGAGAAATACAGGAGGAATTCTGTGAAAATGTGCTGGGAAGCATAAAGCAGTTTGTAAGCAGTAAGTCTTAATAATGTTCCTCAGAGCTTCAAGCACTTTGGCGGTGCTCAATGTACACTTTGGAGTCGAAGTGATTCTTCAAAAGTGAAATGAATTGGCCCAGCATCTATTAAAACATCTGCTTAAAGATTTTAAAGTTTAGTTTTCCAGGTTTTTAAAAATTATCTTCGAACTCTAGGGGTTTCCTTATTATTGTTCACCTAGGATCTTGTGAACGCTGGGTCACTGCTTGGTCCCCGGCTGTTCTGGAGGAGAGCGCTCGGAGGCGGGGAGGCCTTGCTTGCTATCTGAGGAAGCGAGTCTCGCTATCTTTGCGTGAGAAGGTACTGCGTTAAGTTTGCGGTGAGAGCAATGATCAGACCCTTCCTGTCACAGACTATGGATCGAAAATGCGATGTTTCTCTCCCCTGGTCACCATGCATTCTACCCCTCTGCCATTCGGCACTTACAGGGTGTTTTCCACGTGCCAAGCTCTGGACGACGTATGGGGGTGGCATAGCTGAATACAAGAAGGCCTGTCTTCCGAAGGCCTTGCAGTTAGGTCAGAGAGGAGGACAAACGACCAAACGTGCGATTACGACACTGCACAAAGGAGCATAAACCAGGGGGGAACAAGCAAGCTGTACCTGTCGCCTGGGGTGTCTAGGGAGCCCCAGCACCTAGCTGTGTAAGAAGGAAACGTGGATGCCGGTGTGGCTGCAAGCAACCCAGGGAACAGAGGCTGGAAGAGTCTGCTGTGGCTGAGCCCCGAGGTCAGAGTGCAGAGTGGAGGGAGGATGCCCAGAGGGGTGCAGGGGGAGGTGAGGGCGAAGTGGGTTCTTCGCTTGTAATGTGGCTTCCTGGGTTTTTTCACCTTCATCCTGCGTTCTTCTGTTTTCTTGTCTCTGCTGTCTTTCTATCGCCTTGAGTCGTAGTAAATATATACATTGCGGTGAGACAGACGGTACTTGCCCAGGGGGCATCCATGAAGCATCAGGAAGTGGTTTAGCATGGGCCTGAGACAGACCTGGAGGCATTCCCCTCAACACGAGCCTTCTCTCTGGTCTCTGAAAGCAGGTTCCTGACGAGGCTTCAGGGTTAAAAAGAGCAGCACTGATTCCCTTTCTCCACAGGGACAGTGCCCGACTCTGGGCCACCCCATACCCCCCAGTTCTCTGAGCAGATCACTTACCATCTCTGAGCCTTCGTTTCTTGGTGACAGTAATAAGAGTCCCTTCTTTGGCTCTTGTAAGGGTTAAAAGATTCAGTACAGACGGTCCCCAACTTAAGATGGTTCGACTTAGGCCTTGTCCTCTCTATGACTGCGCAGCAGCAGCATCACGCGTTCGGGAGAAACCGCACTTCACGTTGTGAGCATGCAGCCTTCCCCGGGCTAGCGATACGAGGCGCATCCTCTCTGGTGATGCTGGGCTCTCGGTCAGTCACGTGATCACGGGGCTCAACCCCAGATATGCTCACATTCTGGACCCAGGCGACCATTCCGTTTTTCACTTCCGGTACAATATCTGATAAATTACGTGAGCTGTTCAACACTCTATCATGAAATAGGTTTTGTGTTAGATGATTTTGCCCAACTGTCGGCTAATGTAAGTGTTCTGAGCACGTTGAAGGCGGACCGGGCTAAGCTGTGATGTTCAGTGGGTTAGGGGTATTAAATGCACTTTCGACTTCAGATATTTTCATTTTACGATGGCTTTACCCCACCATCCTGCGAGGAAGATCTGTATATGTAAAGTTCCCAGCTTAATGTCTGGAACTTAAAGAGCTCATAAGAAATGTGCCAATTCCCGTCACTGGGAAATTCTGCCCCAGGGAAGTTTTAATTACAGTTCCTTTCTCTCTCTCTCCCAATTCAAGGATTCGCTTCCAAGCCAGTTAACAGGCCACAGAGTTCTGCCACCCATCAGCCACTGGTGGCCAACAGACTCCGGGTACTGGCTTCAACATAGTCTCTTGAAGCCGAGACACTTAGGTGGAGGCCAGTGTGTCGCACCCCGGCTCCCAGTGCATCCAGACTGGTGACTGTTACACAGACATGTACGTAAATATTTAACTCTGTGCAGAGTCACCCCAGCACGGCGGGGCTCAGGAGAGAATCCAAGAAGCAAGACGGCTTTGGCATCGTCTGCTCCTAGCCTGGTGGAGCATATGCCTTGTTGGGAGGGATCTTCCACAGACTGGACAACTGCTGCTTTAAAATACTAACAATAATTATCTCCCCCAAACTCAGGAATAAATATCAGGTGGGACAGATCGGGTGTCAAACTTAGCCAGTTAGAACGGCTCCCTGGTACCATTTCCCGGAGTGTCCCGGTACCTAAATTCCTGGTGTGGGCTCCTGGCAGGAAGAGGGAGGGACAAATGTTTCAGCACCAGCAGAGCACCTGGCTCGAGCTTCATCTCACTGATGCTGCTGCAGGAACATTATCTTTATTGTTGTTATTATTTCTCTTTTACAGATAAGAAAATCTCTGGCTCAGAGAAGGTGAGTGATATACCCAAGGCCACACAGCTCTGAGAAGCAGGGCCAGGGTTTGGCTCCTGGCTTCTTGTCTCTACAGGCATGGCACAGAGGAAAGACTCACATAAGAAGAATATTCCAGTATCCTTTCAAAAGTCTCATTGAGGGGATAGGTCTCAAAGGGCGCCCTGGTGGCCAAGAGGCCCTGGCTTCATTTAACAAAAGTAGAGAATTTCTTCTGCTAAAGGCAGCCCCGATCTCTGGGCCTCTCTGTAAGTTTCCTCCATCAGAGACTGCTCAGGGCAGTGTCTCTAGGGATGCGAACAGGATAGGACCAGATCCAAAGCCAAATAGGCAGCAGGGCGAGCAAGGCTATCGCCAGGGTAACTGAAATCCATGCTATCGAGGGATTTCTGGAGGGATTCAAATTATCTCTCTTAGATTCTACCCCGGGGCATCAAGGTGGAAACACCAGTGCGCACAGGGAGACTGCAGAGTCTGGAGGGGAGGCAGGCACAGCCTGCGGACCACTGCCCCGGAAGCGGTGCCTCGAAGTCCCCAGCAGCCTCCAGGCAGCGTTCCCTCCCAGGGAGCTGAGTACTTCCACACGTGGGAGGAAAGTCTGCTCAGACTCTCACGGAAGCCCAGGAGGCAGCCTGTTTTAGGGGTCCAGAGGCTGGTGCAGAAACCCTTTAGGTCTCTTCCCTGTATCAAAGATCTGTCACTCCCCAACCCCTGGGAAGATTCTGATTTTGTAGGTGGTGGGATTGGTGGTGGGGGCGGGGAGAGTCTGCATATTTCCCCCGGGATTTTGATGTGGGAAGTCTGTGGGCCGTATTTTGAAAATTGCTGCTTTTCCTGCCAACACAGCTTTCATTGCATCCCCTCTGGCCACAGTGACACTCCCAGCCGCCTGGAGCCTCAGGGCATTCTCTAGAAAATGAATCCACACTGGAGTCAAGAGGAATATTCACCGGGCTCATTGCTGAGCTTTTAGGGCCCAGGGAGAGGGCTGTTCCTGCGACTCTGCACAGGGAGCAGGGCCTCAACCAGGAATCGTGTCCCTCTCTTGCCCCAGAATCTGGAATGGGTGGCCTGGGCTCCTCCAGAGATGGATAGGTGCATGCTCAGAGCAGGACAGCTCCCTGCAGCCTGCTGGCCCTGAAAGGGTTAAGGGTCTCCCTGGAAGCCCGGATTCCAAGGAGAAATTTGAGTGCCAGGAAAACAGGGCCCTCTCTGTCTGGAACTCTGGGCACCCCAGCTCTTGTGCCTGTCCCTGGGGGCTGAGACCCTGCGCCTCCCCTCCCGCCTTCCCCCAGGGGTGTGGGGTGGGGAAGAGGTTAGCCCCACACCCTCAGGACAAAGAACACAGGCACGGAGGAGGGATGGGTCAGCATCTACACAACACTTCTGAATGTTCTGGAAAGGAAAACAAAACAAACAAGCGCATGAGGTAGTGACTGAGAAATTAAAAACATTTCCCTTTAAAGCCGGAGACGTCTGTCCCCTCCCTCCTGTGTCACTTTAGGTCCTGATGGCTTTCTTGATCTTTCAGGGTCATAACCGCTATCTCAGTGACTAGTAGGAAACTCCATTAGGCCCTTTCTTTAGGAAAGGAATTAATGACTGAAAATTTAGTGCTTTGTAAACATAGTAGGGAAAGCGTTTCCCTCAGGCCCCCTGATTCCTTGGCAAGGAGGGAGTCTGGATGGGAAAGTAAGTGTTTCCAGCCTGCTGAGAAGCCCTGCACCCAGCACCGTCTGCTTCTGGTAAAGCTGGCCCCACAGTGCTGGGAGCTCAAAAACCCTGAGAAAGGAGTTGCAGGGAAAGCAAAAGAGGCAGGACCCAGGGAGAACGAGACATGTCTGTTGAGTTGAAAAAATACCAATGGTGAAGTTTTCTAACATAAATGCATATTTTTAGTAAAAATGTGTGTCCTTGGCAAGTCCAGTTTTTGAACTGAATTAGAGAAATCTGTTGTTTACGTGGCCCAGACTCGCAGACTAATTACCCTCTTTTGAGAGCTCTTTTAAACTTTCAGACCCGGCCCCTGACATAAAACCCTTGGAAATAAAAACACCTCTCGGGACAGACACTGAGAAGGAGGCATGGGAGTTGGGATCGCAGTCACGCATTGCTGGCAGCCACGCGGCAAGTTCCTGACTCCTGAGGGAGGGGAGGTGGGGAACTGGGGAGAGGGCCTGGTTTGATATAAGGACCGCATTCCAAGCGCTTTTCCAGAGAAGTTTCCTGGCCCACCAAGTCTTTCTCCTAGAAGGCAGCCTTTCCCAGAGACCAGCCTTTTCCTGCCCAGTTACTCCCTCCTTCAGAAAACCACGGTGACATCATTTTAGCAAATCCTCGTGTCTTTGAAAGCTGGCCAGTCCTGCTTGAAGACCCCAGGGGGTGGAACTGCCAAGGCCTGAACCAGGGATTCAGCCATTCTTCCCCAGGGTCTTGGTTTGGTTGTGTGAACTCACTTATTCATTTAACAAATAGTATTGAGCACATACTGGGTTCAGATTTAGGGGTGAATCTTTGAGATTCAGAAATTGGGGCCTTCAAAAAGTGTCTGAATATTTGTCATAGCAACAGCAGCCGAAAACTTCTATTTCTTGGGGGTTATCTGAGTTTTTGAGTCAACCCTGCCATGACTTTTTGTTTCTTAAAATGTTTTGAAGGCGCCAGCTAGACTAGTGAAACGGGATTGCCAGGGGCATCTTCCGGACTCAGGACGACCCTTCCTACTATTTCAACGTCATTATGAATTTAATGGACTTTTGCAAAAAAGCCTAGAAACCGTTTATAATAACATTGTGAATTAATTAAAAAAATTTTTTTAAATGAATCTACCGCCTAAATCCTCTGAGAAATTAGAATATACTTTCTGAAGTTACAAAATCAGAAAAATTAGGCTTTGTGTATTACATATAAAAGAGAAAAGTTTAGAAGACACCATTTGAAGGTGTTCAAATTAAAGGTTAAGCAAAATGAAAGGTTAAGCAAAATTAAAGGTGCTGATAAGTAGGTAGTATTGGCAAATGTGACCATTCGGGCAAAGGATTACAGGTAACAAATACTCAAGAGCCCTTTGACCTAATGCTATGCCACAGAAAGAATGCATCTGATGTCTAATTTTATCTTATTTTAATTTTGCTCTGTTCCATAAGGACTTAAGGGAGTTTACGAAAGAGAAACAAAATATAAGTTTGCACTAAAAACAGGAGTAAAGGGAAAAGGAAAGATAAGGGCGATGGCATAAAAATGGAGCCAACAGGGAAGTGAGAGAGAAAATAAAAAGTATACTGTGCAGGTTTATAGACTTCCTTCCAATGGGCCACAAATTTGGCACTAGGAGTTAATGAAGAAAGGGAAACGGATGAGTGTTTAACATAAAAGCAATCAATTACTTCAGAGATCACTATTTTTGGAACCAAGGAAAGACAGGCATTTCTCCTAAGGGCCTTTCCCTGCCCATCTGTGTTATGTACTAAGCCACAGCCGTAATAACATCCTGCATCTGACCTCACCTCAAATAGTTTAGAATTTAGAACGGTGGCACTTGCTTAAGACTTCAATTCACTTCTTCTTGGTGCATACTTTGCTGCCAAATACCTCATAACTGGGCACATACTTAGTCAGTTGGATCTGCGTACTTTGGTCTAGACAATGGCACCTTCCAGAATCTGCCGTACAGATCAAGTAGACAGTGACCGTATTTTTCAACCCCCACAATTGTAAAGAACCTCCTGACAACATGAGTGTCCATGTGAGACTAAGAAGAAAAATTAATGTGAAGGAAGGATCACCTGATACATGCGGAGCGGAGCGTTGGACAAGCCTCCAACCTTCAGCCTGTCTGGGGAGGGGGAGAGACTACACGGGATCGAGGCACATTTGAGACCCACCCCAGGTCTGGTTTACCCGCCAGGGATACCAGAATGGGTGATTTGACATTTTTAAATGGTAACAACTCTGTATTCCATCCCTTAGATGCTTTCCCCCTCTGGTCACATTAAATGTGTTTAACTGATGCTTCTTCATGTAAGAGGATAAATAAGCCGTTCCCTTTGATAAAAGCCCGGAGCTTTCCCTAGGAGGAAGGCACATTGGGATCAGCCTTCTCATTAAAGGGCAATTAAACGACTGGTTTCCTCGCCCAGTGCCCGCGCTCCCGCGCTCCCGGAGTAGGGAAGGGCGGACGCGCCACCTAGTGGCCACTCTCAGAACGTCCCCCGCGGGCGCGCTCCTGATGCTCCAGGCGCTCTGGGATGGGAGGCACCGGCATTCCAGAGGTTAACCAAGAGCTTGCAGGGTCTCGCGCTCTCCTTCCAGTCTGGCTGAGCCTTTCCGTGAGGGTGGTCGCAAAGGGTCCTGGGCTGACGGTAGGCAAGAAACTCGATCAATAAACAGGCCGCGTAACCTCCCTGCAAGGGTAGCGCGTCTTTGCCGCAGGGACCTTCCTGCCACAGATCCCTGGTCCCTCTGCAACCCTGCTCAATGTCTCTCTAGTGCCTTCGCCGTGGACCGGCCCTGCCAGCCCTGACTCCCCCCAGACTGCTTCTGCAGGGCTCCTTCTGCGACTCAGAGGAGCTCCGCCTCGGGGTATTCCGGGCCTGGGGGGGGGGGGGGAGCTCAGGATGACCCTTCTTACGATGTCGACATTATTATGAATTTAATATGTTTTTGCAAAAAAAGCCTTGGAACCATTTATAATACGATTTCCATGAGCAAACATATTCCATATTCTAAACAACCAACGTGTTCTATTCATAAGATAAAGACTTCCCTTGTCTTTAAGGTCTCCTGCCCAGCATCCTCCTGGTTCTCTTCCCCAGGTCAAGATCAGGGCCAGGACTCTGGGACATGGTATTTACTAAGTCAGGGGTGAGGGGCCCCAGCTTGGCTTAGGCTGGGCCTCTTGGCTTCAGGTCTGCCTGGGCAAGTCTGCTGGGCTGTGGAGTGGACCAGCCGGGAGTTGAGTGTGGTGGCTGCCCAGAGCACTTAGCAGGCACAGAGATGCACCGCCCAGATTCCCTTCCAGAAAGGGCATGGGGCCCATTACAAGGAGTGTGCTTGCTGACAGCCTCCAGCTGTTGGCCTTTCCAGGACATGCCTCAGCTTTCAGACCCGATTGTACATACTCTCCTTAGGGCTGCCCAGGCCCACCTCAGAGCAAGGCTGTGGTCTAAAGGCCCAGCATTTCTGCCCAACATGGGACTCCGCTCCTAGGTGGTCGTTCTCCAGAATCCCTGTTGAGATCCCCCTCCTGCTGATGGCTCCCCTCCCACAGGAGCTTCTCAGCTACAGGCCCTCTGTCTGCCTAACTCCCGCTCAGGCTCTTGCCTGGAGAGTCAGCCTAACAGATTGACTGACCCTATGGAAGCCAGCATCCTTGGTATTTTACGGTTCATGACCCTCTTTTGAGAGCATGACAATCACTGTGGGGGTCTTCCCAGAAATGCACATGCACTCAGGGTCACCCAGTGCAGACCTCCTGGGTTCATCCCCTGGGCCTTTGAGTCAGGCTGAGAACCCCTGTCTTGAGGGAGGGCATGGGACAGGAGGGGCGGCGGTCGGGGAGGTGGGGATAGAGGAATGGTAACAGAGCTTCAGGCATTTGGAGAGAAGGCTTAATTCTAATTTCTACCTCTGATGCGACCCTCAGCCCAGCCTCCTATGAGCTCATGGATTCTGTGAGAGAAAATCGGAAGCCAGTTCCCTTAAGTGCTCTCCAAGGCCCTGCAGGCAGGCCACCCAGCTTGGCCCTGTGTGGATCTGACACAGTGAGAGCTCAGAGAACAGAGCTGGCTTGGCCTGAGTGTCAGGGCCCAGCCGCCCATCTGGCCAGGGTGGGTGGCTACCACATTATCTGGGGAGACCACCATGTCCACTGGGCCCTGGAGACAAGGTTTTAGGCCCCTTGGAGGCAGCATCCTTGAAAGTGGGCATCACCAAACAATGTGCAACTGGAGAGAAAGAGATGGCAGCCTGGATGTGGGATCGTACAGGACCTCCTCCAGGAAGTCCCCCTTCCTGAAATAACTGGCATTGGTTTGCAGGGGGTTAGGTGTCCTCCATGAACAGGGGGAGAAAGGAGCCAGCAAGATAGGATTATGCAAGATGGGAAGAAGTATTGTAGGACTTACAAGAGCAGACACAGAGCACTTACCGTATACCAGGCACCATTTAAGCACTCACCTATAGCAACTGATTTAATTTGTATATACCCCATGTGATGGGTCCTATCATTATTCCCATTCCACACAGAGAGGTTTAGCAACCTGCTAAAGTCACACAGCTAAAAGCAACAGAGCTGGGATTTGATCCCAGGCAGTGGGGAGGGGGGTGGTCTGTGTTCTTGATCTCTGGCTGTCTTGGCTCTGTGTTTGCTAATGGTCAAGAACTTGGATGCTGTTGTTGAGTGGCTTTGGGTACGTCTCTGGTTCCCCCTCTTACTAGTTGTGGGATGGCAGTAGGTTTCATACCTCTCCATGACTCGGTTTTCTCAACTGAGTGTAAAAATGATATTAATCCTACCTCTCAGAGACCTGTGAGGTTTAAATGAGCTAGTCATGTAAAGGGCTTTTGCTGGCACCCAGAAAATGCTCAAAATGATGTTGTATGTGTGCAGAGTCTTCGGGCATATGCAAGCCACAGAACTCAAAGTGGCTCCTTCAAAGAAACTTGTGGCCCAAAGCTCCCAGGCCAGCCCAGGCCAGCCCAGCTGCAGAGGGCCTTGAGGGTAGGAGGCCTGGGGCCACCTTGGAGTTAAGGGCCAGGCGTGTGTCTTCCCGATTCCTCGCTGGGCGCAGGGCCCGTGGGCTCTCCTGGTCACTGGGCATCTCTGTCTTCAAAGGGTTTACTGCCTGTGGCAGCCCCTGCACTGTTCCACCAGCGCCTGAGCCAACAGTGCCGTTGTTTTCCTCGGAGACGAGGGGCACGCGGGAGGAGGCTCAGGGCGCCCTGTCACCGGCCCAGCCCCAGCCTCTGGAAGGGGAGGCCGTTCCCACGTGGGGCCGCCTGCTTTCCATCAGCCCAGCCGGGGCCTCACACAAGGGGCGCCGCTGGCTTTGTAAAAGGACACACTTCGAGGGAGTGTAACTCCCTTGATCAATACAAATTTAATCAACGCGAAACTTTCTACTACACGTGCCTGGTGTAAAGCGATACTCACTCACATTCAGGAAAGTCGAACCTCATTCTCCAAAACGGTTCTGCAGGCAGGAAGAAGAGGGCATCCGCTTCTCAGACCGGGGAGGTTCGGGAGAGGCAGGGGCTGCGGGCGGGCTGTGAGGCGTAGAGTAAAGGGGCGCAGGGCTGGGGAGAGAGGATTTTTGGAATGGATTCTCACCGATTTTATAAATTATGTGGGCATTTGTCTTAAAAACAGGTTGTGAAATAATTAAAAGCACAAGGTAATTTCACTTTATAATTTTGAGTTCCATCAACTAATGATCCCCAGATACTCAAAGGCTTTCAATGAAGGCTTTTCTTGAATGAACTGAAATTTTAATCTTTTACTTCTCATCAGAATTCATTAATCTTGTCTCCTTAGAGGCTTTTTGTTTTCCTGGCATGGCAAGGCATTAAGAGCTTAGAGGACAAGGGTAGCCTTCTCATCTAAGTGAACTTTATAAGCCACAAGTTCCTCCCTTTAGCTGGAAGGATGAGCTAATTCCAAGGACTGAAATTAGTTATTTCACCCTTGACTTTCTTTCCGTGTTTGCAGCATTAGAATTCAGGTCACTTAGCGTCTTTCACAGATACAGATATCAGAGTTGGGTTTTTTTCCCCCACACACAAATTTGTATATTTTTCCTAATAAATGATGTTTAATTAAGTCAGTTAATTTAATTATAAGTGCCCCAGGAAAGTTTCTTTCTAAGTTATTAGTTTTCACTTTTCTTCTTTTTTCTGTTGGCTTTACTCAACAAATTGTAAGTGCTTATTATATGCCAAGCACTAGTCTAGCCATGGGATTATAATATTGAACAAAGTTTCTGCTTTTCTGAAGCTTTTATTTTAGAACAAGTGTATTTTTCAATCGAGTGAACTAATTTCAGAGTATTTTGGTGGAGAGTAGCAGGGTAGAGATGCCTGAGAGGGACTCACTGGGGAGGCCTTTCTGAGAGGGAGGAGAGTCTGGGTTGAGATGTAGATGCCAAGGTGGAGCCAGCCACGTAAATGTAGGGCAGTAGGCAGTCTAGGGAGCGGGACGGCAAGTACAAAGGCACTGAGGTAGGGATCGGCTCAGTGAGTCCAACAACAGAAGGGCCTCCTGGCCAGAAAGGAGTGAAAAAATGCCATCAGAGGGGTTAGCAGGGCTCCGAGTGCCCTGGTGATGTGTAGGACTTCACCTTGGGAAGCTGGGAGGTTTTTACGCTAGGAAGTGACCTGATCCAATTTGTTTATAAAGATCCCCTGTTGTCAAGGATTTGCTGCAAAATAGTGTGGGGGAGGGGAGAAGTGAGTTGGGGTCTAGTTGAAACAAGACTGGCCCTGAGCTGCTAAGTATTGCTGCTGGGTGGTGGGGGGTATTACACTCGCTTTGTTTTGTGTGGGCTTGAACGTTGCTGTGATAAATGTTTACAGAAGAATTCTTTAAACTGCAAAAGAAACAAAATGGGGAAAAAAGAATCCTTTAAACTGCAAACAGACAAAACCAAGCCATAGCAAAACACCCTCTCTGGCTGCTCTGGGGAACGGACTTGGGAGGGAAACCCAGCTGGAGGGTTTCTGTGATGTTTCTGGCAAGGCTCTGTGGGGCGTGGCTCAGAGGGCAGAAGACGTGAGGTCAGAGGGGGTGTTTTGGGGCCGAAGCCCATTGGACTTGCTGGTGGACTGGAGGTGGGGGTGAGGGAGGAGAGGGGTCAGCACAAAGGACTATAAGGCAAGTCATTATCTCCAAATGAGCCTCTTGCCGCTAGCTGGGGTTCGGCTGCTGAGCTGCACGAACTAGCTTATTGGTTGGAGGACAGGTATTAATCCCGTCTTTTATTTTCTCTATTTCCTGGTGCTTTGACCTGCAGGCTTTGCTGGTCCTGGAGGGACTGCCCCTCCCAGGGTTAGAAAGAGGTAACAACTGGCCCTTGAGCATGCTTTCCACATGCAAACCAACCCACCCGGAGCCCACAGCCCACAGCCCAGCGCCTCCTTTACCTACAGGGCTCTTACACTCAGGACGACTGTTCCCCGGCCCTAAGCACCCCAGGCCCCGGCACAGACAGCTCAGGACAGCCCCGACACCTCAGAGCCTGTGGAAACTCTTCCCCGAAGCCAGTCCTAAGCCCGCGTGCACTGCCTTGTCCGTTCCTTCCTGCGCATGAACCGTAATGAAAGCCCGTCCCTCCCCAGTGCCCGCCTCTCCCTCTGCCTCTGGACTGACCTGTGCTTCACCCCAGCCCCCCGCCGCCTCCATGTCCCTGCTCCCTCTGCTCTTGGAAACGGGAGTCTCAGACCGCATCTCCTGATCTGCTGGCCTGACCACACCTGGACAGTCACACAACTCACATTTGAAAACCCGAGGCGATTGCCTGGTGCCACTCAAGCAGGCATCAGAAGACCTCCCACCAAAATGGAACCCCCTCAGCAGTGGCGGCTGATGTCCTTCCTGGTCTGTCTGCACGGATCTGTGTCTGCCACCCACCTCCTGCTTACAGGCAGGTGTCTCAGAGTGGGCTGTGTTGTCCACCCATTATGTCTTACCAGGAGTAAACCCAGCAGGACTGCTCTTTTCCAAGCCCCCAGTTTAAGCCAAGTTGCAAAGGGGGAATTTGATGAAAGGAGAGATGCTCCATTGGTAAATGGTCCTTTCCTCTCTCTCTCCCCTGAGTAGGGGATGCAGGGCAGCCAGTGGGGCCTCCTCTGCCACCTGCTAGAGCCTTCCAGAAGAAGGAAGCAGTGAACGAGGGCTGCGGAAGGTACCTGAAAAGTCTCTCGTGCTCTTAAACAGGTCTGCTCGGTCCACAGGTCCAGGGGAGTGGTAGCTGTGTGGATGGTGCCCAGAGCTTATGGGGCCCTGGCTCTTCCAAGAGGGTGTGAAAAGTGGCAGGAGGTCAAGCAGTTACGGGAGTTTTCTTTCCTACAGGCTGTGTGACCTGCTGCCACGGCAGGAATACTCACGGTCCCCTGGTGAGAGCTGTTGCTGGATGAGGCTGCCCACTGAGGGTTCCAGCTCGCACGTCCCCACCCAGTCCCTGTGTCACAGGGCACGGCTTCCGGCCACATTCAGGGCAGAGCCAGGCTTGTGGGGAACTGGACCTGGTCACTGCTGCCAGAGGTTTCCATCCTCAGTCCCCAAGGAGCCAAGTCAGCCCATTGCTGCCAGGAAGCTTCACACTGCTTTGGGGATTAGAGGAAACACACACACACACACACACACACACACACACACACACACACACACACACACCACGAAGCCAGCACCAGCGGGGAGTAACCTACCGAGGAAACTGATCAGGTACCATCCTGGGGGCACGGAGGGCCGGGTCTGAAGCTGCCCCCTCCCCCCGGCGTGGTGTCCAGTGAGCCCGCCCTGCCCGGGGTGATGGGGTCAAGGCCAAGGCACGACCCGCGCCTGCCTGACGCGCCCTCTGAAGCCAGCCGGCAGCAGCCGTTGCTGGGCAGCAGCAGCGGCTGAGCTCTGCCCCGGGAGCTCTCACACAGCCGTCCAACCAGCCCTTGTCGCACAAGCCACTGCTTCTGACAGGCGGCCGCCGCAGGGCAGGCGCCGGCCACCGGGCAGGTGTGGAGCCTCCATCCTGTGGCCCCTTCTACCATTTTCCTTCCCCCTCACCCCCACCCAGCTGACTCCCCAGAGACCCGGCCCGAGGACCGATTCATCCCGAGGACCGACAAGATGCGGGCTGGTAGAGCTGGCTGCTTGGAGCCGAGGCTGGGATCCCAGACGCTCCCTCCTCGTGGGCCCCTCGCGCAGTTAGCCTGACTTCAGCAGAAACCCACAGCGGAGGACCCGGAGCTGCGCCAGCACCTGCAGCTGAAGAATTCAGAACCACAAGCAATGGGTCTAAATTGGCAGGTTTCGTGCAATCCCGCCAGTCTGCGAGCGTACGGCTGCCACGGGTCACGTAAAACGTACGTAGCTTTAATACACAGCTTCGTTTGCGGGACTAGCCGTCTGGGTGCAGATCATCAAAGGATGGCTCTGGGTGGAGAATTTAATACAAGAATCCAGCCGGGGCGGCCAAGCCATATATGTGCTAATGTTGCCATTTCCACCCTGGACTTCAGGTCAAGATTAATTTAGTGAAACATAATATTCACGATGCAGCAGATACATTCTGAGTTGGAGAGTCTTCTAGGGGCGGGGGAGCGGGTCCAGGAAGAGAGATGAGGCAGGGGTGGTTTTGCCAAATGGCAAAAGTGGGGCGTTCTCTGAGAGAGGGTTCAGTGGAGAGCGGTATTTTTCTTTGCCTCAACTACTCAACTCTGCTGTTTTGACACCCAAAGCAGCCCCAGATGGTACGTAAATGATGTTTCTGCTTCTAACAGAGATTTATTTGTGGATACTACATTGGTGTTTCACGTGATTTCACATTTTATGAAATCTTTTAATTTTTTTCCCTGCCATTTAAAAATGTACAGATAATTCTTAGTTCATAAGCAGCGCAAACCTAGTTGGCGGGCCAGAGCTAACCCACAGACCATGGTTTACCTGACCCTTGAGGTGGTGTAAGGATTCCCTCTACCCATCAGCCAGTTTCAACCAAAATCAACTCATGGACGGTCTTGTTTCATTTCTTTCCCCTATTCCTTCTCCCTTCCCCTGGATTCTTGGACGCAAATGTTGATCAACAAATTAGTTCATTCATATTCGTATTTCAGTGTTGATCTCCAAAAGAGGACTCCTATTTTAAGCATAAGACTACAATATCACTCTCACATCAAAAAATATTAACAATAATTCTTTAATGTCATAAAATATCCAATTGATATTCAGTTTTTTCAGCTGTCTCATCAATGTTTATTGTTACATGTTCTGAGTTGTTTCCCCTACAGTTTGTTTGTTTCAGTCAGGATCTGAACAAGTTCCCTGTATCACAACGGCTTGATGGATCTCTCGAGTTTCTTTTAATCTGTGAGTTCTCTTCCTCTCTCTGTTTTGTTTCTCTTTACACATTGTTTGTTAGAGAAATTGTGTTTTGTTCTCTGTGTTTTGTTTCTTAGAGTCTGCATTTTGCTGGTTGCATCCCGGAGCTGTGGTTGGACGTGTTGCTTTGTTCTGTGTATTTTCTATAGTGCAAGGATATTTTCTGCCCATTGGAAGTTAGGGAGAGAGGCTTGATGAGATTCAAGTTTTATTATGTTTTCAGTTTGTTTTTTGGTGCAATTAGGGTGGTGTTCTGTTCTTCCGTCAGGAGGCACATAGCCTGTGGTTGTTTCTCTCTTTGTACGTTAGCTGCCACTGATGATTGTTGCCTAGATCAATTCTCTCTCTGAAAAATAATTAGACTTTTTTAAAAAGCTGTTTTAGATTTACAGGGAAGTTGAGCAGCTAGTACAGACAGTTCCCACAGACACCCTCGCTGCCACCCACAGTGTCCCCTGTTACTAACATCCAGCGCTGGCCTGTACCTTTGTTACAACTGATGAACCAACATTGATAAATTCTTATTTAGTCTGTAGTTTACATTACGGTTCACACTTTGTTTTATATAATTCTGTGGTTTTGACAAATGCGTAATGACATGTATCCACTATTACAGGATCATGAAGAATAGTTTCAGTGCCTTGACAATCCCCTGTCCATCCACCCCTGCACCTCTAAATCCCTGGCAGCCACCGATCCTTTTACAGTTTCCATAGTTTTGCCTTTTCCAGAATTTCATGTAGTTAGAATCATACAGTAGGCAGGTAGACTTTTCAGATCGACTTTGTTCCCTTAACAACATGCATTTAAGTTTCCTCCATGTCTTTTCTGTGGTTTGATAGCTCATTTCTTTTTTGTTTCTGTTGTTTTTTTTGGGGGGGGGCATGGGTGATTAGGTTTATTTATTTATTTATTTTAATGGAGGTACTGGGAATTGAACTCAGGCCCTTGTGCATGCTAAGCACTGCACTCTACCACTGAGCCATACCCTCCCCCGAGATAACTCATTTCTTTTCATTGCTGAGTAGTATTCCATTGTATAGACGTACCATAGTTTGTCAATCCATTCATCTACTAAAGATTCCAATTTAGGGAAATTATGAATAAAACTGTTATAAACATTTGTGTGCAAATTTTTGCATTGACAGAAGTTTTTAACTTGGGCAAAACCCAAGGAGCATGATTTCTGAAATGTATGGTAAGAATATGTTTAGCTTTTAAGAAACTGCCAAACTGTCTTCCAAAGTGGCTGTATCATTTTTGCATTCCCACTGGCAATGAGTGAGAGTTCCTCTTGTCCCACATCCTTGCCAGCTTTTTAGATTGTCACTTTTTGGGATTTTGGCCATTCTAATAGGTGTGCAGTGGACTCTCATTGTTGTTTGAATTTGCATTTCCATAATGACATGATGTAGAGCATCTTTTCAGATCCTTGTTTGCCATCTGTGTGTTTTCTTTGATGAGCTGTCTTTGCCCATTTATAAATTGAGTTTTTTTAAGTTGTTGAGCTTTAAGAGTTCTTTATAGATGATAGACACAAGTCCTTTTTCAGATTTGTGTTTTGTAAACATTTCCTCCAAGACTATAGTTTGTCTTCACAATGTCTTTCACAGAAGTTTTTAATTTAATAAAGTCCAGTTTATTTGTTTTTTTTCTTTCTTGGGTCACGCTTTTGGTGTTGTATCTGAAAACTCATTACCAAAACCAAAGTCATTTAGATTTTTTTTCCTTTGTTATTTATGAAAACAACAAGTTTTACATTTTGTATTTTACATTTAGGTCTATGGTCCATTTTGAGTTAGTTTTGTGAAGGGTGTAAGGTCTGTGTCTAGATTCATTTTATGTGGATGTCCGGTTGTTCCAGCATCATTTGTTGAAAAGACTATCTTTTCTCCATTGTATTGCCTTTGCTCCTTTGTCAAAGATCAAATGACTGTATCTGTGCGGGTCTACTTCCAGGCTTTCTATTCTGTTCCATCAATCTGTCTATTTTCTCACCAATTCCACACTGTTTTGATTTACTGTAGCTTTACAGTAAGTATTGAAATTCAGGTAGTATCAGTTCTCCAGCTTTATTTTCCTTCAGTACTTTGTTGGCTATTCTGGGTCTTCTGCTTCTTCATAAAAACTTTAGAATCAGTATTTTGGTATCCACAAAATAACTTGCTGGAATTTTGATTGAGATAGCATTGAATCTATAGATCAACTTGGGAAGAATTGACTTAATAATATTGTCTTCTTATCCATAAATCTGAAATCTCTCTCCATTTATTTAAATTTTCTTTGATTTCTTTCATCAAAATTTTGTAGTTTTCTTCAGATAGATCCTGTGCACATTATGTGAGATTTCTACCTAACTATTACATCTTTTGGATGCTAATGTAAATAGTATTGTGCTTTTCATTGCAAATTCAATTCTTCATGCTGGGGCAGGCCCATTCGTTTTTTTAGGAGTTGCAGAATGGTGATATTCTATCATTCATTCTTCATTTATTAGCTGACACTTCTGTATAAAAAATTTCCCATCATCAACTCTTTGGGTATTCAGAGGACTGGATCCTTTAGGAAAGAACATATCTTTATGTGATACTTTCTTTAATTATTATTATGAAAGATATTTTGTGTTTCAATCTATTGTACTTAGTATCCTTGTTGGTGCAAACTGTCTCTGTAGCACTGGGGCCTTTTCAGCTGACATCTGACATGACCCGTGGTCTTTGATAGTTTCTGTCCTTATGGGATGAAATGGTCCAGGCTCATCTTATACACATCCCTTCTCTGACCTGTTACCAGCCATTTCTTCAAGGAGCCCAGGTTCCTTTTAATAGGAAATGGTGTTTCATGGGGGAGGGTATAGCTCAGTGGTAGACCGCACACTCAGTATGCACGAAGTCCTGGGTTCAATCCCCAGTACCTCCATTAAAAAAAAAAATCTAATTACACCCTCCCCCCCCCCCCAAAAAAAAAACAAAAAAAAAGGGGGGGAAATGGTGTTTAGAAGCCACTGAAATGCACATCTGTTTGGAATTATACATTTCATTTGTTTAAGATTAAATGTATCATGAACTTATACTGATACATTCAATTTAGAACAATGAGGTTTTCACATAGTCCTGTTGGTTTTGTAACGTTTTCCTTTATTCCATGCTAAAATTGCTTTATTACACAGTACACATACAATAGCGTCAGAATATAATACCACTGTTACCACCACCAATATATTTATTGAAAACAGTTTTTTTTCTTTTTCTTTTCTAGCCCCTGCCTTTAGAATGTAATAGCCCATTAGAGAGATACAATAAAATACAGTGTTTTAAAGTTTCCTGATCTCGGTCCTGTTTGTGTGGTTATGCCACCAAGAGGTTGTGGAGTGAAGTTTATTTGTTTCCATTTGGTTTTGCTTTTTAAAAGTTTAGGCATTTAAAAATTGCTACACACATTTGTCTTTTCATATTTTTGCCAGTTTATCTCTGGAATGAGTTCTTAGAACTGGGATTGCTGCTTCAAAGGGCAAATACATATGTAATTTTGCTAGATACTGCCAAATTCCCCTCAGCAGGGGTTGTACCATTTTACATTTTACTGGCAAAAAGAACCTGAATCCCCATCTTAAAGGTTCATCCTTTACATTTGTAAAGCGTGTGAAGTGTTTTCTTACAACATATTTTATTTTGTTCTGGCAACAGCACTGGAAGTTAGGTATCATTCTCACTCTGACTTTATAGATGAGGAAACTAAGGCCCCAGAGAGCCAGAGTCCTGCACATGACAGAGAATGAGCTGATTGGAGCCCCAGTTCCAAGCTTGGCCATACAGCATCCTTGGGCAAGACGTGGAGTCCTGCCTCTGGTGCCCAAGTGGCTCTCTGCTTGCCAGCCTCGGAGTTTTCTTTGTGGCTGTGGAAATTTGCCAAGCATGTCCCAGTGCAGATCGGAAGTGTGGGATAGTTATTACGCTCTGGGGTGTCCCCCAGCCCATGGGAACGGGAGCCCCCAACGTCCTTCAGTGGCACAGGATGCCTCTGGTGAGAAGGAGCCCACGGACACATCCCTAACCGGCTCAGTAGCTCACCTGTCAGTGGCTTTCCCTTCCTTTCTGCCTCCCCCTCTCCTTCTTCCTGGGATCACCTTCCAAGTGACCACACCAGACCCAAGTCCCCGGTGTGGGCGTTGTTTCAGGGAAACCCAAACCAGACAAACAGTAACAGCATCTGCCTGGCCCTGAGCCGGGCTGAGTCATGCTCCAGGCACCTCAAGGTCCCAGCTCGGTGGACTGTAGCTCCAGCTCCCTGGGGCTGCAGCGCCCCCATGGGGCCACCCCATGGCCGATCCCTGGCCTTTTCCTCTATCCATGGTCACACTGCACTCTTGGAACAGATGTGATGGGAAATTTGGCTCTATTGAGGACTTCCCTGTTGGTGCCTCATCCTTGGTCTCCCCAGACCATTGCTTTGTGAGCTGAAAGATTTTGTCTGAAATTGGACCATCACTGGTGGGGAGAGTGGAGGGCTAAGTTGTGGCCCTGGACTGGCCTCAGCATTCTTTGGTTTAGAAGACACTTGCTCAGGACGCCGTCGTCTTTCCTTGATGTCTGGAAGGGCACCACTGGACACAGGGTCTTATAGGTCCAAAACCTGGGAAGGGGAAGAAGACGCCGGTACCTGCTGGCGATGCAGTGCAGTTGCCTAGGTGGCCCTGATGGCCTCGATGCCTCGGCCAAGGCCGTGTGACCCACGGGCCAGCTTGACGGAGGCTGCTTAACTCAGGGAGGAGCCACTTCTCCAAGGCCCCGTCACTCGCTCATCTTCCATGGCCTGGTCTGGGTGGGTCCCTGGGGGGCTACACACTTGGGCCCTTCATACTCATGGGACCACTCCTCGCCTGGGCCTCACTGAGCACTTTTTCATCCTCCCACAACCATCTCATATAAACCGTTACTGCAGAGGCCAAAGTGCCCCTCAGGAGGGCTCCAGACTCAGTCCCCTCCACCCCTTTGGTAAGAAGAGGAGAGAAATGGGCTAGGTGAGGTGCAGGACTCGCCCTCCACACACAGCTCTTGGTGCTTCCTTGTTCCACTTTCAGCTGGAGTCTCCTCTCCTGCAGAGCCTGAGGGTGAGGGCATGGCCCTTGGCTATTGCCCTCCTTCATTCATTTACTGGACAAATGGCAGAGGGCAAGAGGCCAATGCCAGTGAAGAAGAGGCTCAGAGCTCCTGGTCTGGAGGGGGTACACGTACCTGAGTCCACATCAGATGCAGGGCGAGGGTGAGGATGCGGGAGTGGGGGCTGCTATGGAAACGACAAGGGCGGAGCTTTAAAGAAAAAGAGAGGACAGAAGGGGGTTCCTGGGAGAAGTGACAGCTCAGCTGAGGGTGAGGGGTGAGTAAGACTTAGACACGCCCAGGGGAAGGACAAGGGAGAAGAGGGTCCTGGGAGGAACCTCTGGAAACTCCGGAGGCAAGGGAGGAGCCATGGGCATTGAAGATGTAAGTTGTGGTCTGCGTGGTTATAGTTAATGGAACTGCAGGTGGATTCCTTAGCAGTCCCACAGCAGTCTCTGGGTGGCCAGGTTTTGGAAATCCAAGTCTGTGACACGATCATCAATGTCGCAGGTCCTGCCTCCTTATTGTGCCTGGTGTTACCCGCCCCGATACTTCCCACGTAGGCAGAAATGCCTGTCTCTCGGGGGTCTTCACATGTCTTCTCCCAGCCTGGTGGGAGCCATCGTGGACCAAAATCTGATAGTGACTGGTGTACCAGGGAATTCTGAGTGCTAGCCTGCCAGTTAAAGGCAACATAAAAAATGCAGATTAAGCCGTGATTTGATTATAGAAAACTGTATCTGGGAAGAGAGAGAAAGGGAAAAATGTTTCTCGAGTGTTTAAGAATCTGAATTTGCCTTTGTTTACTAGAATAAAAAGTTGGCTGTGAGTTAATGGGCCAATAATGACACTACATCTCCATCAGCATGTTCGGTGGGAGGGGCCAATAAACAAAAATAAAGATCTTTGTCCCCAGATCAAATATATCCTGGACCTGCTTGATGGGGGTTAATAAAATTAGTGAGTAAGGCAAATGAGCAGCCAGCCTGGAGCAAGCTTCTGGATTTTGTGCAGGAGAGCCCTGAAAATAAAACTTTGCGGCCCATTTTCTCTCGCCCGCAGCTGACAGTGAGCCCGCCTCACCATCCCTGTCCCCTTTTGCTGTGTGGACACAATCTCTCCAGACTGTCCGGGGCACGCGGAAGCACATTTGACTGAAACTTTGTGATCAACGAGTTTCTAAAAATTGCAAGCCTGTGTTATTGGTGGTCTGCCCTAAGCCTTTTCCCTAAGGTTTCTCCTGTGTAGAAATAACAATGGTCCTTTGACTTGGCTGTTAACGTCCTAATGAGTTGCCTAGAACAATGAATCAGTGTGGATATGAAATTCAGAAAGTTTGATGTGAACTTACGTGCGTCACATCATCTTCACATTTCACAGGCATTTCCCAGAAGCCCGAGTTTCATTCTTTTCTCTTTCTCATCTCATTCATTCATGCCCATGACACCAATGACCATCTAGACAGAGATGAATTAATTCCCAGTTTGTATCTCTAGCTCCCATCTCTTCTCTGCACATCCCCAAACAGCTATTCAGCGTCACCCCTTGGATGTTTCTCTGCCATCCCATCCTGCAGATCCGGTCCACTTCTGGTGAAGGAGACCACAACCTTTAAGTTACACAAATCAGAAGCAGGGGAATCCATTCTGACGCACCCCTCCCCCTCGTTCCCAGAAATCTGTTTGTTCCCAGTGCTTGTGTATTTCATCTCCTGCATGACACTTGCATCCAACCCCTTATTCCATCTGTTCTCCTCCGACTTTCCCTGTCTCAGTACCAACCACTTACGGCTAACTAGCTTCCTAACTAGTCTTCCTCTGCTTCTGCACTTCTTCGACCCATCCTCCACGTTGCCACCTAAACATTATTTCTGTGTGTGAACCCGCTTGAGTTACCCCTTCTTCAGACCTTTGATGGGTTCCAGTTGCCTTTCGGATAAAGACCGGTTCTTGAAGGGGACTCCCGGCTCCAACGCGTCGCGTCCTGTCTGCGCATCTCCTGGCTCTTCCTGCTCAGGAGACCCCCGTGTTCTTCACAGCACATCCCAGGGCTGGGACCCTGCCCCACTCCGTCCTTGCCCAGGCTGCTCCTGTGGCCTCCCTGACCCCAAGCATCCTTTGTGTCTCAGCTCAGGCATGTCCCTTTCTCGGTCACACCTTCCCTGGCCCTCAGCTTGGAGCAGGTGTCTGGTCACCTGCTCTCAGAGAGCTGCTCCGTCTGTGCTAACACTCAGCCCAGCTTGGGGTTATATATTTGCATGTGTCATCGTCCAATCCCATCTCTCCCTCACTAGCCCAGAGCAAGACCAGGCACCATGTCTGTTTTTACCACTGGACCCACTGCCACTTGCACAGTGCCTGGCACCATGTGCCTGCCTGATACATGCAGACTGAGTGAATAAAGCAAACCAATCACCTCCAGAAACGGCCTCTGAAGTCTGTGCTAACACACCAGAATCATCTAAAATAGGCATCTCTGGAAAAAAGTGTGTTAGACTCCATGAAGAAGAATTCTAACAGAAGAGAACACTCTGAAACTTTAAGGCACACATCCTAGGGAGACAGAGTCTAGAATGAATAGCTTGTCAGTTTAATGACGAGTTTGATGTTTCCTTTCCTGTAGGACTGTGACTAATGTAACAGGACTGTAGATATAATTAGCCCTGGTGTTTGTGCCTTACCTTTTGCATTTATCAGTTTTTGTGGAAGTAAATCTTGAATCCTGAGCTTTCATTGAAGTTGAGGCTGAACTGCAGTGATATCACGGTGATAACGATGTGGAATATTTACGACTGAGCTCTTTGGTGTGCGCACTTGTGATGTCCCTTCTGTTCACTGTTAATCTAACGCCATGATAATTATTGGGCTGATGATTTGTTAAAACAATATAGACACACATTTCAGAAGAGACTTAGGTGCCATCATGTAATAACCTGCTCTAAGCAGAGAATGATGGAAACACTGAGATTTGCTTCCAGCGATTCAGAACTAATCCTGAACGAATAATAAACTAGGTCATACAGTTAGGTCTACAGAGAATAAGTGCATCCTCTGAGCCATTAAGACTTTGGAAACCAGTACAGCTTCCAAATGGGAGAAAGTAGTTAATTTCCTCTTACTGTGATGACCTCAGGGGAGCCTCAGTCAGATTTTAGAAATGTCACAAATAAACTGACACCGGTGTCCTGGATTAAACAAGGGTCAAGAACACAGCAGGATGGGGAGGAGCTCGTGTGACAGGTGTATCTGTGTGTCAGCCAGGAAAGAATTTGCAGGTACATTTTAAGCCTTCAATCTAGCATGTAAATCCCATTGACAGTAATAGGACTTGAACACCTGGACAAAGAGAGCAAAATGCAAACAAATCCTCAAGACAGAGTGTAAACTAGTTACGTAAAAGAAAATGGACACAGGGATTTGCTAGGTGGGTCTAAGAGGGGGAAGACATTAATAAGCATCACCTATTAACAAGTGGGTCCAAAACCATCCTCTCAATCCTCTTAGTGCTGACAGATGTGACATTACTCTCCGAGCAGTGTGTGTGACCAAGGAAATACACTATTCCTGATTTTTATGCTTGGAACATCTTATACACAAATGGACCTTTTTCAGGAATTGGACACACGGACTGACACAGCTAAATAAGGAAAGCTAGTACATTAATCTAGTTTAGCTCCAATTCACTGAGAGCTTCAGCTTCCTAATATTTTAAATAAAAAGAAAATCTCTCATTTTCATTCATCAGGCTGTGCCTATGCCATAAAGGCAAAATTTAATTCATTTTGGCCAAATTTTGACCATTTTGACTCATTTAGGAGGTCAAGGAAGTAGAAAGTGTTCGATTGATTTCTTTCCCCTGTGACGTCTCCAGGTCGCCTGTTAGAAGGGTTTGTAGCCATAAATCACACCTACTTCCTTGGTTATTATGTGCCTACTCTTTCATCCAAATCTCAGAAACGGAGGGAACGTCTTTGAAATAAATCTGAGAGTGTAGTTCCCAAACCAAGCTGATTAATAGAATTGCCTGGGGGGCTTTAAAAACATACAGATTCCTGGATCCCATCCCAGATCCACTGAATCAGAAACTCTCCTGACTGTGGGGCCAGGAACAAAGGTCCCCAGGAGATGCTGATGCAGTCAGCCGGGGCCAGCAACTGGAAGAAGCCCCAGCTTCTCTCCCAAGAGAGTGGCTGGAAGGAAATAATCCCAGGGCCACGTTTTAGAGGAAGGAAAAGTAGCTTTTGTGGCAGCAACTGAGTTTTATCTCTAAGTCCAATTCAGAATCTTCTAGGTCCTTAGAGCATTTCCGGGTTCTTTACTTGGGAGCAATTCCGGCCCAGTGTGTACCTGGACATCCAAGGCTGCAGTGTTCCTTGGGTGGCTCTGGGTCACTGCCTCCTGGAAGGAACATTCTCCTTTATCTGCTCGGTGCTGCTTCCCCGGATCCAAAGCATCCTCGAGGCCCAGCCAGAGACCCACCCCTTCCACGAAAACAGCAATGACTACATTAGCTTCTTCTCCCTCTGAGAATCCCCTGGGCTAGTCAGAGGCATATAATTTAACACTTAATTGTTTTCTAATTGCTTCCGATCTGTTCTGTTCCCTCACCCTATTATAAGCAGCTCAAGGGTGGAGACCGTGGTTCCTCACAGTGCCTTTAACAAGGCTGGTTGCCTGCCTGGCTCATCCTTGGGGCCCCAGAGCCTCAGACTGCCTGGGAGTTGGCTTTCCATGAATATTTGTTGAATTAATGAATTTGGTGATGGAATGCTTATTGGAATATTTAGTCAGAAAACCACAGCCTGAAAACAAACTACCCAGAATGCGCTCCATTCTATTCTATTCAATCAGCATTTAGTAGAGATGTGACAACCGCCTCCTGTGTACCAGGCTCTGTCCTTCGTGCTGGGGGTACAGCAATAAATGTCCCTCATCGCGTACTAAGTGCTCACTTTTAAAGGAAGGTAAATGTAAAGCTTTTGAAATGGTTCTTCCAGGTCCCAGAAACCATGAGAAACAGGGACAGAGATCGGCTCAATCAGAATCGATCAGGTTCAAAGTAGCCCACTACTAGAGAGATCTGTAATGACAACTAGGTTTCGTCCCTTCCACAGCCTCCCTCACCACACTGTCCGCGTGCAGAGGCACCATTACTCATTTTAGGTTTGGTCTATTTTGTGTTAGATGTTTTCCTCTTTGATAGCACAAGCAGAACAGGACCAGGTCTTGCCCGTTGGTCACTGGTGTCCTCTGAGCTCATCTCCTTGCGTGACAGGATTCCAGAGCCCAGATGTCAAGACTTCACTCTGGGCGAGTTGATCTGAAACCATCCAAGACATGGTGATTTGGTCTAATGGGATAATGGCGTTAGTTCTGCAGAAACAAATTCTCTTTTTCTATTCAAAGTGATTTCTAAAACGTGGTGACTCTGTCTGTCCCTTCCTGCCCCCGTGTCTCACCTGGAAGTGCTGTTTTTCTGCACACTCGCTGAAGTCAGCAGCAGGCATTTCCCCCTGACCCGATGCCACCTTCCTCAGCACGTGGCTTCAGCTGCTCTGGCTTGTGGTAATTACCGAACCAACTGATTGCGGGAGAAGCAGCCCACAGAGATTTCTACTGCCAAGTAATTAGGGCCAGAGAAGTTCCACAGACCATTAGTGTCACTTTGGGGAACAGGATTTTACAAACATTGTGGCAGGCACTTGATTTGAAGTTCTGTGTCTTTTCAAGTAGGAATGAATATCAGAAAAAGAGAGGAAGGGATGGAGACATGAAGGAGAAAACAGAGGGAGAGAAATTCATCCAATAAGGATGAGGAGGAAAGGGCGCAAAAGAGAGAGAGAGAGAGCCCTCGGTTGGGGCAGTTTTCCATTTATTAAAGAAGACAGCCAGTGTGTTCACTTAAAGGATCAATGAGTTGTTTTGACCCTGTGGCTATCCCTGAATAAAGGAGTGATTGTCACACGGGCAGGCAAGTTGCTGTCCAAGTGACACCACCCATAGGTCTCATGTCGGCTTCCCTAGGTTGGCAGCCTGTTGCTCTCAGGGTGTCCCTGAGTCCCTGGCCTCTGGTGCTTCATCCACTCCTTTCTCTTCAGGCGTCCAAGCCATTCTTCCCAGCAAAGGTGCCTTGGTGAAGTGTTGGTAATTACTTTGAGGCATTAGTAAAAGGGACTCGGTTCCCATAAATGGTCTATCTCATGAGGCAGGGATGAGATGGGGCTCAAAGAGGCAGGGAAGTGACTTGTTTTCCACTATAGTGCTCAAAATACATTCAAATATATCAGTTTTCTGGTTTCCTTGGATAGAGGTGCCACATCATTGTACCAGGGCCAAAGTCAGACCCATCCCTGGCTAGGGCCCAGCGCGGATTTCTGATTTGGTGTTATTCTGGTTTCTGTACCCCTGGATTTCCTGATTTGATGTCATTCAACATTTCCAGTAAGACCAATTATTATATGACAAAATGAACAAGGCTTCATTTTTAAGCCTTTGTAAAACCTGATGATAAAACAAGTCAGAAAAATAAAATGATGACTGTGCAGAGACTTTTGTTGTAAAAACTGGGTCACTTTAAGAGACCTCAGAAATCTTGGGTTAGGTGCCCCCAATTTGGCTGTCTATTTCTCTCTTCATTCTAATTTATATGTCTCTAACATATGTATCTATCATCTGTCCATATCTAATCTGTCAATCACTTTTCTATCCATCATCTATAGATTCTAATTTATGAGCTGTCTATCACAAGTCTAAATTATCTATCTATCTGCCTGTCTGTCTATCTATCTATCTATCTATCTATCTACCTACCTACCTACCTACCTACCTACCTATTTTTCTAGTACTTGTTTGCTCACAGCAAGCTGTCCCCCTGGTTCTGGGCGATTCTGCACAATGTCCTCACATCACATCTCAGAGTGCAGCAACGGTCCATGATCCTTATTCCTCCAGACTGGGGGCTTGTTCCTGTGTTTAGGCTTCCTGAAAATTCTGAAAGCCGAGGCCCAGCCAATCAGCACCTCGGTGGGGGTCGTGCTGGAATTGCCTCCGCTCGGGAACAACCTGTTAGTTCCCCAGCTTGAAAACAATTCTACTTGTGAAGTTCCTGCCGACAGGCTGTTGCCTAGCGTGGTGCCAACAGCAGCCGGCAGGTGACCTCCAGGGGCGTGGGGGCTGCCCTGGGGTGGCAGGAAGTTGGAGGGGCCAGGCCTCGTGCCTGCTAATCCTCACACTGGGTGCACCGGGGCAGCCCCGTTGTGTCCCGAGCCCAGCTCTCCCATCGCCTTTTCTATGAAGCCTCCTCCAGCCGCCTGAGGTGGGGGCACTTCCCCGGCTCCCCGTGGCACTGTGTCCTTCTGTCTCCAGCTGTGCTTGTGCGGCGTCTGTGCATCATGTTCCTGTGACGCACCCCGGGCCGCGGCCCCAGGATGGGGGCTGTGCTTCTCAGCTTTGTTTTCTGAAGACTGGCACCAGGCTCAGGTCCGCGCTGCAAGGCTTTTTTTTTAATTGAAGTAAAGTTGATTTACAACATTGTGTTGGTTTCTGGTATACAGCATCGTGATTCAGTTATGCTTATGTATTATTTAGTGTTTGTTGCATGAACAAATGAGGCATAAATTAACAACTGGACCAGGGCGGTGGGGGGAGGGGGCTGCTGCTGGCAGCGGACTCCTCCCTGATAGTGGTCACATGGTCATGGCCTGCTCCAGGACTGTCACCTGACACTTTGGTTAGGTAGCATGGCAAAGCTGTGACCTGACCTCAGGCAATCCTGCAGTTGCTAGGGGTCTGTGGCACCTGTTGTCTTTCTGGAAAGGTCCAGAGAAGTAAAAGTAATAGGCTCACTCTTTCCTGGCATGTGGGGTTGAGGGGGAGGGGAGGGGAGCTCTTAAAGCAAAGATTCTCAAAGTGTGGTCCCGGGCCAGCGGCATGATGGCCACCTGCAAACTTGTTGGAAATGCAAATTCTTGGGCCTACTCAGACCTACAGCAATAACGGGACAGGGGGCAACAGTCTGTGTTTAACAAGCTTCCAGGAGGCTCTGATGCACACTGAAGTTTGGGAACCACTGGTTTCAACTGAGGTTGGAGGGCAGCCCTCCTGCATTTGAAACCTTGGGCTACCTGTTGAAAGTCACACCCTGGGCCAACCTCCGACTTATGAGATCTCTTGGATCCCCTCAAGAGTTCACATTTTAATAAATATCCCTGGGGATTCCATGGTCGTTAAAGTTTGCAGAAGACTCTGGCTAAAAGGCTGAGGGGGTCAGGGCTTGGAAGGGTGAGCATTCTTGGAGTGAGAGACTTGGGAAAATCAGAGTTGTTCTGACGACAGGAAACCAAGAAGAAAAATCTTGGATGGATCAGGCAGCCAAGTGGAATGAATGGGGTCAGTTTCTGATTACCCAGTGGGAGGATTTATGGGTGCCTTGTAACCTCAGTTGTATCATCACGAGCTCCCAGTGTTTTCTGGCTGGACACTGGCGCCTCTCCCGACCTTTCCCCAGCCCTTCAGAAGCTGTCACTCAGTTCTCATCCTCCCGCCAGCTGCCGAGGCCCCTCCTGGGACGGCTGCTCCCTTACTGTGACCGCGGAGTGGGGAGGGGACCCTGTTCTCCCTGGTGTGGGGCAGGACCTGCCCTAAGGCCCCTCCACAAAGCAGAGACCAGGCTGAGATCGTCCACAGGGCTCTAGAAGGTCCAGGGACACGTGGAAGGGAAGCAGATATCGAGAATGCGACGCTTACATGCCCATCCCCTCGGCACCTCTTACCGGGCAGGCCTCCAGCTTTCTTCCAAACTTGCCTCCAAGGGCATCATAAATGTCCCTGAAACTTCGTGCATCGGAAATCAGGGCCACGGCGGAAGTCTGGCTGCTGGGAAGGACCTTTCCTTCACCGCAGCCTCCTTGCTGCCCTAGGCTGGCTGCTCCCCAGCACGACGAGCTGCGGGTACGTTAATCCTTTCAAGGGACAGTACACGTCCACCTTTGATCAGCTCAGGTCTTCCAGAAAGCAGCCACCAGCAGAGGAGGAGATGCGCTGGAGGCCCGGAGGTGGGCGGGGCCTGCAGTCCGGGGGCAGGGCTGCCGCCTGCGAAGGACCGGGAGGACGGGTGGGTGGGAGGAGCCTCTCCTGCAGTTTTTAGAGGGTTTTCTGTGTTGACCTCAAGCAAAGTGTGCCTGTCGGAAGAGGCCTGTGCTGAGCCATTGGCTGGAAGCATCCTGGGGAGGCGGGAGGGATGTGGGCTCAGCAGAGGTCCCCCAGGGTCCGAAGGTGCTGGAGGCTGTCAGCCAGCCGTGCTCCCTGCAGGCCCTCTTGACGGGGAGCTGAATGACTCACTCCACCCCAGCCACAGTCCACCCTTGTGCTGGACCGATTTACTCCTGCAAGCAGGTTTGGGAAGATGGTTCCCCGGGGCCTTTCTTCATAAGGGGAAACTTAGAAGATGGAGGGATGTGGGGAGAACCACCTCCTCTGTCACCGCAGTTGGTCTCGCAGTGCGGTACCTGGATCCATTGCCTTTTGTCTTGGCTCTGCCTTTTACAAGCCCCTCTCCGTCAGCTGTCACGTGGACAGGTCTTGGTGGCTCTCCTGGTGGTGTGGCCCATACCCTCATTTGTGGGCTCTTGGTTACCAGGCTATGCTCAGGCCAGGACGGATCTGCACGTGTTCATTTACAGTTGTAACTGGGTCAGGAAGGAACAAGAGACACCCAGGCGATTACCTGGGTCCCACACATGCTCCTGCCTGAGCGGCCCTGTCTCCTCCTGCTGATCAGAATCAATTACCTCTGCCAAGATGTGAGTCCTCCTCTTGCCTACTGGTTGGTGGACATAAGCTGTAACCTGTACATCCATGGACCCTCCCTTGTGGTGTCCCCTGGCAAAAGTGCAACCCCTCTGGGGACCAGGCTCTCTAACCCCGCAGAGCCCAGAACTGTAGGAACAGGAAGTACAAAGTTCCTGCTGTGATCCAAATGTTCAAGATTCGTCTGTTGAAAGTTTGCTAGAGAAAAAACCACTATGACAACACTGCTTCACTTCCACACCCCAGCAGTTCTGTGACACCAGCTGGCTGTCCTACAACTTAACTTAATCTTGACAATCCTGGAGATAGCATCAGGCCCCATGGATTATGGGTTCAGTCCCACGAGACTGCCCTTCCCCCACTTCAGAGGCCAACTGCAAGTCAGGTTATTACCTGTGCTTCCAACCAACCAGCTGTAAATTGGAGGTGCAGATTAACTTGGGTGTGATTTTGAATTTGAATTTGCAGGGTGGCTCAGAGATCACAGAAAAAAGGTTTACCTCCTACATTACTGGTTTATTATAAAGGATATTAAAGGATACGCATCAACTGCCAGATGAAGAGATACGTAAGGGGAGGTCCAGAAGGGTCCTGAGCACAGGAGCTCCTGTCTCCATGGACTTGGGGTGTGCCACCCTCCCAGCACTTGCATGCATTATTTTTCAGTCTTGAAGCTCTCTGAATCTTGTTCTTTTAGGTTTTTGTGGAAGCTTCTTTATGGTGTTCTAATTGATTAAATCATTGGCATTGATGATTGAACTCAATCTCTAACCCTTCTCTCCTCCCTGGAGGTGGGGGTGGAGGGAGGTGCGGAAAGTTTCAACCCTCTAACCACATAGTTGGTTCTCCTGGCAACCAGCCCCATCCTCGAGACTTTCCAAAAGTCACCTCATTAAAATGAACTCAGGTGTGGTTAAAAGGGGTTTGCTGCGAATAACATAAATCACCCATTTCACCTTCATCACTCTAGACCTATTTCAGGAGCTGGGACTGTAAGATGCCCCTATAACTCTCATCACTTAGGAGATTACAAAGGTTTCAGGAGCAATGTGCTGGGAACCCTGGAAGAAAACCAAGTATATTTTTCCTGTAAAAAGTTACAATATCACAGAATGCTAATACCCAAGGAGATGATAGGGATTTTGGGACGCGAATAGGGCATGAGGGCGGCACCCTCATGATTGAGATGAATACCTAATAAGAGAGGTTCCAGACAGATCCTTGCCCCTCCTCCATGTAGATACAAGAAGTCTGTATCTGGAAGCAACCCAGGCCCTCCTGGCACCCTGAACTTGGACTTTCAGCTTCCAGAACCATGAGAAGTAAATTTCTGCTGTTCATAAGCCACCTAGTCTCTGGCATTTTGTTAGAGCAGCCCGAAAGGATGAAGTCCAGTCCCCAGATTGGTCACTGGGAGAACAGGAAGTGGGTTTTCTATCTGCTGTAACAAATGACCACGAACTTAGTGGCTTAAAACAACACAAATGTACTATACCACCGTTCTGTAAATCGCATAGTTCTCACCTGAGAAGGGAGCGAGGGGCTGGGTAGGAGGACCTCAGATTACAGCACGGTTGGTTCTGAGAAAGTCTTGGCCAGGTGGGTTTGGTGACCCAAGCAAGGTGTGTCCTTTGGAGGAGCGCCGTGCTGGGCAGCGGTGGTCCGGCTCTGAGACCCCCGCTGTGCTCATCTTTGTCCTGGGAGCAGCCGGGGTCTAGTGTGGGCTCAGCGTGAAGGCCTGGGGGATCCAGAGGCGGTCCGTCAACCCTGCTCCTCGAATGGCTCTCTTGAAAGGGGAGCTGAATGGTGCCCTCCTGTGGCCGCCACGCGCCCAAGGGCCTGATGGCCCTTCAGGAGAACAGCTCGCCTCCCTCCCTTCCCTGCTCTGGTCACTGAGTCTTCGTGGCCTCGCTGTGGGATTGGTCTGGCTGGCTCAGCAAGGTCATGGCCGTTCCCTTCAGCCTCTCCTCATCAAGGGTTCAGAAATGCTTAGGAGCCACTCTCCCTCAGAGAGAGCTTGTTCCCTAATAAGGAACTTAATTGGAAAGAGAGTGGGAATGGATTTGCATTTTTTAAAGCTACAAGGGACTTCAGGGAATTTTGTTCTAGTCCTCCCCCTTCCCTTCCACCCCTCAGAGTCCCTGCGGGAAACAAATGCCACACTGATATTAGGGCAATTTGTCGAGGGTTTGTTTACAAAGATGTGGGTGGGATATGGAAAACCACACCGGGTATTGCGGTGTCCTGGGTTAGTAACAGCACGGCCCTTAGCATCCTGGGTCCTGGGAGGATGGAGAGATGTGGGGAGACAGCAATCTCCAGAATCTGGGAAGACAGTCATGGAGGGGAGAGCCTCTGGGGAGGGCAGTGACCCCTGAATAGAGGACACAGAGTCTGAAGCAAGAACTCAGCGAGTGAGCGTGGGGGTTGGGACCGGACCGTACTTGCTGTCCTCTGAGATCTGCCAGGGCTGCCACTGACCACATCCAACCAGAAAGCAGCGGGTGAGGGAACCCCTGATGGGCTCAGAGAGGTGAGCTTCCCCGGGGCAGAGAGCAGGGGGCTGAGTGGCTGAGGGGTGGGGACACAGCCAGCACAGCCCCAAGTTGCAGCCTGAGAGCCCAATAAAGGAGACACAACGACCGTCCTTCACTCATCGACTCAGCAAATCTGGGGTCAGCACAGTGCTAGGTTCTGGAGATACAGAGATCTCCGGGAACTTGCTCCTTGTTGGCATTCTGAGGGGCTCCAGCCACTGGATGAAATAAGACTGGGGGTTGCTGCCGTTTTATTTGCCTCAGTGTTGTCGTGGCCTCCGTGGCTGACACGTAGCTGAGATACAAGGCACAGCTGCTCCTCGGAGTGAGACCCGCCTGTGTGTGTAGATGGAGAGATGCTGGGCAGGGTCTCCTTGCCCACTGAAGCCTGAATCCCATGTAATTTGAGAGCAGAATTTGGTCTCCAAGGACTTTTTGCTTTTCAGTGTCCACCGTGGAAATGCAACCCTGTTCCCTTCACTGCCCCAAATAAGTCATTCCTTTCATTTTTGTTTCTCCACTTCAGCCTCCCTTGGGCATCACCATGAGAGCCTGTAAGAACACAAATTCTGGGGCCCAGCCCAGAGGCTCTGCTTAAAGGGCCAGTGGGGCCCAGGTTGCTGTGTGTCTTGATCCTCACGTGCAGCCACGACTAAGACCGTGAGCCTGAAACCTTCGTCAGTTGAGTCTGAGCGCTGAGAGCCAGCTTTAGGCAAAGCTGGTGCTGGGGTGCAGGCCGATGTTAGATTGAGGGGGAACTTGGAGGCCAAATACCTTTATGGTTTTGTCCAGTGCTGGCTGTGCTGGAGTAGAGAAGATCTGGAGACCCCTAACAGATCCAGATGTGATTCAGCTGGTGTGGGAGGCAGGGTCAGGGATGCCCCTCTGCTGGGATGAAGACGTTTGGAGGCTGTGTACCCCAGGTGCACGCTGTCCCACCAGGGAGGCAGCCGCCCTCTGGGGCAGGCCCCGTCCAGGGCGAGCAGAGGGAGGACTCACCCTCGGGTTCCACAATGGCAGGCTGGATCCTGTCTTTATTTCCATTTTGATATTTGGTTCATCGTGGATGTTTTGCATTAATTTCAATTTTTAAAATATTGCATTAAAATATTATTTATCACCATTGTGGTTTCGGTGCTCAGTTCAATTTTACACCAGAAACCAGTTAGACTCATGTCACTCTCCTCCTGGCCCTGCTCTCGGGAGGGAAGTGACATTTACTGCAGCCCTACTGTGTGCGGCTTATGGTTTTGGGACAGGCTTTAAGGTGGGACAGACTTGCATTTGAATTGCAGCCTCAGCTATGTGACCTTGGACAGGTCACTAACCTCTCTGAGCCATAGTTTCATTCACTGTCACTTGGGGATAATAACTCCCTATTAGCAGGGTTTGCTGTGAGGGCAAGATTAACTAATGGGGTGTAAAGGCAGCAAAGTCAGGGCCCAGCACAGGTGAGCTCAGCGAAGGGCCCTGCGCACGTTTGGGCACCAGGCTGAAGGGTAGAAGGCAGGGCTCCGCATTTGGCCTTTTGTTCCTTGTGGGCTTGGATTCTTTCTTTTCAGGTGTGAATCATCCTTGGCAGCCCAAGGACCCCTCCCGGTGTCCCCTGTCCGCCGCTGCACCCATGGTCGGAGCCGGGATGTGGGCTGCCCCACGCCCCTGTCCCTGCCACGCACAGAGGGCCCCTTTGTCCCTGCCCACACCTGCCTGCGCACAGCAAGGGGCCACGGCCCTGCTGGCATGCAGCCAGGCCACTCTCAGCCGTAACGTTAGTCATGCCTCCGCCAGAAACCGCCTTGTAAGCCGCTTCTGGGTCTGGGTGGCCCCGGGTAGCGTTTTTCATTTCCTTTCCATGCTGGTTTTAAAGGCAGGCTGCTTTTTGGTGCCCGACGGAGACTCTGTGGGTCAGCCGTGGGTCGGCTCCCTGCTGCTCTGGCTCCAGGGGGCCGGTCACCACGTCGCCCCCTGCAGAGCTGAACAGTTTGCTGTCACCACCCCTAACCACACACACACATGCTCCCGAAGGCTCCAACATAAGTGCAAACCGCTGAGTCCCTGGCCACTTAGGAGAGTCACCTTGAAGCCGGCCCCTTTGTTCCCGAAGCAGGTGCTGCCCCAGCGCTGGCGCTGGTGGGTCTCCCCAGCTGCAAGGCTGCTCAGAACTGCTGGTTTTTTTTGACCATCCCTAGGCTGCCTTCTGGAGGGAGACGTGGGTCACGTTTGCCTTTGGAACAGGGATGACCGCAGTCAAACTGCTCGCTCAGCACTGATGTGACAGCCCTGCACTGCATGGGCTCCTCCAGAAGCCCTGGGGCCCAGCGCTGGGGGCCCTGGCACTGGGGGACTCCTGGCCTAGTGTGGGGGGGCGGGGGTGGAGCTGGCAGTAAGATTTGAAGCCAGGTTGTTGATACCACTGAAAATTGGAGCTGACTGAGTTGGGCGTCACAGCTGTTCACAGAGCTCTGTGTTCCCTCCTCCCGGGCACACGTAGATGGCATTTGCTCGTCTTGTTGAACTCGGGCATTTGCGTGGAAGTGGCTGCGTCGCTCCTGAGTGTGAGTTTTCAAGGCCTATGCTTTGCTTTGCGGCGCTTCTTCCCTTTGCCATGGTAACTGGCGATGTCCTAGACAGTGCCTCCCCCTCCTGCTCCCCCCTCTCTCAGCCTGGGTTCTGGGGGGGGGGGGACACGGGCGGCTGGCACTGGGGTTTGTTTGCCACCTAGTGTGACCCAGCCCATGGGGACTGCGGCACTGACCCACCCCTCCCGGCCCCCGCAGGGGTCAGAGGGACACGGGAAAGTGCACCTCTCCACGTGCCCACGTCTCCCTCATCTTTGAAATCTTAGAAGAAATATTGTTCACTCCATGAAGTCTTCCATAAATAGGGTAGATAGGTTTAGCACATAAAAACCCAGGGCACACAGTTGAATTTGCATGTCAGACGAAGAATGCTGAACGATGCATTGTTTTCATACGGAGGTGCGGGGAATTGAACCCAGGACTTGATGCATGCTAATCATGCGCTCCACCCCTGAGCTATCCCCGCAACCTTGCATCTTTCTTTTAGCACAAGTATATCCCAAGCAGTATTTGTGACATACTTATACTAACAAAATATGCAAACTTCAGTGGGCAGCTTATATTTTATCTACCAACCCTATCTATAAATCTCTCATTTCCTCTAAACCGCATAGCAGTAGAGCTCTGTTTATCACTCTCCGTCTGGTGTTGCAGTAATCGTGACCCCACTTTATCTGTCCCGTTGGGCTTCCGGCTTCTTGAGGGCACACCCATATCTGATGCATCTTTGGATCTCCCACAGCGCCAGGCTCCAGCCCCCTCCCATGGCACAGAGATTCCTTCAGTGAACCAGTTGGTTTTGATGTGGTAAAGGCTTTGTGAGGAACTCGAAAGGAAAAAAAAATCAAAAGTGCAAGGTATTAGACATTTCTGTACATTGCTGTTTTCTGGCTTCCTTCCAAATGTTAGTAGAATCTAGCATTTTACATCCTGCTTCTAGCAGCTGGAATGAAAGCCTGAGATCTTTTCAAGTTGTGCTCATCTTTCCCAGCAGACCCCATGCAGGAAACTGACTCATTCCTCCAGAGACCTCCAGAGTCTCTATGCCACCCTGGGAAGGTGCACAGCAAATGCTGCGTCCCAGGGGTGGGAAGCGCACAGAGTGTCAAATGTCCAAGGGCCTTCCTGAGCCTCCAGCACCTAGGCTGATCCCCCAGGCACCTCTACTGATGCAGGTTCTGCTAAAGACCCTTGGGAATGAAGTGATAGGTGACCACGAGGGACGCTGCTGGGCTGAGGGCCCTGCCAGCCTCTGCCTGGTCAGCAGTGCCCTTCTGGGGGGACCCCTACCCCACCTCAAACCTTGCAAGCCATCTCAGTGCTGTTGAGGTCCCTGCAGGTTCTGCCTTTTGGCCCTTCAAGAAGTGTCAGTGTCCCGAGAACAGCTGCTCCTCTAGTGTTGATCTCACTGTTCCTCCCCGGGCTGGGCTCGGGGTGAGGAGGCACATGCTTCTTCCAAGCTGTGTCTGTTCATCCTCCCATCACAGAGGCTTCATCCAGCCCTGAGTTCCCCCCACGCCCCCACCTTCCAGCTGGCCATGTCCTCCCCACAGTTCCTGGGACATCGTGGGGAAGGGGGAAACCAATCCGATTTTCAGAATCTTATGAAATTTTAGATGCCAGCTACTGCCAGTTGCAGCCAATCTGATACCTCAAACTCAAAGGAGCAAACTTTCACAAAAGTTTACACAGCCAGTAAATTTCTCTATGTTGCCATATTTCCCCCAGATTCCAGTTCAGTCCTCCCCCGTTTCCATAACAACCTGTATCCCAGAATAAGCAGAGTGAGAGCCATGATCAACAGCACTGGAAGAGGGGTGAACTCAGTATTTATTTATGGGGGTTTCCTGTCCCCTTCTTGTAGACTCTTGATGTATGACTTTTGTTTTAAGGCCAAAAATGGACCCTGATAAATCCAGAGGCCCCCGACATTCTCAGCACTTAGGTCCGTATGAATGTTCCCCAGCAGCCAACATCCAAAAACGCGCACACACGAGGCAGACATGAGAATGCACGGACCACAGATAGAACAGGGGAGGCGGGAACAGCTCTGATCATCCCCTTACACACCAGTTCTCCCCCACACACACACACCCCATATGATCATAAAACACGAAAACAGTGAAGATGCCATGTTACCTAGTGGAATTAGCACCATCACTTCCCAAAGGAATCAGACACATGAAAGGGCAAAGGGGGCCTCCTCCTGCAGTGTAGCCGACACCCCCTCCCCACCACGGCCCAGGGGAGGGGCTTGGGGACTCTGCCCTACACAGGCCGTCACCGAGAACAACCCCTGTGAGCACCCCCCGTGGAGCCCCTAGCCCTAGACGGTGCCTACATCAATGAGCACACACCTGCTGAAGGAAGGCGTGAGCGAAGGAAGGAAGGAAGGAAGGAAGGAAGGAGGGAGAGATGTGCATTTTCCCTTTTGCTCTTTTCCTTCCCTGGGCTCACCTGCCCTTGACGTGGAATAGGACCCAGTGAAAGCTGAGGTCAGGATGAGAGTGTGGGGAAAGGCATCCAGGGTGGACATCCACGCTGGGTGCCTCAGGTCTCCCTGACTCTGGCTCCCAGTTTCCGTTGAATTTTCAGTTTCCTCTTGGCATCTTGCCGATACTCCTTGGCCTCTGGCTCAGGATCAGACCCCCTCCCCTCAATTTCCCTGCAGCATCCCCTTCCCTCCCCATTGTCAGATACATTAAAATGTTCTACTGGAAACTGAGGCTAAAGGCAGAAAGGCCTGCATCACAGCACCGTGCACCGGGTAACCGGGACGTGGAAACCAGGCTTTCTGTGCTTAAAAACCCTCCCGGTCGTTTCCACCAGCTCCTGCTGTAGCCTCTTACCAAGGCCCCTCCCCGCCCCTGTGTTCTCTTCTCCAGTTTCTCACCACCCCAAACTCCTGCTCACGTGAAGCTGTGACCAGGAGGGGCTCGCCAGGGAAGGGCTTCTGAGATCATGTTCTATGTCTTAACTTTGGTGATGGGTACACGGGTATTTGGCTTTATAATTTTTTCGTAATTTGAACACACATGACTTACTCTTCTTAATACACAATACACCCCACATTAAAAAGAGGAGGAAAAAAATCCCTGTTCATTACTTACGTGATACAGTTCACTCTCATTTATTTTTCTAACCAAGTCTGAGAGCCTTAGCGTCTATCCTGCAGCAGTCTATCTAGGCATTTTGCTCAATGTAGGTAGTTCTCCCCCAAAGAGGAATGACTTTAACAGAAGATAAAATTTCGTGGAGAATTTTTAAAACTGCCAGTATCCCGTATGGCTAGAATTTGGAGGGTGGGGCAAGAGAAGGTGGGAAAATGAGCTGCGCCTGGCTGAGGGCCGCACAGGCCAGGGGACGGCACATGAGCCTCATCTTGGAGGCAGAGGAGCCACGGGCCTGAGCACAGTCAGGCTGGGTCAGAGGTCATGATGGGGTGAGTTTAGTGCCTGGGAGGCCAGTGAGGAAGGGATGCAGTGGGTTCAGGGACAAGGGGCCATGGGCTGGTGCAAGATGGGGAGAAAGGAAGGGACGGACAGGAGACGTGCTTCGGGGATGAAGAGCAGCGGCTGAAGGACAGATTAGACGTGGCAGGAACGGGAGAGGAGCCTGAGATGCAGTCAGAATTCCAGCCTGAGCACCGTGAGGGGGGTCCTGCGGCTCTCTGAGATGGAGGGAGGGAGGCTGCCTTGGGTGGTGCCTCTGTGGATGCCCAAGTGCAGAATACAGAGGAGCAGAGGCAGGAAATGCCTTCAGAGGCCCAAGATGGGTAACAAGGAAAACAGACGTCCAGCTGCTTTCTCTTCTACCGACATAGGGATCAACAGTTTACCCCCTGGGGAGTTAGAATGGCGCGCAGCAATCCCAGACCTTGGTGTCCATGGCCGGCCCGGCCCGCAGGGGTGAGCGAACCCCCTAGCTGTGAGCATCACCCTCCGAGGCAGGGGCGGAGCTGGAGAAAAGGCAAGCAAGGGAAGAGGAGGAAAGAAAGGCACCAGGAGGGTAAAGGCAGAGGGAGGGGGTAGGAACAGCAGCGGAGATGGGAGAGGAGGACGGGGAGGATGGAGGTAGGGGTGGGGAGTGGGCTGCCAACCGCTTTGTCCACCACAGGCTACGACCTTTTCATCGGGGTGATCATTCATTCGCTCATTCACTCATTCATTCATTCAAGAAGAATTTCTTGAGTGTCTGTTATGTGCGGGCTCAGTGCAGGTTCCCTGATGAACAAATCAGACACGGTCCCTACCCAGCTGGAGCTTACAATCTGGTAGGTGAGGCAAATAATGAGCAAATAAGTACAAATTAAATGTTGAATTACAAACTGTGATAAGGGTGGTGAAGGAATAGTACAGCAGGCTGTGAGAATAACACCCGGGGCACTGAATTAGGGGTGGGTGTGTGTGTGTGTTGTGTGTGATTCTGTAAGCAACGTCGGGGAAGGCTTCTTCATGGAAGGCTGAAAATCTCTCAGCCCGGCTGCGCTGGGCAAAATGGCAGTAACAGCCAACCCCCAAACTTCTGTGACTCGGCCCGTTAAACTTGTACTTCTCACTCACACTAAATCAGCTGAGGGTCCGGGCGGCTCCCGGGGCAGCTGCCGGCCACATGCAGCTCGGGGTCCCGGAGGCTTTGATCTGCCAGCACTCGCACGCTAGCTTGTCCCCCGACAGCAGCACTGCAGAGAGTGGGGCACCGTGGAATGCGCTCCACTCTCAGCGCTTCTGCTGGAAGGTAACGTGTGTCACTCTCACTGGCATTTCACTGGCCAAAGCAAATATCACAGCCAGGCCCAATTTCAAGGGGACATGAGCCCAGAGGCAAGAGAAGCAGAAATGCTGGTGAGTGCTGCTAACGTCTACCACACAGGCCAAGAGTGGGGAGAAGGGCATCGCAGGCAGGAAAAGAGCTCAGAGATGGGGGTGGAGGTTGGGAGGGGTGGATGGAGGGTAGAGAGCAAAGGTGAGAGTTGATGGAAAAGGTGATCAGGGCTCAGACTGGACACAGGAAGGGTTACGTGTTCTATCCTATTCTGTTCTGTTCTGTACAATTGAAGGTTTTAAAGCAAGGGAGTCAGGGTGTATGATTTATTGTTTAAAATAGTGTTTTGTGTTATTGTTCAGAGAAATGGACGAAGAGGCCATTGAAATAGGGGTAGGTGGTAAGGATGGAGGGAAACAGTGCAATTGAGAGGCATCTTGGGGGTAGGATTGATGAAGTCGGGTGACAGATTGGAATGGAGGAAGAAGAAGGGTCAAGGATGACAGTAGATTTCCTGGCTTAAGCAACTTAATGGATGGCTTCGCTATGTATGAAGGCAGGGAGGCTGGGGGAGGGGTAGACTCTGTGTGTGTGTGTGTGTGTGTGTGTGTGTGTGTGTGTGTGTGTGTGTCGGGGGAGCTCTACCGATGCACAGGGCAGGGAGAGGTACCTATGGGACACCCAGCAGGGATATCGGGGGCGGTGGATCTGGTTCCCGGTCTCAGGTATCTGTGTTAGATGAGCTGCAGCCTCCCCTCGGCATTTCCAGGCAAGCGCTGGATTCGCTCTCTTTTAACCCCAGAGGTCTTCCCCCAAGTGCAAATGTTACTGTCTGCTCTAAAAGGTAGTGTATTAGTAGGAAATCTGAGGCACAGTGAGGCCAACACATCAGGAGATGACTGTCCTTGGGAAGATCATTTGTTACTCACAGTTTCCGGGAAGAGGGGGTACAGCAGCCTCGCAGGCGGGGTCCCAGGGGCTGGTCAGGAGGCAGAGGGGGAGGGGAGAGCTGCAGGCAGGAGCCTTTATCCTGGTTTCCAAGGGAAGGAGCGGGCCAGGCAGGGCAAGCAGGCTTAGGATCGGCTAGGGTGGGAGATTTCAGAGGGCTCTGGGGCAGGGGACTGTCCCCAGTGGCCTGGTTCCCAGGGGGTTGATTAGAGCAGGAGGATAGTGGCCCAGAATCTGAGAGCTAATAATGGAGGTGGTGGTGCTGTGGGCTGTGGATGAGTTGGTTCGCATTTGGAAAGCGTGTTCCTGGGCGGGTTGTTTACTGGCTCTAGGACCTGACTAATCCTGGGGTGGGGGAGGCGGGGAGGCGGGGAGGGCGGCCGCGGAGGTCAGTCACTCCAAGGGTCAGCAAGGCCCACTTGCCAAAGCATCAGAATATAGAACATAAAAGACCTGGTCAATGAACTGCCACCCTGTGTAACAGATTCCCACACTGTGTCCCCAAGGTGACCTGAAGTTCAACCATGCTTACAGGAGGAATGTTTAATGGCCTTTTAAAAAGCATTAGGAGCTATGTTGTTAAGAGATATTCCAACACATCCACCGCCCGACACATCTGTTAGCCGTCTGCTCTAAGAGCTACATAGAACCACTGTGTATATATATCCCCCAGCTCCCGACCAAACAGATACCTTTCTTGGCCTCAGTGACTCTGTAAATGAAGTCAGTGTAGCCCAGACACATGGAGAAAAATGGAAAAGCCTTGCTTTTATATTTAATTCTAATTTGCTCTTCTGAGAAGTGTTATGTTTTTGTGAGAGAGACGGGTTGCCTGGGAGATGTGATTCTCAGGCCAGGATTTCAGTTGTCTGCAAAGTAACAAGGACGTTATTTAAGAAGTTCTCAGACGGTGCAAGGTTGGGAGAAGAGACCACTTGGCTGGATGGAGATGTCGGGAGAGGCTGTGGCGTGGGGGCGACGTCCCCGCCTGTCCCCGCCTGTCCCTGCCTGTCCCTGCTGTGTATGCCAGACCTCAGGACCCATCTCACAGACACCTAAATAGGTCAAGGTAACTGCCTGGAACTTTTCACTCCCCAGGAAGGGGGGCAGCGTGTCAGCTGCCGGCTACCAGGCTTCCTGCTCACACAGAGGGCACAGGCCCTTGACCCTGGGCTTCTCAGCTGCTGAGGGACAGCTCCCATCTGGGCTGGTCACGAAGCTCCGTGGACTTGGGGCAGGAGGACCAAGGCAAATGTGTGGCTGCTCTGTGACATGAGACTGCCATGAATAATAATTTTTCAGGGCCAGTGGGCACAGAGGGAGGCTTTGGAGGCACAAATGGTCAGGGGCTGGCTTAGGGGGGAGCAGGGTATTGGGACCTGGACACACCAACTTGGTAGCAGTTGGGTGCACTAGTAACCTCTCAGGATGGGTGAGGAATTAGATATGCTTTCACCAGTCACAGCAGGTGCCCAAATATTTTTTGAATAAAATAAAATAAAAATAAGAGTTGCTTCAATAGACTGAGCACTGTCTGTGCCAGAGACGGGGCTACGTGTTGCACTTATTTTAATTCTTCTGTGACGGTTGGTTTAGTACCACTCAGCTGTTTACTCAAAGACTAATCTAGGTTTTACTGCAAAGGTATTTCGTAGATGTGGCTAATGTCTGCTCTCAGTTGATTTTAAGTAAAGGAGAGTACCCCCCCCCCCAATAAGATGGGTGGGCCTCATCCAATCAGTTGAAAGGCCTTATGAGCAAAAGCTAAAGTTTCCTAGAGAAGAAGAAATTCTGCCTCAAGATTGCAGTATCAACTCCTGCCTGAGTTTCCAGCCTGACTCGTGGGTTCTGACTTGCCAGCCCCCATAAGCGTGTAAGCCAATTCCTTAAAATAAATCTCTTAATATATATGAAGGATATCTCTATATAGAGAGGTAAAGAAAGAGCTAGTCTGTTTTTCTGGAGAACTCAGATACATCTTCCAACAGCTCTACGATTAGCTCCATTTTGCAATTGAGGAATCTGAGGCTCAGAGATGTTGAGTTGGGGAATTTCCTCAAAGTCACACAGTTCAGTAAGAGGCAGAGCTGGGTCTGTCTGTTTTCAAAATCTGCGATTAAAATGTCACCATACGTGGCCTCACCAGGGTGCCTGAAATAACAGAAGTCCAGCCAGTTCTGGAGAAAGGAGTGCTGAGGTAGACACGTCAGCTCTGTAATCACTCGCTGGAGGGTGCCCAGGAGTTTGGGTTGAAGAATGACTTAATTCTCAGAGAACCAGCTGCTTCACAACCTTGACATTGCTAACAAACCAACTCTGGCCGCTCCGTCGGCGCCCTCCGCTCTCCTGGCCGCAGCTAACCAGGTGTGCGTCCTGGCCGGCGTGGGGCCCTGCCCCTCCGTAGCTACCGGGGCCACCTGCTCCCCCAGCACAGCCGCCGCCTCTGGGCCTAACTGCTCACTGGTCTGTCTCCCCAGCGTGTCCCTCTGGAGGGCAGGGCCGTGTGTTCATCCTGCTTTCCAGGGAATTCCAGGCATGCAGCGCAGTGCTTGGCACAGGAAGTCAGGAACGGCTGCTGAGTGTTTCCACTTCGCAGGGTGATTTGAACTTGTCTCCATCCTCCATTTCCGGGAAAGTGCTGAAAGGGGCCAACAGCCCCATGACCTGACATCGTTATGGAAGCAGATCTCAGATTTCAGCTGTTGAATGAGCCGCCAGCGAAGGAACGAGCAACCTGCTGCCTGTTATCAGTGAAGACTCTGCCTGGCCCCGCCCCACCCCCCGGCCCGGGAGGCACAGCCCGATCACTCAGCCTGCTCCTGGGTGGCCTTCACCCAGGAAATCCGCGGTCACCGCACGCCCCTCGGAGCCTGCTCTGCCGTCAGAATCAATAAGCTAGGGATGGATTTGCAAACGCCTGTCATCGAGTCTGTAACAAGGGCAAACCTTTAGAAAATGAGCATTTCTTTAGACTCAGTAAACCTCTGCAGAACAGGCAGAAACAGGCCCTCAAGACAGAGCCAGCTGGGCCAGACGGGGGCAGGGAGCGCTGGGTGTTTGTCATGTGACTGTCAGGCGGTCACCCGGAGTCGGCTGGGGGATTCTCAGAGCTGAGTGATGCAGTGGAACAGGTAAAATCACGACATAGGAAGAGGAGCACTGGCTTGGGGTTTTGATGATCTGGGCAAGTCCTTAAACCCTCCAGGCTTTTATTTTCATTATTAGGGCAACTGGTCATCAAGGGCCTCCTTGGATTTTTAAGAAAGGATTACCTTGAACCTCCACTTGGACAGCTTGGACATCCAAAGTGCTTGCTGAGTTTGTGTAAAGCCCCGGGACCTCCGCCCTCGGTTCTCTCTCCCCAGCCCATCCCGTGCTGCCTCCCTGTCACCAGGCACCAGTCTGGCTCCCAAACTCAGCATCGGCAGTGGTTCCTGGTACTTGCTGCTCTTGCAAAGATCTGCAGACCACAAGGTGCGGATCCTGTGGGGCCCACACTGGACTACCTCCACCTCTACTCAGTGTGGCACCCAAGACCCTGGAGCTCCCAGCAGAGCAGGGCTGCCAGGCCCTCTGCTCTTAAAAGGAGGCACTCTGGCACTAGCATCCCATTCTTTGTGCTAGCGTCTCCCAGAGTGTTTGGCTAAACCATCAGTCCCCTGAGATGCTGGCCTGGGAGACCAGCCTGGTGTCCATTGCCAGGCCACGTGCGGGAGCAGCCTCCCTCCCTCACTTCCCTCTGACCACAGAGCCCTGTGGGGAGCCCCACCTCCTCCTCTCCCAGTGTGGCTTCTTTAATATGAACCTCAGTGAATGTGGTCACGGTGACGGTCCTGATGTCCCTACAAGTTGGATGAATACTGGGCTGAATGCAAGGTCAGGGGCCTCCACTGCAGAGGAACAGCTGAATGGACCCGGAAACGTGAGTCCAGGGAAAGTTCCAGAATGGACCCGCTGTGTGACCTTAGGCGAGTCTCCAACTTCTCGGAGCCTCAGTTTTCCCCTTAAAATGGCAAAAAGAAAAAAAAAAAAAAAAAAGCCATGTTTTCCATTCCTCTCCCAGGTTGTGTGAGGCTCAAATGGGCTGACATATGTGAAAAAACACACTTTATTTCACACACAATCTCAATAAAAGGTGTCACAAAAACACAAAGCGTGCTGAGGGAGGGTACCTCTCCATGTTCAGCTTTTGGATTCTCCTAGCTCTGCCTGGAAAGGAGGTGTGTCAGGAATGAGCTCATATTTTGCCATTTTTTTTATCCAGAGGAACTTGGAATAACATCACTCGACTGCTCACATTAGGAGGAAGCAAAAGCAGCATCAAGAGAGTTAGTGATCAGCCGGGGGCTCATTTTGGAAGGCGTTTGAATGGTGTGACTGGGTTTGGGTGGATTTTTTGAAACATCCAAACACTGTGCACCCGGTATTGAGTTTCTGTGGTGACACCCATCCTTTCTGGGCTCTGGTTGTGCAAGTCCACTGGGCAGGGTCAGTGCTGCCCTGACCAGCCCACCCAATCAGGCAGGATAATCAACAGGAGGTTCAGTGAGCTTTCCCCTAAGTTGGGCACCCACTCTGCATCTATGGGCTGATTCTTGTTTTCTGCCTGTCACTCATGCAGCTTTCCCCTGTGAGAGTTTTTAGGTAGTTGGGTCACCTGACCCCTTGAGTTTCCTAAGGCTCCCTCTGCAGCTCAGAGCCTGTGTTTCTTTATCTTTGGTGTATTCTGTTCTCTCTCCTCTTAGGAGAGGACACTGAGATTTAGGTTAACAGTGTTAAATCTGAGATGTCCCTTCCACATCTAAGTAGAGGAGACAGTTAGATACGGTATTAGCAAGCTATTGCTGTGTAACAAAAGACCGCTAAACTTAAGGGTTTAAAACAATGAATAGTATTTCACAGTTTCCGGGTGTGGCTTGACCGGGTCCTGTGGTTTAGGATCTCTGGGCTACAACACTTTCCTTCACAGCTGTCGGCCAGATGCCTTGCCCAGCTCCTCGCCACGTGGGCCTCTCCTGAGGGCAGCCCACAGCATGCAGGTGGCCTCCACGTAGCCAGTGATGGGGGGAACAGGAGGGCCAGCAGACAAGAGCCAACTGCAGAAGCAGCAGCCCGTCACTTTGGCTTTATCCAGTTTGTTGTCCCATGCCAGCTACTGGATTGAGGCCACACTCAAGGGGAGGTAAACACCAGGTGGGGGGACCATGGGGGTCTCCAGAGAGGCTGCTCCAGGATGCAAGCTGGGATTCCAGGGAGGGGGCTGGGAACTGCCTGGCTGCTTAGAGACCAGCCACCAGGAGTGAACGTCTAGGCTAGAGGAGCTCTGAGGCCTGAGCTGGAGGCATCAGGGTTTGGGAAGGAACAAGCAAAGGAGGACGAGGCAGGCCGGTGAGGTCTGATGGGTGGCGTGGGCTGCAAGTGATCAGAGATGCATAGGATGAGGTGGAAGCGGAGGGGCGGGGGGCAGACAGGCCACAGCGGTGCGGAGGTGCAGGTGAGGAGCAGGCTGCAAGCCACACCCCACGGCAGGTTCTCGGTGTCCTGGTCTTTAAGAGGTTGTTCACTGAAAAGAGGAGGTTTTCCCAATCCTTGGAGCTCACCACCCCCTGTGCCCATCCCCAACAACTTAAATGGCGAACAATGAGCTGGTTGGCAGCCCTCACGGTCTCCCCTTGGCTTTGGGCTGGCAGGGAGTCCTGGGAAACAGGCAGAGGGCAGGCAAACAAACCAGGGCGTGTCTGCATCCCAGGGAGAGAGGGTCGCTGCTTCCCCTGATCTGCTGCTTCCCCGCAGCAGGCAGGGCCGGCTGAGTCAGCACCAGCAGCCACAGGAGTGTACCATTTGACTTTGCTCCAAGTCCCCCTGAGCTGACTTCCCAGCCAGGCAGTCAAATAAGAAAAGATGCAATTAAGCAATAGACACAAAGAAGAAAAATAATGACAGACAGGCAGTGGACGGGCTGCAGCGTGTGGACGACTGTTTCCTGCTTTCCAGGGCATCCCCTGAACTTAGGATGCTGGGCATCCATCCATCCATCCATTTATTCATTCAGTCATTCAGGAAATATTTATTGAAGACTTTCTATGCCTCAAGCCCAGTGTAGATGCTGGGAATCAACAGTAAGCAGAGGCTGACAATGGCCTTGTCTTCAAGGAGCTTGCAGTCTGGAAGAGGAGGCAGACACGAGTGACATGGCCAAACAGATGCAGGAACATGTAGGGTGGTGGTAACTGACAAAAATGTTTTCCTTGGCCCAGCCTCAACCTTGGCCCCTGTCTTCCCTTTGCTGGCTTGCATCGCCCCGTCTTAGCAAGAATCCCACTGAGTTAGTATAGTGAGCCCCCCTCCGCCCTTGACATCTGACCACCCTAGACGTCTGGTCAAATTCCTCACCCCCAACCCTTGATGCCTGATCACGGGCCTGCCTTCAGCTAGACTCCTATCAAGTCAATTTAGCAAAAAGCCCTGCCCTCATGTCTCCTCTTAATTTCAGTGGGTGGAAAATTAAGAGACCCCCTCACTCTACGCATTGGCTATAACCCCCGACTTGTTTTTGTGTTGGGAGATGAGTCTGCTCGCTCTCCTACTGCAAGTCTCCACACCTATTGCAATAGTCCTGAGTAAGTCTTCCTTACCATTCTAACAAGTGTCAGAATAAGGTTTTCCTTCATCTGGCTGCTGGGAAGGTGAGATACCGGACGCTGTGGAAGCCAGTAGGGGATCTGACCTTGTCAGGGAAGTCAAGGAAGGCTTGTCTGAAGAATGATGTTTGAGCTGAGATCTAATGACTTAAGGCAGGATGGAAGAGGGATGTTAAAATTGTCCAAAACTTGGAAATTGAGCAAGAGGATGACTGAATGACCTTTCAGGGTTAAACTGATAGTCACTCAGCTGCTAAAGATTTTTTTGTCCTATAGAGATGCAAAATGTCTGTGCAGGGGAAAAGATAGCCTCAAAGGTTACAGCTGCATTGCCCTGTAGGACACGAACTTGCTTTGCGCGCAACGCAGCAAGCTTACTTCACCAGTCCTTTCCTGGGAGAGCATATGAATGCTGGTCCCACAAATGCTCTTTGCACCGGTTTCAGCGCCTTGCTAGCTTCCTCATTAGTGAGAAAAACCTCTTCGCAGGTGCCAGTATGTATTGTATGAAAGTCACATTTTGAATGATTAAAAAATCCTTTTAAAAGAAATCACTTGGTCAGAGGTGGGTGGAGGATATCAGAGAAGTGTGCTTGGTCCTTTCTTACTGGGAACCCAGAGCCTGGACTCTGAAGCCTTGGAGAAAACCTGGGGAAATCCAGGGATGTGGGGGCTGTGTTCACGGAGCTCCTGGACTCATGAGCAGATAAGCACATTACTAGGTTGTCTGCTCAGCCAGACGCCTCACTGCTGGGGCCACACTCTTTCCTACTCCATAGCTGTTGGGGGCTATCAGTGTCTGTCACCCGATGCAACTTTACAGATCTAAACCCTTCCCCATATCTAGTCCCTTTGCATCTTCGCTGTTTTTCTCAGCAAGGCATCTTCCCTCCGTCCCTGATGTTGTCCCTGGGTGGTCCTCTTCCCTCTCCTCCCTTGGCTAGTCAGTGCTTCCTCCAGCCTTGACTCTGAGAACTTGCCCTTCCTCTCTGTCCCCACAGTCACCACCCAGTCCAGGCTCCCCGATCCATGAGGACCTATTGTGGGCTCCTCGTGACTCTTCCAGTTTGCAGGCTCTTCCCTCTCCAGTCCGTCCCCACTTGTTTTTGCCAGATTCGTCTTCCTTATAAAACCACTGCTTCCACTTGTCACCATCCTGTTTAAAATCCCCGGGTGCATCTGCAGCTGTAACTCAGACTCATGTCTGGCCTTTTGGAAGCTTTATACTGGAAAAGCAGAGTGAGGTGCTGGCTGAGGGTATTTTCTGTTTCTCAGAATCCTCAAGGGGTCTCTCCCCACCCTGAGGGTCCCCCAATCAGGGATCTATGCATAAGTCCACCAGTAAGTTTGTCGGCCCATGGGTGGGCGCTTGATTCACGAGCAGCTAGCACAGGGGGCCTGGAATAAAGACCTGCCCAACGGGACCGCTGTGCTGGGTGGAGGCCCCTGGACCTCTCTGGTCCTCTCCTGGGAGTCTGACTTCAGACAAGGCAGCTGAGGGTGAATCACCCAATCTGGAGAACTGGACTGGACAGCGGGGTGACGGCACCGCCAGAGCCACGCTACCCACCTCTTGGTCCTGACTGCACCCTCCTGCGCGGGGATGCTGACCGCCCCCAGCTTCCCCACGGGGAGACCGCCTTCTTCCGACAGGTCCTGACTCTGGAAGAGCTTGATTTTTTTAGTTTCCTGCTGGGCCTGGGAGAGAAGGTGAAATGTAACTAAAAGAAACAAGACAGGAACCAGAGGGGGTGCTGGGCCACCAATGGGGACACAGGGACTCTTTCCTGTGTGGAGGCCAAGGCTGGGGTGGGAGGCTTGGAAATCAAACGGGTCCTTCACAGTCTGGTCTTGGGCTGGCTTGTTTATAATAAAAACATTTGGTTTGACTTCCACAGAATCCAACCTATGATGTAAATGCTGAAGTGTTTCAGGCCACATTCCTTTTGGTCCCCAGAGAAGTTCTGTTCAGAAAGCAAGAGGGGAGGAAGCAAATAGTTCCTGGGACCATCTCCAGCCCACGACACTGCGTTTAGTTTAAGCCGTGCAACTAATTCAGATACTAAAATTCAAGCCTGAAATATACCTTTTAAAGGACAAACGAATTACTTGTGTCCAAGGAGACAGACAGTGTCTCTTTAAATGTTCTTTCTGTTCCTCCCGCGTCGTAATCAGCAGATGGCCCTATCTTCCCCACGGCCCCCTTTCAGCCGACCCTCTAATAGCTAATATCCTGCAGTGACCAAAGCCATTAGAAGGGTTAGGCCATTACCATCCTGTCCAGCAAACACACAACACTCAGGAGGATTGCCTTTTCCCCCTTGGATGTTGTTTTCATGGATGAATCAGGCCCAGTGATGGGTTGAAAAATCAAAACGGGGAGGGCAGAGGGTTATGGTTGTTCTTTTCAAGGACACCTCCCAGACAGCCTTAGGATTTGAAGTTCCTTTGTGAGGATGATGGCAGACGTCAGTTTTGTGGCTCCAATGAGCTCTGACAGGGCACACAGAGTCCGCAGACCTCTGTTCTGGTTATCATAGTATCTCACCCTTGATTTTACCAGGGAGAGTCTCAGCTCTGCCTGTTCACACACGGCCCTGTTTGTGCCAAACGAGACAAACCACCAGCCCAGCCCAGAGCCACGTCGCAGGTTCAGGAATGCTCTGAAACACTGCCACCCAGTGGCACTTCCGAGGCATAACAGCACACAGCCAGGGAGCTGGGAACCGGTTTCCTGAGCTAAAGGACCAAGAGGGAGAGGGCTGTGAAAGCTGGTCTAGGACCCAGAGACCCAGCTGCAGAAAAGCACGCTTCTAGGGTAGCTAGTTTGAAATGGGCTGAATAGTGCAGGAGTTGGAAACACCGAGAAAGGTGGCCGGGGTAGAGAGAGAGAAGACTAGAGAAGGTAAAGACGTGGTATGACTGAGCTGTCTTTTTCTAAACAGAAGAAATACACCCTTCTTCTAAGTGAGAGCTGGAGAAAGATGAGTCAGTGCAGCCTTCTTTGGAGTCGGCCTCCACTTGGATGACTCAGTCTCTGACATGTCTGGGCTTTTAAGGCCATCTTGGGCTTTGGGGGAAGGTCACCAGACCTCAGTTTCTTTACCCGAAGAAGCTGAGCAAGATCTCTAAATCTCCTTTCAGCCTGACCATTGTGTGATTTTATCATCTGAGACACTGAGCAAACAAGCAATGCAGAAACACAGGCAATGTAAGCCGTGGGCAATCCTTAAATCATGTGCATCTGGCTTCCAAATGCAGCACGAGACCACGTAAGATGCATCTGCTTCCACCTTCCCACGACTCCATGCTGGGACAAAGCTGGGAAGGTATGCCTGCAGGATGTGGCTGATTCTCAGTAAGAACTTGACTTCTCACCTTCCAGCGTCAGCAGAGGAGGGCCAGCCCCCCGCCCCCACCCCGATCTGGAAACTTCCAGCACTTTGTCTGTGGGGGGAGGGGTCGAGAGGGAATGGGCTTAGAAGGGAGGCTGTGCTCCATTAAGATTGAAGCTAAACCAGAAACTTTTAACAGGTCACCCCTCCTAGTAATATTTTTATTTTTAAAAGAGAACTTTTTAAAGGGCAAGTTATTTTTTAAAAAATCAGATTCTGCTGGTTGAAATGCTAAGAATGCAAACAGGAGGGAGGGGCATGGCGTTTAGGCTCCTCTAATCTTATCTGATAGCTCCCACCTGGCCTCAGTCCTCAATATTTCTTGGGAAATGGCATATGTGATTTTAAAGACTGTTGGAATCCCTTTCCAGCCAAAGTCTGAAGGAAGATTTGGGTTCAGGCTCCATTTGAAGAAACCCAGGTTGTGCTTCCCCCAGTGTTTAGGGTAGGATGGTTTCTGCTTATCTAAAGTGCTCACATTGCAAATATGAGCAGCAGAGCTGGGGATTTAAATTCTGTCTTGATGGGAATTTGAACTGAAATACTCTGCCCACTGCCACTTTATAAGCCGGGAATCATCAAGCTGGCTACAAATACCTCGAGGGGGCCTTGCCGTGGCTCCACATAAATCAGCAAAATGACAGGCAATTGACTTTGAAGACAGCGCTCACATGGCTGAGTGGCTGGAGCTGCTGGAAGCAGATGAGGGCATTTTCCTGTAAACATGACCATGATTAGCACCGGAGTAAACAGGCGAGTGGGCTCTGTCTGTCAGACTCCAGCCTGCTCTGGATTTTTCATTACGTAGAAATTAACATGCGACTCAGGGCGGCAAAGTTGGCAATTCTGAGACGGAAGCTTCTACTGCAACACGTGGTGAAGACTTCTGATTTCCCCAGAAGGTGAGCAAGAAGATCAGTTGATATGGCTGTGTTTTCGTGGAGCAAGAAAACAGGAGCGTGGGAGCCAGACAGTTCAATGGAAAAGCCATTCCGCTCGCAGTCCGTGCTCTGATGCTGTCTGACAAAGTCTGGCGTTGCTCAGGTTTGGCTGAGTGGACAAGTGAGCCTTTGAAAGGCTGACCTTACTAGTGTCGTCTGAGGTCACCAACCCACATGCCTGAAGAGGTCAGGAAGGTGACATCAGAGGCTAAACTGGATGGCTGGGGGCTGAGGCCACCTGCAGTGAGGCCCTGTCCAGGAATACGGGCTGACCTGCTCCAGAGGGGGTTTTCCCAACTGGGACCGAGAGCCTGGGGTTGTTATACCAACTGATTCGTCAAAAGATGCCAGAAATCAGGATTTTTGTGAAACACTATGTCTGCCAAATAAAATGTGCCTACAGGCCAAAGCAACCTCTGGTGCTGAGTGGCAGGGCTACCTTCATTTTGGTTCCTGCGAATCCATTCCAGCTACACCAGGTCTCTGAGCCATTTAAGAGGATCTCAAGAAGAGGAGGGGGAGGTGGCGCAGACTCCCTGGCAGAGGAGACCTAGGTCTACCAGCTCTCCAGATCTAGGTCTTTTTTTTAATTTCAAATTTAGATCTTTCATGCTGCAACTTCAATCCCTGCTTTTTATTCTCAGCCAGTGGAAATTCAGGACAACCGCTCATCATTGCTGGAATAATCATAACTCACACGAGAATTTTAAACTCAATTGGCAGTTAGCAGAAGGCAGGCCTGTTGAATGCTCCGGAGCCCCGTTTCCTCGCGGGGAGCTCATGCTGTGGAGAAGCGGGAAGGCCAGGGGCTCTGCTGGGCCTGGGACAGGCCGCCAAGGGCTTTGAACCTCCGCTTCTCCTTTACAGGAAGACTTCTCCCTCCGCCCCGGGGTCCTCTCCTGTGCAGAGCAGGTTCCAGCTGAGGGCAGGAAGCTGTGTCAGTCTCCCCTGGGTCCAGCTCATCTGAGGGTGACTCTCAAAGCCACACCTTGCCCCTCATGTGATTTGGGGCAAATTCCTTCACCTTTCTAAGTCTTGGCATCCTCATCTGTCACATAGGGACTGGAAGAGTGATGGTAGACTTCTGGTGAAAAGGAAGGGAAATGGTCTGAGTCAGTGCTCAGCTCTGATGCAGGCGCGCGGTGAGTCTGGAAGGCACCGCCCAGGGGACGAGCTGGGCTTGGTGTCATGATGGAGGCAGGGAGTTCAGGGCTCTCGAGGTTTCTGGATGACTGGGTGGAGAGTGGAGCCATGAATTAAGACAGGGGACACCTGAGAAGAACTGGCCTGGGAGACAGGTAATTTGCTTAATTCCTGACACGCTAAGTAAGTCACCTCAGAACTTTGAGGTAGAGAGGTCCAGTCAGAAGTCAAGATGTGGGTCTGGATTCTTGGCTGGGACAGTCTCAGTTTAGAAGCAGCAGTGGCAACTGTGCACAGGTGAGGTTGCCCAGAGAAAGTGTATCTTCGGGGGAGAAGAGACCCCAGGAGGACTGAGACCCCAGACCAGAGGTCCAGTGGAAGGGGAATCAGGGAAAAGAACGGAGAAGCTGCATCTCTCGAGGGAGGAACCCCCATAAAAGGTTTCATGGGAACCAACGGAGAAATGGAGAATGTGGCTCCATCTTCACGAGGTCTGCACTCTGATGAAAAAGCCAAAACAACCCTTGCAACAACCAAAAGACTTCTCAGGGAGGTGAACCCTGAGAGGAGGAGGGAAGGACCTGAGAGGAGGAGGGAAGGACCTGAGAGGCGTTCCAGTCTAGTGTGCGGGTGGTGCTGCTCAGTGCCCCCAGGGGCTGTGGAGAAGGGCTCTCAGGGGTCTTGTAGGTGAGGCCCTCTGGGGACAGTGACAGCAGAGATTTGGGGACCGCACCCGGCTCAGTGGTGCACACTGGAGTGCACTGGGGGACTCTGGGAGGCTCTGTGGGATGGAGTGGGGGCTGGCGTCTGTGTCCAGCAAGTGCACTCCAGGGTGGCGTTCACTTGCTCACTGCTGAGCGTTCTGGGGCTTGAGTGGGGAGCAAAGGCTCCGGCTGCTGTCTCCCAGGGAGGCAGCGGCCCCTCTTTGCCTGTTTAGGGCTGACAACTTATGCTACGGAGAGTGGAGAGGAGGTGCTGGGGGGAGCCGGGGCCTTGGCATCACTGCATGGGGCTCCTTGAGTGTGAGGGGACCAGAGAAAGGGCCCAGGAGGCAGAGGGACAGTGGATACTAAGGAACCCTTGCAGATGGATGGATGGATGGTGGAACACAGAGAGGGTTGGAAAATCCCAGGAAATGAAGAGAGGTGTTTCAGAGGGGAAACATCATTGCACCATAGGAAGCAGCCATTATGTTTTGCTGAAAGGGAGAGGAAACCACCAGACAGCGCTGGAGGCTGCGGATGGTCACCAAGGGCCAGCGAGCACATGCCTGCAGCCCTGAGCCTGACCTGGCCCTTCCCTCTGGGCGGCCAGGACCTCCCTGCCTCCCTGGGGAAGCAGCAGCCGGTGGGCACCGTGCTGTCGGGAAGATCCAGGTGGCTGTGTGTGGACACACTGGGCGGAGACACAGGATGGGGCCATGTGGCAGGGACCTGGCGCCAAGGGCAGGTGGGCCCACCGAGGCCACCAAGACAGCCCGAGTCCTCCCCTGGTTGCAGGGACCCAGCTGGGGACGCGCCCAAACCAGCTTCTGTTCTTCTCTCCCTGTGGCCTCCTTTGAACTTGAACCCGGCAAAGCCAGAGCCACAGTAAAACAGCAAATGAAGCAGGTGCTGCTGCGAAGGGCAGGGGACAGACCGGTGGCTCTTCTTCCCAGGCTGGCTGGGCACCTCCAGAGCCACCGCCTTCATTTCTGCGCCCTGCATCCCCCCTTCCCACATGGACCTGCTCGGGACCCACGTCAGCTCCCAGTTCCAACGCGGAAAATATAGCAGCGCGCAATATGTTGTTTTGGCAGAAAGCTATGAATTCGAGTATGGAATGTCTGTCACAGGGGCCCATCCAATTAACTCACTTGTCGAGAAATCAGAATAAATAGTTTGAGAGGAGGCGAGTGCGGCTTTGCTCAGACCTTTATTTCTTCTCTGTTCTCCTGGTGAGGCGGGTCTGTCATCACCAGGACGTGGATTTAGGGCCGAGGAGGAAAGAATACACGCCTTCCCCTTGGCTCTCCCCTTTGTGGGAAGAAAGGGGGTCATTTCCGTGCATGTTCAACCCTGGAGCCCTGGGAAACTTCTGTTTATGGAGGTGTTGTGGAGGCAGCCCTGCAAAATTCCCTGGTTTTGTTCATTCGGAGACAAGACCTGGGCCTGAGTGAGGAGGTTCTCTCCCTCCTCAGGTTTTCCTCTGTGGCTGATGGGCTGGGTGTGGGCGGGGGCGGGGGCAGGGGAACAGCCAGCCTGACACATGTCCCCGTGGGACCTGGGATCCCTGGACAGGGCCCTGGGCACCAGGGGAGAGAGGAGACACTGAGTCGGATGCTGGCATGGCCCCCAGAGTAGCCTCGGGAAGAAGTCCGGCTACACAGGCAAGCCGCCGAGAAAGGAGCTCCTTGGACACAGGCAAGTCATCCTGTGTGGGTTCCTGGGAGCCCCGGGCAGCTGCTTTCCCCAGGATTACAGCTGTGCAGGATGATTTTAGAGGAGTTCAGCAGATCCAACTGTGCAGAGGACGTCTTCCTTTGAGCGTCTTCATTTGCTTCTGTGTCTGTACACCCTTTCAAGGTGGAGGTGAAACCTAAGGCCATTCGGCAGGGAGCCCGCACCCCTGAGTTCTGAACAACATAACATGAGTGAGTTTCCTGCAGCCACAGGGGCAGCCAGGGGACAGTTTCAGTCCCCTGCACACCTCTCCCAAGCTCGGTGCTTCTGAAAAGCACCCTCCCAGCGTCTGCGGGTGCCCCCCATCCCCCCCCCGGCCCCCCGGCACTGCCACCTCCCCTTCCCAGCATTCACGCTCTCGAATTTCACACCAGCATTACTCCAACAGTAGTGCAAAAGCCTCATCCAAGACAAAAGCATTTTTTGACCTTTGCTCTTGGAGGCAAGTTCCCCTGAGTAATGAGGACCCAGAACATTGTCTGTAGCACCGAAGCCCAGATTCCACATCCTGGGCCACCAGTCAGAAGTCAAAGGCTCCTTCCTCAGGGGCTGCAGACTAAGTTTGTCTCTGTGCTGTGGTGCTGCTTTCATTTCAAAGGCTTCACCAGCGAATCCAGTGAGTCATTCCTGGAACCTTCAGGAGTCTCCATGGTGACGGGGCTGAGAGGGCCGGAGGGAAGCCAGCATTCACTCCACTTTCCAACTAGTTCCTCTTTTCTGATTTTTTTTTTCTTTTTCAGTAAAAAGTAGGGCTGAGGCTGTGGCTTTTTTGTTTCTAAAGCAAATCACAAAATGGGAACTCCCTAAGCTCCTTTCCTATTTTGTCAAAAAACATTCTATATCAATATGTACTCTGGTCTTTAACTGCCTCTGTTGAGACCATAAAAAACAAAAACTGCATTTGTGAGGTTTTTTGTTTTTTTTTTATTCTACCAGTGTTTTGAGAAACAGTCTGATTTTCCTGTTTATCTCAGTGGAAGGGCCTTGGTTAAACTGCCATTGTCCGGGAACACAGATACCAGTAGCGTCAGCCCCAGAGAGTGGAATGCCTTTCTGGCCCACCAGCTACACGGCAGAGGTTGACCAGAAGTCTGAAAATACCGTCCAATCACAGTTGGCAGAGATGTGTGTGTTCTTCTGTCCCCAGTGCTCTCCATACTCACAGAGCGATTCTCCTATAATGCTCAGGGCAAAGCACATTTTTTTTCCACATGGGACTAAGTATTAAACTCTGTCCCCAGTGTAATGAGAATTGATCAACATAAATACACTTGCATAATCTTTTTGGTGCAAATCTTGTGTCATAGTGGTGTGTCACCTGAATGCTCGCGTGTGTGAGTGGCAATGACTTTACAACAAATGTGATCTGAATTCTGCGGCCTCTGGGTTCTTAGGACACAGTTTCTTAACTTTTGGGGGGTCACAGAGCCTTTCAAAGAGTTACTACAAGCCCTGACCCCTCTCCCAGAAGAGTACATACATACACGCAGCATTTCGCAGACAAACCCAGTTCACGGACCTGGGAAGCTGATAGCTGGGTTTCTGGGTAAGAATCCAGCCTCAGGAGGAATTTTCTTGCAAGAACTTTCTTAGTACTGCTTTGTTCTCTGGTCCAATCCAATTCACCAGTGTGCCAGACACCGAGTACAGCTGAACCCCCACCGTGGGCTCACCCAGCCCAAGCCGAGGCTGCCACAATGTGCACACGAGTTTTCAGTCCTCTACTCCACATACGCTGCCTATAAATAAGCATGTAAAAGAAAGTATTTCCTACTCCAGTCTGCTCTTCAGGGCCTTTTGTAAAGAGGAGTCTAGCTCTGCTTGGAAAGATGAAGCACACAGGCTTCATGCCAAACCCCAGGCAGCCCAGGACTCCAGCACTTGGGGTTGGAGGATCCAGAAGATACATACGTGGGTCCTTATCTAGCTGGAAGTTTTTTAAAAATCACACATACAATTAATCTTCCTATTTTTCTGATTGTTGTTCTCTTTCTTGGGAAGAAGATACTTACAAAGTAGATTTGATCTAACTTCACTCTGCCCCACATTTTGCTCTTAAGCGCCTGGATGTTGAGATGGTCCCTGTATCCGTTTCCTAGGGCTTCTATCACCAGTGACCACAAACTTCGTGGCTTTAAACAATAGAAATTTATTCTCTCACAGTTCTGGAGCCAGGCATCCGAAGATCAAGCGCTGGCAGGCTCGCGCTTCCTCTGTAGGCCTTACAGGAGGAGCCTTCCTTACTTCTTCCAACTTGTGGGGGCTCCAGACATCCCTTGGCTCCGCCTCTGCCTCCATCTCTCCAGGCTCAGCCTTCTCCCTGGTGTCTCTCTCTGTGTGTCTCTTAGAAAGTTGCTGGTCATTGGATTTAGGCACCACCCGGCTGATCCAAGATGATCTCATCTGAAGATCCCTAACTTAAAACTTAATTTACATCTGCAAAGACTATCCTTCCAAGTCAGATCACATTCACAGGTTCCAGGCATTAGGATGTGGACCTCGCTTTGGGGGCCCCACGGTATTGCTCATTTACATCCCCAGGATCTCACAGTGCCTGGCAGGCAGTCACAGCTCAGCAAGGCGTCTGTGTATTTGCGCTGGATGAGTTGGAATCGAACCTGGCAACCAGGTGTTCTATCTGCTCGATTCTGAATAAAGGTGGTTTGTGCTTGGAAGAAGCTCAGTGTCTTCAGCATCCTTGACTATGAAAATAGCTACCAGACTAATTAGCACACAGAGTTTCTTGCTTTCCCTTTGGGAGTTCTGATAAAGTGTTTGATGCCATTGTTTCAACTTATTACCTTCTAAGTATGCAGGAATTATTTAGGAATAAAGCAAATATGTTTGAAGGTCTTTTTTTCTCCCCTGAAGCGGGGTCTTCTCAGACCCTCAGCATCTGAAAATAAGTTGGATTTTACTTATGAGATAACCTTTTGTGTATATGTTTCATAATATTTATTAAGACAAAAAGATACGCATTTATAAGAGTATGATTATATATTTTCATGTAGGTGGTCTCATTTCTGTCATCTGGCATTTCATTGACACCTAATGTTGACTTCATTTAGATGATATGCATACAAAGGAAGTGACATGTCTTTTTTTTCTTTAAAAATACAGCTGTGCCTGATGCTCTTGTAGAGAGTAAATGAATATAATCTGATTTCCCCCTGCTCTGGAGTGCAAATTTTAAGCTTTCAATGTACTATGAAGTCTTGCCAACCTCCCTATCTGCAATGATTTTATTTGACAAGGTTAAAAGTGGTAGTGAGAAGTCTGGCTTTGCCAGTGGGAACTATTTAAAACAACTTCTCCCTGCGAATGTAATTCACGCAGTACATACCTTGCAATTTCATGCGGCTGGTCATACTTTATTTATGAAATGTTTGGAATCTGGAATCCAAAATTAGGGAAGGTTCAAAGTCTTTGTTCCCTACGCATAGTGTAAATTAGTTCAAGTGGCTTTTTTTTCATGGTTTTGTTCCACATTCTTTTAAAACTAAGACTTGGGGAGGCCCTTATTAATATCTTTGTCATCATTTATCCATTTTACAATGAACAAACAACAGGAGAATCAGAAGAAATCAGCCAGAGAAAAAGCGGGCTCCCGGTCTCAGGGGTCAGACCACGTGCATGCGGGAGGCGGCGGAAACGCACGAGCTAGACTGCTGCCGATCAAAGCACACCGCTCGGCGCAGCCCAGCTTAAATGAGGGCGTGCATGGCGCGTCTTGAAGTTGAAGATGCATTAACACAAGCCTTTCAACGTCACATAGTAATAAGCCCCAGCAACGACACAGCATCAATCAACTGCATAAGACTTCGCTACAAAAGCCTCCACGTACCCCCAAGGGATCCCTGTAGACAGATTTCGTGTCCGAGTTCAAAGGACGGTTAGAGTTGCCTCCTCCTCGTCCTGCTCTCAGCTCTGCAAACCCTTTGCAATTTTCTTTCTTTCCCCAAAGTATTTTAGCTCATCTACAAATGAGCTGGCTCCCCTGCAAAAACTAGTCAACTTGTCTACCACAATTAGTAAGTCTCATTGTTTCAAAGTACTGTGTATTTGATTTTTAAGCTCCCTGACAGCTCTATGTGGTTTTAATTAACTTCTTCGAATAGAGTTGTTTTAAACTTGAAAGTGTTCCTGGATAAAAATTAGCATTATCAGTTTGTGTGAGTGTGTGTCTTAAGCCTGTGGTAAGCTTTTTCCTTGCTGTAACGGGCTGCAGAGAGATGAGAGGCTATTTATTTATCAAAGGCTGGCTTCTCCTGCATAACTTTGTGATAGAGACCGGCTGGGATTATCTTGTAGAAAATTGGGCCCAGACCAAATAAAATGGAGGGAAGGACAACTGATTCTGGCTTTCAAAACTATCTGTGTTTGCAACTGCCTACAAGTTCAGTGTCTGAGGCCCATCTTCTTTATCATTCTTAGCTAGCATTGTGATACAGGCTTTTAAAAACACGGTTTCTGGAGCACTTTCAATACACCTAAGCTTGGGACCCTGCTCATTGGCTCCTTGCCTTTGTCAGATACAGGGTAGCTGTATATTTTTTTGTCCATGACAGTGGATGGGGGTGCTAGCTGGATGGGATGCCAAGACAGCAGTGTGAACCAGGACATCCTGGCAAACAGGCATATTGGGTCCCCCCAGACAGATGGAACTTTTGTGTCCCCCTGGGCCACTACCAAGGGCTTTTGAAGGCCCCGTTTGTGCTGGAAATGTGGCTAAACTTTACCTGCTAATGATTCTCATAAATCCAGGCATCCTCTCTTTCTGGAATCATCCATTACTTCCTCCTTGGTCCATCAACCTCAGTAACTTCTGGACCCCCAGACACTTCCACCAGAAGCCCTCCTCCTGCAGATAGCACTCCCACCCGTGTCTCCCATCTCCACCTGTGGAGGCTCTAGTGACTCTTCCAGACCTAACTCAACAGTGCCTCGTCGGGAAGGAGTAGGTGGGGAAAGTTGGCATCACTAAGCCCCCACAGGGCTGTATTTGTGTCCTTCTTGGGGCACCTGCCTCTTTCCATTTCGTTACAGTTTTGGTGCAGCATCATATTCTCTGCTGAACCGAGAAGTGGGACCAAGCACATAGGCTGGACTTCACAGCCCTCCCTGGATTTCAGCCCCTCCTCTTAGCTACTTCTCATTTTAATTCCGGTCTGTTTGATGTATTCTTTTCTAAAGTGTGATAAGAAACAAGCATACAAGAAGATTGAAAGCCTTGCTGAATTTGGCACTTGCAAGGAACAGGCCCTCACTATTGCTGGGTTCGAATTCTGGCTTCCTCATTGACGAGCTGTGCAATCTTGTGCCAGTCACCTAACCTCTCTGTGTCTACAAAATGGGGATAATAATAGTCCCTACTTCCTAGGGCTGTAATGAGGGCTGAGTCCTCACAGAACAGAGCACGGAGATATTCAATACTCAATATCTTAGCTCTTCTTATTCTAGTTGCAGTTATATTATATTGCATATATTGTAGTTATATTAACCACATAAACTATAGTTACACAGTCAGACTGCATTTCCTATTTCTTGAGCTTTTATTCACATTTTTGAATTGCACTGTAACTAAAAGAAAACCAAAGCTATCAGCAGTGCAACAGTAGGGAGGCCTGTTGTGTCCATGTACATACCTGGCACACCAGTGATGTCCGCTGGGGAACTATTGCCTTGATGACCCAATGGACACTTGACGGGACAGGATGGTGAAAGCGAGGGTTGGTGGTGGCAGTGCAGCAAAGAGCAGCCCGAGCCACCTCCTACCCTCTCCCCTTGAGGTCAGAGAGCTGAGGTGCTGGGTCTCTGCACATCTGTAGAATAGGAACAATAAGAGTGCGTACCTCGTGGGCTTGAAGCAAAGATCAGCTAGAAACTGATCAATACGTAAAGCAGCTGGCGTGGTGTCTGGTGCAGAAGTGACTGGTTGTTCTCAGCATGCATCCTGAACTCCAGGTGACTGTTGAGAGACATGTGTCGAGTGTCCTGGAGAAAGTGCTCCCAGACTTCCTTTAACTGTGGGGAATCCTGTGTGGCTCCACCAGGGGCATTTCAATAACAGACTGAGAATGCAGGGTTCCCTCTTTTTACTGGGAATCACTGGTGCAGGCAGCACCTCCCCCTCTGTGAGCATTCACTGCAGGAAGGCCAGCATCTACAGGTAGAAAATGGTCAGAGACAGAGATAATATACAGATACAGCAGTGACTGTCAGCAACAGAAGTGGTGACAGATTAAGCCCATTAAGTCACAAGCTGGAAACAAGACAAGAAATCTTTATTAGTCACCAGGGAGAAGATGTGACCTCTCAGAGACTCAGCCAGGAGAGAGGAGGTCAGAGCCTAGGAGGGAGCTCAGAGCCAGTGGGTTGCTAATAGCATGGTTCTTGACTCCTGCACCCCTGGAGTGACTCGGACTATGGTGGCCTGGAGAACCAGGGGTTACACGCAACGCAGAATCACACTCCCAGGGAAAGAAAATGGTTTACAGGTGCATCTGTACCTGACTCACACATCTGTCTTGTTCTAAGAATTCCCAAGGAAGGGGATTCCACCAGCTTTTCTTGCCATTCTGTGCCAATAATTAGAAATTTTTCTCTATGTTTGTTCTTATTAATGCCATTTCTTTTTTAATCTCTGCTCATGGAATGATAGACAGCTAAGGCGGGTTGTGTTCTTCTACAGCAAGCGCGACTCAGAGTCCAAATGGCACAGCTGCCGTCAGTTAATTTTCACTTAGATCTTAACCTCTCAGTTTATTTCACTTGGACTGTGAATATTAAAGTAGAAATAATGCTTTGTGACCTTTAAGCAAGGCTCCTCCACCCTTTCCCTTGTGGCTTTGTGAACTATACAGTCCAGTTCTGTAATATCCTTATTTCTGGACTTCTAACCTGTTTCTGCCAGCAGGAAGGTGACTAACGCTAAAAACCACATATTACACCACTGCTTCCCAGGCACATCAAATGCTCATTTCAAATGGTAATATCTGTCCTTGGAACCGAGGTTAAATTTACTTAAACTAAGAAGTTCCAACTTTGCTAGACCCTCTTCAGTTCTGTTCCCTTTACCTCCCCAAGGATGCAATGAGAAAGACTTCAGAAGTGAGCGCACTGGTGGGCCTCAGTTACACCCAGGCCGAGTTCCAGGGAGTGCTGTGGCTCTGTGATGCTCTGAGGGAGGCATGACCATGCAGAGGGCTTGCTGTAAACTCCTCCTTGGCAGGAGCTGATCACTTCACCGTGTTTGCTCTGGTGAAGTAGATTTCAATGGCAGCATAGTGAGGGGTGCAGCTGGGGTGGGAAGGCGGTCAGGAGAACTTTCTTTAGTGGCCTCCAGGTCTTTCAGACCAAGCTTCCCTTTGTACTGCCATCTTTGCCCCCGCTCCACCCCCCACCCCCGCCCCAGGCGTCTAGGCGGCAGCTCAGACTTTGAAGTTGCCATGACTCCCAGGTTGAAAGCTTGGAGGAGGTCAAGGAAGGAAGGGAGCTCAAGGCCGGTGCAGTCCCTCCTGCGAGGACAGTGTTCCTGGCCTCCACCCACTGCGCCCACCTGACACTCCGGCCACAGCCCAGCAGAGCGCTGCCCGCGCCTGCCTCCGGGAAGCTGTGTGGCAGGCTAGAAATGCACTGGGGGGGAGGGGGGGACACTTCCCCCAAGTATGCTGTGGGCTAGATCTACCGGTCCCCCGTGGTTTTCAGGAAAGAGAGTGAAAGATGGGAGTTATTTTGAAATTCTGTTTGTTTGCAGGACTGCATTTGTCCTGCTGCGCGCTGAGGGTCCAGGCTGGGGAAGGACCACAAGTGGAAGCAGACGATGGGCCGGGGGTAGGTTTCTCTACCCCTGGGCCCAGGGGAACGATGACACCGGTGGAGGAGGCGTTAAAATGGAGACATTCGGATGCGGTGTGTATGGAACAGGCAACGGTGAGAAGTGAAGGAGGTGATGGTGGCAAGGGTGGTGCTGATTTACGTGCGGATATGTTGGCTGTTACTTTCATATTCTGCCCGGGAGCCTTCTGGCTGCTGGGCTGTGAGTGGCTGACTTCACTTTCCTGTGTCCTACAGCGCGGTCTATACTGTTGGCAACTGGGATTAGGGGGGTCCACGAAGAGAACACTAAACTTTCACATCGTTTTTATGACCGACTTTTGTTGCTGGCGCCTTCTCTTGGAAAAAATCATTGATTCACGACTGAACAACCCCTATACACGGAGGCAAACATCTTTGGAGCCTCCCAGTTGGTTTCTGTTTACAAGAATGGATGGTTCCCAAAGGCTTGTCAGAAAATGGCTGAGAGAAGAGTCAGAGAGAAGAAGTTGATGTTTTACTTCTGCCTCCATCCCTCCACGTCGGAGTCTGAAATTCTTGCTGTGGGCCATATGGAGTAGATATTCCAGAAGGAAATTATATACTGCTCTCTGTTTCTCCTCAAAGGCTTTTCACTTTGTCAAGTGGACCCTTTGAAGCAGCCTTCTCCTTACCTCAGATTCTGACATGAAAACTTGTTTAATTGCCTTTCAGTCTACACAAGATAAGGAACCATGTCTCAAAATTGTATAATTCTCTTAACCAAACAATAGCAGAACCACCCCGAGCAGTTTTCAAAGAAAGAAAAGAATTCCTTACATATGTTAAGCATTTTATTCTTGGCCAAGTGCTGTGCTCTGTCGTGCTTTGTTAAATTGGATAATGCATATGAAGGGTTGTGTCAATTGCATCGTATAACAAAAACGTATGATTTTATAACAATTATTGATTCGATTTTCCATATAAGAGACTGAGGCTCAGGGAAGGGAAGTTACAGCCCGGATCACAGCCATTAAGCTCAGCTCAGTGGTTAGTTCCCACCCTCTGCTGAGCTCTCTCCTCGCCCCAGTGGAGGCCAAAATCACCGTGAACCCACAGCAGAGGCTCGCTCTCGGTTGCCGCATCCTGGCTCGCTCTCTCCCCTTGCAGGGTTCAGGCAGAGACTTGGCTTTTATCCTGCGCCATTGCTGCCAATCACTCTACTGCAGAGCCCCTCCCCTCAGGCTGGAGCAAAGGAGTTATTACAATCCCTAGATTGCATAATATACAGGTAGCTTTTTCTTTAAAATAATTTTGTCCCTGAAATAAGTGCACAATCCATTTCTGTATTTTTAAAAAGCTGCCAGCAAATTCTCCTGGTAGGATGGTGTCTTTAGCTTCAGGGGTTTTAAGAGAGGGCCGGGGACTGCTGCGGCTGGAGTCACAGGGAGCTGGAGCACCAGCCATCCCACCCCCAGCCCGCCACCAGGGCAGGGCCTGCCCCGAGGGGCAGGAGGACACAGGGCCCAGGACGCCCCCCAATACCAGCTGACCCTGTGGGGCTGGGCAAGGGTCTGCGAGGAGGGGCCAGACGCAGGTGGGGAGGGGGTTCCTAGTGCTACAAGAAAGGGTTCGTGAGTATCAAAGGACACAATCAACAGAGTGAAAAGACAACCATGAAGTGAGAGAAAATATTTGCAAATCGTATATCCAACAAGAGACCAGTGTCCAGCATATATGAAGAACTCTTACAAGTCAGTAATAACAGGAAAACCACCCAAATGAAAAATGGGCAGAGGATTTGAATAGACATTTCTCCCAAGAAGATATATGAATGGCCCAACAGGCACATGAGAAGGTGCTCAATATCACTGATCATTAGGGAGATGCAAATCCAAACCGCAAGGAGATGCCACTTTCTGTCCATTAGGGCCACTGTTAAAAAAAAACAAAAACCCAAAACCCTAAAATACTCTCAACAAACCAGAAAATAACAAGTGTTGGTGAGGATGTGGAGAAACTAGAACTCTGTACACCGCTGGTGGGGATGTAAAATGGTACAGCTACTGCAGAAAACAGTATGGCAGTTTCTCAAAAAATTAAACACAGAATTATTGCATGGTCCAGCAATTTCACTTCTGGGTATATACCCGAAAGGACTGAAAGTAGAAACTGGAACAAATACACCAATGGTCACAGCAGTATTATTCAAAATATCCAAAAGGCTGAAACAACCCAAATGTCCATTGATGATGCATGGATAAACAACATGTCATCCATACACACAATGGAATATTATTCAGCCTTAAAAAGGAAGGACATTCTGACACATGCTACAACATAGACCAACCTCGAAAACATGGCCTGCAGTGAATATAATGGCTGTGAGTTCCACCTGTGGAAGAGGTTCTTTATAGCTGCTTTATGTGAAACTCTGGGTGTATAACTAGGTAACTCAGACCTCGGGGTGGCCTGGCCTCATTCAGATAAATTATTTAGAGGTTTTATTTATTTTTTTTTAAAGAAATGGGAAATCATCATAACTGACTAGTGATTTGAATAAGATATTTAAACAGGAAAAATTTTTTTAAATCTTTGGAAGTATCTATTATCAGACAGGCATACACTCATTTTTTTCCTAATAATTTTATAAATGTCAAAAATTCACTTAAACTATATGGCTATTATTTGGAGTAAAATGGTGATTATGTCAATGAATCTGTTAATTATCTTATTTATTAGAACACTATTTATGTTTCTCTGACCTTACATACATCATAGAATGTCAATTCATGCCTCTAATTTTCCCAAATTTTCAGTTTTTTGTTTTGTTTTTGTTTTTGTTTTTGTTTTTGTTTTTTTAGTTCACCTGGGACTATAAAATGGATTTCAGGCAGCACTGTTGGTTGACAATTGCTTCAAATTCAGCTACTTGAGCAGTTAGTTGGTTGCATATTCATCATCCATTCCCCTCCATCCTCATTCTCTACCCAGCAGCTAATCACTTTCTCCTGGGGGATCCATGAGGTTCCGGGGAAGCTGATTTCAGGTCCATCATCAGCATTGGGGGCATGTAGTCTATGTTAAGCCAATCAGTGCCTTCCATTCCTCTGGACACAGATGTTGGTTACCAAACGGGCATGTGACCTAAGGAGGCCCAATCAGGATGGATCTTGAGGTTTTCGGGGGAAAGGCTGGGCAGGGATGCTCTCTGTTCTGTCCTGGACCACAGTGAGGAAGTACCATGCCTGAGAGCTGCCGGAAGCTATAGGGGACCTTGACGGAAGTCTTAGAATTTGACACTGAAAAGGGCAAAATAAAGAGCTAGAAAGAAACTGGATTCGTGGTGACATTGTTGAGCTACTGGATCAAGCCTTGTGTGAAGCCAGTGTTATCTCCAGCATTTTCAGTTACTTAAGCTAACAAATTCCCTTGATGGTTTAAACCATTTTGAGTGAAGCTTTCTATTACTTGCATTCAAGGTGAGAGAGTTTATCTATGACATATTAGTACACAACTTAGCAGTTTACAAATCGTCTTATCCTACTTGGTTTTCACAACATCTCCACAGGGATATTCAGAAAGGCTGTAATTCCTCTCATCTTCCATGAAGGGAGCAGGAAGGCATTGCCCTAGGTTAAACAGATGGTTAAGTAGAAAACTTACGTGAGGACAGGAAGTATGCTGTATTCTTAGCGTCCTTTATAGTGTCGTCAACTGGATTAATACATGCTGAATAAAGAAATAAATTGGGGGGAGGGTACAGCTCAGTGGTAGGGTGCGTGCTTAGCATGCATGAGGTCATGGGTTCAGTTCCTAGTACCATCATTCAAATAAATAAATAAATATACACAGTTACCTCCCCTGCCCAAATGAAAAGAATTTAAAAAAATCTTTTTAAAAGAGAAATAAAATTAAGAATATAATTGAAATAGTAAAATGAGCAGTAAGCTTTGTATTAATTATTCATTCCTTTTTCCAACAAATTTTTACCAAATGCCTGCTATGTACTAGGCATGAGACTAAGTGTTCAAATTAAATACTCTTTGTCTCAACAAAGTGCAAAAGAGAGAGAAAATTGTTGAAGTCTTTAATATTCTTATGCTCTTTTAAAAGTTTCAAACCTTTAAGAGATTATTTCAAGTCCTGCAATGTTTTGCTAGAGAGGATCCATGAGTTTTGAATTTTTCTCTTTTCTGTTGCACATGTCCGTGGTTTCCACCTCACTGAACTTGAGGATGAATACCTCCTGAGCAGAAAGACACGTCTGTGGCTGTATGCTGCCCATGCTCGGTGCAGCCGAACACCACATAGACACTGAATTATTGTCTCCTCGCTGTCGGAGTCTCCTTCTGACAGGATGTTAGGGGGTCCGCTCATTCAAATCTCTGGGGGCCATCAAGGTGGACTTTTACTATTTTAGTATGTATCACAGTAGATTGAAAATCCATACATAACGGGAGAAGGCAATATATAAATTTGGAACTCTGTCCGATTTTAGATTAACAGGAACGTGGAAGGAAGATTGCCCTGCGGGAACGAGGCACTAGCCAACTAGCTGGGAAAAGAGCATGAGCCGTGATTCCCCAGGGATGGATGGAGACCTGAAGAAAGACACAACCATAAATTTACATCCTCATCCCTCCTCAGAAACCTCAGAGAATGACATTCACAGAATCGACGGATGAAAACGGTTTCACGATTTAAAAACGCAGCAAGATTTTGTTTCCTCTTTTCCTGTTCTGCCTGAGAGCAGAGAAAAGGGAGCTGCTCGTTGGATGCATTTTGATGGTCGAGTTTGGGAAAGTCAGCCCTGAGCAGTGGGAAGATTTGTAAATGCCCCCGAGCGAGGCTGAGCCAGGTCCGAATCCTTCCTCTGACAATTCAGGCCGGGCACTTAATCCTCAGTCCTTTCCTCACCTGGAAAGCAGTGATAACATGTCCCTTAACAGTGAGATACGTGTGTGTAAAATGCCTGGCAAATTCCAGGCACCTAGGAAATGGTAGCTGTTAGTTTGTACTTTTTACATAAGTGGGACAAACTTGGACTCATTAAAAAAGTGTCGCACTTACTTCTTGCTTTTCTTATCAGAAAAAAAAAAATTTATGTTCAGAAAATGTCTAATAGCACAGAAAGGAAAAAGCAAATGAAAAACACCTGGTACTTTTCAGAGACTCAAAATTCAATCATAGCTGCATGATGAGGGTGGAACATTGCCCTCATGTTCCTCTTACTGCTGAACTTACTACTTTCATCTGAGAAAACGAGGGAGGCTTTGGTCACATCCTCGAATACCACTCGAAGTGTCTCATGTTTCTGATATTGCCTTGCAGGACCTTGAGCAAACTAACAGTAAAAGAGATGGATGACTGAGGGTTATTCAGCAGGTTCTCGGCAGCCTTTCAGAACCCTTAACAACAGTGTCTCAACTGTTTAGTCATAAACTTGTGATGTTTCCCCTTGGGTAAGGTCTCTCATTGAAGCTGAGTCCACGCCAGCTGTCAATGGCCTGATTTTTTCCTGTTAAGGACCAAGGAGGAGGCAGGCTGATGGGTGGCTGCTGGCTCCCACCCCTGCCCCCTCGGGTGATGGATTTGGAGCAGGCCCACTCCAGGTGTGAGGCTAAGGTGTGGGTGGAGGCAGCTCTGAACAGAGCCTAGAGCACTGAGGTGGAGTGGGGCGGCCCTGCCAATCACTTCTGACCTGTTCCTTATCTGCACTATTCTGGTTAGAGAAAACAACAGGCTGCAAATACTGCGCAGCCGAAGTGGCAGTCTTGCATTATACTAATACATTTGGCATGAGGTTTACAGAGAATCAAAGCAATTTAGGAAATTCATGTTTTTTTCCAGCTGAAAATACCTGATAACTAACCATTCCTAATTCTTTAAGTTACAAAACTTGAATTTTGCTTTTTTTTTTGACAGTATATAAAATCAATTCTGTGATGCTCTAAAAGTATAAAGTGTCACTGACATGCTTAAACCATACCTTTATGCTGTAAAATCCCAGATGCCACCCTGCACTGGGCTTGGGAACTTTGAATAAGCTCATTGGTCATTCAGAATCAGGGAAACTTAGAACTGAAGATTCTCACTTCTCTTCAAGGTCTTGGAAGAAATTCTCAAACCTTGCACGTCTATGTCTCCTGCCTTTCACATCCTAAGGTTGAATCTGCTGATAATCATGTAAACTGCTGTATCACTTAATACCTTTCAAAACATGTATCTTCACAATATAACAAGCAGAGGAGACATCATTATCTTCACTTTTTGGAGGAGAATATTTAATATTCAAAGAAATCAACCAACTTGGATAACGATCACTTTGAAGAATTGCTGAGTCTCTAGGAGGAACTGCACGTATTGGATACAAGTTGCAAACTAAGCTTGATATAAACTCAATTTTTAAAATATAAAAGTGAAATCATAAATATTTGAGAAAGAAACAAACAAGAATATTGTTATAATTCGAGGGGTGGTGATAGAGAAGGATTTTATAACTACGACTTTCAGGACAAAAGTCATAGTGGAAAATATTACTGGATTTGAGTCCTTAAAACACACACACACACACAACTCCTGAATGGTGAAAAACATAGTTTGATAGACTTTGGTATTTAACGAAGTCTAAAGGTAGATGATAAATTTAAAAATAAAAGGAAAATCTTTAATATATAAAAAGCTCTTACAATCCAATAAAGTAAAGATTAATCCATATGTTAACAAGGGACACAAATAGCAAATTCCCAGTGGAAACAATTAAAATGTCCAATAAACATAAACAAAAATGTTTAACCTTTCTGGTAACAAAATAAATAAAAATTTAAAAAATGAAACTCCCCAACCTGATGGGGAAAAAATGAAATAGACTGAAAGTATCCAGTATTGGCAAGAATTTGGGGGGAAAAAGTCACCTTCATGCTGTGCTGCTGGGAATTTAAAGTGGTAAAACTTTTTGGAGAGCAATTGGGCATCATGTACCAAAATCCTTGACAAACAGCATAGCACCAGACCCAGTTTCTAGGGATGAATTTTAAGCAAGTAATTGGACAAGCTGCCAAAGATCCAAGTGCAAAAAATGTAAATGGTAGTATTTTTTTCATAATAGTGAAAAAGAAGAAATAACTTAAAATACTGACAATATAGGGTTTTATGTAATTATTTTAAAAAGGGCTGCCAAATACCATGAATAGTTTGATGTAATTTTATTTGGCAAAAGTGCACGTATATATTAATGAAAACACACACACAAGCACGGAACAGTACCAGTCACCGTCCTGGTGTTTCACGTGGAATAATCCATTTAATCCTCACTACAACCTTGTGAAGTGGGTGCTGTAAAGAAATCCACTTCACAGATGAGGAAACTGAGACAGAAAGAGCAACACACTTACCTAACATCCCACAGGGGGAAGGTGCAGGGCCTGGATTCCCATCCAAGTCCTGTGGTTCCAAGGTGCCTGGTTTTAACGACTAGCCGGGCTACACTGGGTGAAAAAGTGTGTTTTGTGTCCTCACTTTACACGGTTAAGAAAGGCTTGGGGAGCCCACACCGACCCACCTTCAGTGCTTACCTCTGGGTGGGGGAAACGGTAGAGGGAAGATATCTGTTTATTAATTTTTAAAAATCAGATCAACGTATTCTGATTTTTCTGCACTTAACACACATCACTTAGTGGTAACGAAGAACACGTTTTTCAAAGCTGTAGAGTTGTCAGAAATGGTGAGGAAATATTCATTCTCCCCGCTGATCTGCTGTTTCGGGAACTTACAGGCCAAAACAGGATTAATGAAGGGCCGGTTCCGATTTCCAACCACTGTCCTACTAAGCCTGTGATGGTAAAGTCTCACAAAGACACAAAATGTGTGATGTTTTGTTTGCTAAATTTCTCTTCCTTCTGAACATCCTGTGCCTGTCCTTTTTCCCTTCTGCAAGGATTCCTGCGCCAGGCCTGGCATTCCACAGGCCTGACGTTTGGGACCTTCTTCCCACCGCTGTCAGCCCGGCATAGCCAAGAACCTTATTACTTCTGCTCCGTGTTTTCTCAAAATCCCAGGGGATCTTGGTAAGAGGAAAATTCTCATTTTTCTCTCCTGACTCAAATCATTTGGCTCTTGAGATTGTAACAAATACCAAGGGGCTTAGAAATAGTACAGTGTTTCCTGGTATTAAATTGTTTAGAAAGCGAGAACACACTCGGGGTTGCTGTCTCTGAACCTGTGTTGGCTTCACCAGCTCCAGCGAGGGGCCGCTGAGATTCTTCAGTAACAACAGTGACGGCGGCATGAGGCTGCTAAGCTCTCAGGCCTGGGCCTGGGCCAGGGCCAAAGGCTTTGCACACCCTCCTCTCCTGCCCACTCCTCGCAGAAACGGGAGGGGTTAAGGGCATCCCCACGTCTTCCGGGCTCATTGGTGTAGCCGTTCTCATGCAGAGCTCACCAGTGGAAGAATCAGGATCTGAACTCAGGTCTGTCCAAACTCTAAGTCTGCGCCTTGGCCATTCTGGTCAGGGTCTAAGACCAGAGGTGACTACTGATTCTGTGGAGTCTGCGTCCCGCCCCCTCACCCCCACTAGAATGTACCAGGACCAAGGGGCTTAACCAATGTTCGTGGAGTGAACAAACGACTGGGTCAATGAGTGCAGGAGCAGGGCCACCTCCTGCCTCAGATCATCTGCGCTTCCTCTGGATGCTGTCCTTGTGCCAGATGCTTCCGGCCACTGCAGCATCCTAGCCCACGTTCACCTCTGGGCCCACATCACTCAGTGCCCCGCCAGCAATTAAAGAGTTTTAACCAAAGCTCCAAAGAACGTAACAGGATGAACCAACTGGCCTGGGTGGGCCTTGCCTGTGAACGCTGCGGCTGAGAGGGAGTGTTTATTTGGGCAGACAGTGCACTCAGAGAAGCAGTGAACTCAGAGATTAACACCGCCAGAGCCCGATGAGATCAGCAGAGAGGGGAGGAAGCAAAATTTTCCATTCCAGTTCAGCCATGACTAAAGTTGTCAGGAATCAGTGCAATAACCATGAGTCTGAACCGATTTGCATGGCTAAATCTCTCTGCAAATCTGGGCTTTTATTTTCCCATATGTTCCTACTTTAGCTTTCTTAAGACTTCAACAGATACAGTCACAGAAGAAGTGATTCAGAACATGCTCAGTATGTTTTTGCCATTTATTGAGCAAACACTCAATAGTCCATATCATGTGTCAGGTACCAGTCTAAGAACTTTCTATATATCCATGACATGATGCTGCCTTTCATTCATTGATTCATTCATTCAGCAAAGATAACTTGGATGTATTCTGTGAAACCACATTGCGCTAGGAATAAAAAAAAGCATCAGATACAGTTTTTTTTCTCCCTCTCATGGGTTTAGTGGGAGAGACAGACGAATAAATCAACGCACACCGCCTGGATGGGAGCACACACAGCAGGTGCTGTCTGTCCCGGGGATTAGGCAGGAGGGCAGTGACTGAGCCCCGAGGAGGTGAGGTGTAAACTGTGTCTTGAAGGGTGAGTCTTGAAGGCGCTGTAACGCTGGCGGGGGGACAGTGTCGTAGGAGGAGCCCGTGCATAGCGCTGAGGGAAGGTCTGTCTGTGCTTCAGGGAGCAGCAAGGCCTGCCCCACAAGCCTGGAGCAGAGGGTGTGGACGTGAGGCTGAGGCAGGGTCTCTGTCTGCTCGGGCTGCCATGCCAAGTACCACGGACTAGGGGGCTGAATAAACAGACATTTATTTTTTCACCGCTCGGAGGCTGAAGTCCAAGATCAAGGGTCAGCAGTTCAGGTATCTCCCGAGGCCTCTCTGGCCCATGGATGCTGCTTTCTCGCAGCATGTGGCCATCCTTCCGTGCAAGACTGTCTGGTGTCTCTTCCTCTACTTATAAGGACACCAGTCCTATTGGAGGATGGCCTTGTTTTAATTTAATTACCTCCTTAAAGGCCCTATCTTCAAATACAATCATATTTTCTGGTACTGGGGGATTAGGACTTCTGTGTACAAATTTAGAGGGTGGGGTGGACACAATTCATCCAGAAACCATGAGGAGGAGGGCGGAGGCAGGTTAGGCTGGTATGGCAGCTGCTGCAAGGGTCCAAGGGGAGAGAGGTGGAGGACCAAATGAAGAGCAGCAGCAGGCATGAGAAGAGAGCAGGAGATTCCTGAGATTTGTGGAAGAATCTGCAGGGGGAGGCAGCCAGTTGGCCAGGAGGACTGGGCGGAGGGACAGCAGAGGAGGGTGGGGGTGGAGGGAGGAAGTGAGAGGTGGGATGACTCCCAAGTTCTGAACAGAATGATGGAGATGCTTCCTGGAATGAGGAATGGGGGGAAGGAGCACATCTGGAGGCGAGAGGAAGATGGTGAGTTAAAGGTGCCAGTGGAAAACCACAGGGAGCTTTTAGCAGGGAGTTGGGATGTTGGTCTGAGAATCTAAAAAGAGGTTGGGCCTGGAGCCAGAGATTCGGGAATCATCAGCTAACATGGGGCCAAGAAGTTGGAGCCAAGGGTTTGAACAAAAAGGAAAGAGAAGGTGGCCAAGGACAGAACCCTGGGATTCACGAAAAGGAGCAGGCTGAGAAGTGAGAGGAGGACAGGGAGAAGACAGGGAGCTGGTCCCTGTGAAGTGAGGGTCTGCTGTGTGCTGGGTGCTGTGCTGGACGCTGTGACAGAATCTTATGCAGCCCTTACAGAATTCCCTGTCGTAGGCATAATGCAAACTCTTAAAGAGCCCTTACTGTTCGGAATACTTTGCGATACCTTGTCAAACCCTCACAAAGCCCTACAGTGCACACACAAGGAAATGGCAGCACAGGAGTGATGTGCTTGAGATCAGAGAGCTAGAACTGGACTGGAATCCAGGTGATACGGCACCAAGGTCCGAGCTCAGAACCACGTTGCTGTTCTGCCTCAGCCTGTACTGCACTCATTTTAGAGATGGGAAAGTTGAGGACCAGAGAGGTGAAGACGAGATGGCTAGTAAGTGTCAGAGTTGGGCTTTTGGCTAAAACCTTTGCACTTTTCATTGTCTGTGCAACTTCTTTACAAGCTAAAGGAGGAGAGAATTGCAGGGACAAGTGTCATCTAGTGAGGTTAGGACAGAAGGCATCTATTAGATTTGGCCACACGGAGGCCACTGGGGACGCAGGAAGGTCAGTTTCAGTGGTGTGATGGGGTAGAAGTCAGGCTGTAAAATCTTGAAGAGTGAACAGCAGGCCAGGAATGTAGATGATCCTTTCAGGGGGTTTGACTATAGAGAGAAGGAGAGAGACGGAAGAGCAGCTGAAAAAGAGAAATGGGATGTAAAAATGTTCCAAAAGCAATTTTTCGTTTAAGAGGAAGAAACTTGCAGGCATTTGTATGCTGACAGAAAATCCAAGGCTGGGGGTATTGGGGGTGGAGAATTGACTTTCAGTCTGCTGTGAGTTTGGTTAATTGGAATCAGGGTCTCTGGGCCTGGCTGACGTGGACCTCCAAAACCGAGTCACTGAGCCTGTAATCTGCTCAAGTCACCAAAGCGTAGTCACCCCAAAGGGAACATATGCAGAATGGCAGGATCCTGATTCTCTTGTTTTAACTGCAAACAGAGCCACAGACTCATCTATAGGTGATTGTTCTGCTAAAAACAATCTCTAAATTTATATGGTAGCATCACAGCAAACTGCTAGCTTCACTTGTAATCTAAGAACTACAAATGTAAATAGCTACGAGGTACCATACCCTGAGTGCCAAAGACTTGAAACCATGAGAATTCACTGCTGGTGAGAAGACAGTTTGGTACAATTCTTTTGGAAAATAATGGTACATGTTTCAAGAGACTTGTGTATTGCCAGATCACGTGTCTCAATAATTCCATTTTCGAGAGTTTGGATATCAAAAGAAGTTAAAGTGCAAAGATATTCATTGCAGCATTGTTTATAATAAGGAAAAACTGGAAACAAGTTAAGAGCTCAAGAGCAAAGAAATGTCTAAATAAACAATAGTACATCCACTTGATAGAAAATAACATAGTGGCTTAAAATAATACTTACAAAGACAAATATTGAAACATGACATACATATAGTCTTAAAGCAGAACAGCGGAATGAAAATTCTACATTGTGAACACAATGGTGCAAACAGGTGAACAATGTAAAAAAGGCTCAAAATATATTTACTAGCCTTGATTGTTTGCCTGGTTGGAAAGAAACCACACATGAAAATATTTCTATACCTCTCCACTGATTAGCAATGGCTGGCATTACTCACAATAAAGCTATTCTTTTCTGTTCACTTTTTCCTATCTTTCTCTGGCATTTTGGCAATACATAAATTATCCACAAAGAAATGCAGGTGTTTTATTGAAAATGCATCAAATGAAACCTCTAGATAACACATCACAGGAAAGCATCTTTAAAATGTTTTTTTAAATAATGTTCAACATCATTTTTCCATTTGGAAAATGCAGGAAAATTGTAAAATCAGGGAACTATAGAAAGGCAAAGAAAAAGCTCATTTTAATTCTTCATGCAAGTAATAAGTGTTGATACTTCACTGCAACAGAACCAGATTTTGATGGGAGGGGCCGTTATGTTCATCTTAACCAAGTGCATATAATTCTGACAGAACTTGGTTAGATTTCACCCCTCAACAAAGCCAAATCATCCACAAACAGTGCAGAATTAAGGGTGATAAAACAGTATTGAGCTTGGTCCATGTGGAGCTGGGTGGGGCTCTGCAGTGGACCTGCCCTCATTGACCTTATAATTGGGAAAGCAACTTCTTTCTGGAGCAGTTGTTGTTCTTGGCATGTACTCCACCAGTAGATCAGAGACATGCTATAAGCAAAACATAAGTAGACTTCAGCAACAAGTCTGGCCGTGGTGCCATCAGATGAGCTGTGCTGATCCCTGCATTTCTCCCAGTTACTTGAGAATGGGACCATCCTCCATTCATTCATCTCGGAATCTGCAGCAAACTGCTGGCCCTGAAACACAGCAGGTGCTCAACGAACATTTGTGGAGGTAAACAAAAGGCTTGGGTTCAGATTCCTACCCCATCACTTATTAGCTAGATGCTCTCATTCACTTCTTTAGCTTTTATCCTTGTCTTTGAGCTAATGACTTTCAAATTTCAATTGTTAACCCTGTCTTCTCCCCAAAACTCCAGACCCAGCAAACTAGCTCCCTCTTGGCTTTTCCACCCGGATGTTCCAAACGTAGCTTCAAATCAGAATGTCTCCACCTAAACTTCTCCTATTCCCTCCCCAAATCCACTTCCTCCCATGACCCTTGACTTTATTCATGGCCATCACCATCTATGTACCCAAGAGAGAGACTAAATGTCTCCCTCTTCATTGCCTCATTCTTTCCTCTTCTGTTGATCAGCTCATGAAATCCTGCTGACTCTTGTTCAAAAATATCCCAAGTGCATCCTGTCATCTCCATCCCTACACCTGCTGTGTGAACTAGTTCCAAACCTCATTATACCTTACCTGGACTCTTACATCAGTGTCCTACCTGGTCTCTCTGCCTCAATCTGCCTGTTCCAAGACCTCTTCTATGTGACCATAACCGAAGGCATCTATTTTAACTCAGTCATAATTATAACATTTCCTTCCTTCAAGACATTCAAGAGCTCCCAATTGCCCTGAGAAACTGAATTCTTAGACAACTCAGAGGGTCTGTCACAAACTGGCAACAACGCTTTCTGGTCTCATCTCTTACAAAACTCACCCTCTCACCCTAAATAGGCATTTTCTGCTTGGGCCACACGTTTTCCACTCCTCCCCAAAAAGATCATACTTTCTCTCTTTGCATAGGTTGGTCTAGAATCTTCTCTCCCAATATTTTTTTTCCTGTTCATTGTCTTTTATTACTTTTTTGGTCTTTCTATTTTTTCTTTTTCCATTTTATTAGCTAGAATTATTACAGTTTGACTGCACATATACATTATATTGCATGTGAATACTGTTCATTGTTTCTAAGAACAGATTAGAGCTTTAGCTTTTTAAACTTACATAGTTATCAAAGGAATAAAGGCAACCACAAATTAAGAATCAACAGAATGCAGTAATCCAATCATACAGGACAGTCAAATGTGCTTACACATATTCAAGAAATCAATCATCTAAGTTATAAATAATAAGCAGTTCACTTGTGCCTTTTTTTTTTTTTTTTTTTTTTAGGTTCTACATGTAAGTGATGTCACATGGCATTTTTCTTTCTCTTTCCAGCCCACTTCATTTAGAATGACGATCTTCAGGTCTCTCCCAACTTTTTGATGGTGCTCCTATGCTGTATTCAAAGTCCAGCTCATTTGTCACCTCCTCTGAGAATACATCCTGGTTCCTCCCAGGTGGAACCAGCCACTTGACCCTGCTCTCATAGGGCTTGGTCTGTGCATCGGTTAGAGTTTTCATCTTGATCGGGTTCTCTATTTTATTTTATTTTTGATGCCATCAGAACTTAAGATGGTGCCTGGTTCATACACAGCAGTGACTAGGTCAGGTTTGGGGTGAGATTCAGTATCAGTGTATGCTGGGCAAAATGGATTTGTTCAGAGAGACTCAGCCATGGGGACGGGTCCTGGGGCAAAGGGACCCATGTCTGGAGAAAGGAGTGAATGGAGCTCATTTATATTCTGAGAGTTAATGAGATGTGACAGAAAGATTCTTTGTTCAACATGATTAAACCTATAGCAGGGTCCTGGTAGGGGCATATGAAGACAAATGAAAGATATTCTCTAAATTCTACTCAACTTTTAGGATCGAGCTTAGAGTCAATCCTAAATTCCAGTACTTGAGGAGGCCTCCCCAGCTCCTCAGCACTGGGCTGGATTCTCCCTTACAAATCCAGGTTTCTCCTAAGCAGAGATTTTCATGCAGTGCATTATACCCGCTGGACTGCTTGTCCAATCCCTCTATTAGACGGTAAGTTAGGCAAGGGCAGGACGTGTGTTTATTCATCCTACTCTTCTCAGAATTTAGCTTACTGTCTGTCTCCTAGCAGGTGTTTTGGAAATAGTTGTTCAATTAAATGGAGTGGGAAAAGCCCTCCTTGCAGGCCTCAGGAGACTTCATCACATTCGGCATGTCCGCAGAAGCAGCACACAGCTAGCCCTCAAATATCTATAGGCTGAATGTGAGCATATTCCCGGGCTCAAGGGTTCAGCCTCTGCGGAGGCAGGGGAGGGAGAGGACTGGAGGGTCCTTTCTGTGCCCACCGCTGGGCACACTGCGCCTGCGGTCCACCGCGCGGGAGAAGCAAACAGAGCAAAGTGATGAAATCCATGGGACGTTCACGAAGCCTTGATGGAAAAGTGACACAATGAGCAGTGGGATTTCTACACGGAAGGGCATCCAGAGTAAGAAATACTGCGGGGAAAGGCGAGGGGTGGGGGGATGGGGAGGGGATGGGGGCTGCTGGGAATGATCTGGAGGGAAAAAAAGCAGAAAACTGAGGCTAGGAGATACTGACAATTGACTCCAACTTGGGCGCGGGGCGTAGGAGTGGAGATCAGAGGTCCAGCACTGCCCCGACGACCCCAAGGGCCCAGGGACGGAGCGGAGAGAAGGGCGCGCGCCTCTCTCCAACCGGCGTGCAAAGGTGTGGTGTCTTGGGCATGGGCGGGAGCTGCGCGCTCTCGCTCTCACGGCCGGCCAGACCCCGCACCTGGGACGGATGCTCCCACCCCCGGGCAGTGTCCCCCGCCCCCACCCCGCCCCGCAGTGTCCAGGCGGGGGCGGGCCCAGCCCCGGGCGTGGAGCGGAGCACCCCAGGGGGATGAGTAACCCTCGGCTGCGAGCGGGCGCGGCCCTCCGGGCGCGTGCCAAACCCCGAGATGCTGTAACGCGCCCGGAGCGTCTGGGGTCGTGCCCGAGGGCCGGGAGGGGCGCGGCGGCGGATAAAAGGGCCGCGCGGTGCCGGGAACGCTTTTTCCCCTCGGTGCCTGCGGCGCTTCGCTCCTCGCGGGCGGGCAGGCGGGCGGCACCCGAGCGGCGACCCGAGCTCGGGAGGGCGGACGGAGTCGGGGCGCCGGCCCGTCCCTGGGACATCGACGGCGGGAGCGCGGGCAGGGCCATGGCGGGGACGGCGAGCGCGCCGGCAGCCAGGCCGAGCCTGACGTCCATCTCGTCGGGGGAGCTGCGCAGCCTGTGGACGTGCGACTGCGAGCTGGCCCTGCTGCCGCTGGCACAGCTGCTGCGCCTGCAGCCCGGCGCCTTCCAGCTGCGCGGCGACCAGCTCGTGGTGCCCGGCCCCGCGGAGCCCGCGGCCGCGCGCGGCGGCTTCAACGTCTTCAGCGATGGCCTCGTGCGCCTCGACGGGCAGCTCTGCCGCCTCAGCAGCTACATCAGGAGGTGGGTGGCCTCGCCGCGCGCCCCGGCCCGCCGCCTGGCCCCCGCCGAGGCCTGCCCCCTCGCTACCGGCCCCGTCCCTGGCCTCGCTTCCCGAGTCCCAGCCTGTACCTCCCTCCTAAGTCAGACTTCGAAATTTTGCTCTTTGCTAACGTCACCTGGAGGTGCATAGCCCTCCTACCCCCGCCCTGGTTTTTCTGCCCATTGCACTGACATTTTGCGGCCATGTGAGCCGCCCAGGTGGGCATCAGGGCAGGCGCGTGGGGAAGGGCAGGGTGGGGAAAACAGAACTGGCGGGTGATTTTCCCTTTCTGGCTCCTTAACTGGGTCTGATGAGCTCCAGTTTGGGGCACACCCTTTGCTAAGGAGAGACTCACACCCTGGCTTTAGACTGGGGGGAAGGGGAGGGGAGAGGATGTTCCACTTTGTGCGATGCTCGCTTATCTAGTGAGGAGACCCAAGGGCAGAAATTTAAAGTTTCCTGTCTTTGGCCTCACTTAGTTAAAAAAAAAAAAAAAAATCAATAAACCATGGCTGAGAAGGGACCAAAGCCCCGTGAAGTCCAACCCAGGGCCATGTGGGTTGTCAAGTGGGCAGTTCAGTTCTGGGAAAGTAAGTGCAATGAGTGTTGCTTCCATGGACCCTGGGGCAGAGCTTGCGTGCGCTGAGCTTAATTGGATGAAGGGTGCGCAGGATGCCTAAGTGTTGTGGACAAAGTGCCTGCAGCACTTCCTACCAGACAAGAAGCCACCAGGGATGTAGTCAGGCTGGAGCGGGCTTTGATGGGGTAAAGGAGGCAGCTTCACTGCTGGATTCTGCGGCGCCTCTTGCCACCAGAGGCCACAGCGTGTGGGTGGGGGGATCGGCGGCTCCACGCGGACAGGTCTTAAATTTGCGGCAGAGCTGAGTGCCAGGAAGCGGGCAGTGCAGTCTAGAGTTTGATTCAGAGATGAGTAAGCCGGCCAGCTATTAAAAGGGAAGGCCTTTGCTTTGGGGAAGACAGCAGGCGGTGGTGGGGGATGGAGCCAGGAGAGCAAGCAAAAAAAAAAAAAAAAAAAGAGAGAGAGAGATTTAAAATGCCTCCTTCAAAGCTGCTGGGAAAAACTTGCTTTTCCACACAAAGATAGCGAGGGCTTTGAGTGCCTGAAAAGCCATTTCCCAGCAAGAAATTTCTTCGTCCTTTCTTAGTGAATTGAAAATTCCAAGACATAAGCAGGGGACCATGGGAAGAAATGAGTTAGAAATCAGTTTGCAAAGATTTTAAAAGAAGATAAATATTGTATTTGAGAACAGAGTATGAAAAGTAAAAAATGTCCAGAATTAATTGAAGCTATAGGTTAGACCTTTGACAAGAGTCAGCTCCCCTAGTCTCAGCAAACAGTGTTGCAAAACTTCAAATGGTTTTGAAGTCTGATTGTTAGACTCTTGCTCTGAACACCTCCTCCACAGAAGAAAATTAAACAGCATGGTTCCCTGGCAGTTTAGAGTCTAGAATAAAAATGATCAGGTGACAGAGACCAGGGTTCAAACAGGGATCAGCAAATACAAGGTTCTCATAGTCTACACAATCAAGTGAGGGCCTTTGTCCCCCAGGAGCAGCAGAGAGCATCTGTGACTAGTTTGGGAGCTGGAAGGAACCTGTCTTCCCCCCAGAGGACATGCTGCGGCAGAGGAAGTAGCCCCTTATAACTGGGTGTGCAGGTCTGAAAGATGACTGGGAGGGAACCGCATCTGAATGGAGAGAGCCTTCTAGAAAGAGGAGGAAGACAGTTGTGGACAGCAGTGGGAGGTTTTGCCCTCATGGATCAGGAGTGAGGTGCAGTCAGAATTCAGGTGTCTTTGTTGCTGCTCCTCAAATTGGCCAGATTTAAGCAGTTGTCTTTGGCTTTGGAGGGAGCATACAACTTCCTCTCTCAACATTTGCTCCAAAGCAGTCACTTATTTCCTTCTTCCCTCCCTGAAAGAGGCCACATCTTATACCAGTGCTTCTCAGACTTTAAATAAGCTTGCAAGTCTCCCGAGGATCTTGTTAAAATGCAGATTTTAGATTGAATAAAATTGAAGAGGGACTCAGGATTCTGCAGTTTTACAAGCTCCCACATGATGCCTGTGCTGTTGGCCCAGCGATCATACTTTAAGCAACAAGGTCTTACATACATCTGTCATTTCACATTGAAATGGTGCATCTTCTTATCTGTCTTCCCAATAGACTATATGTTTCTGAAAAAGGAAAGCAAAACTATTTCCTTTTTCATCTTGTGTCCCCAGTGCCCTGCACATAGTAGGTGCCTAGTAAATGTTTATTGCACAAATGAATGTGTGTATTGTTGATTAGAGTCACAGACCTGAGAGTGATAAATCTGAAAATTTGGCTTATTTCACTAGACTAGGGGCAGAAGAAGAAGGCGAGGGAGTGAACAGAAGGAATTGTTGGAGAGCAAAAGGGAGGCTTTGCATAAAGCTAGTGAGTTAACCCGGGAAACACAGCAGGGCCGTCCTGTGTATTCTCAAGGGCAGAACGTTCCTGTAAACTTCTGCTTAGTGTCACAGCAAAGGATTATGGTAGCTATAAGCAGTTTCTGGGCCTTTTACACAAGGACTGTTCCTGTATATTCCCCCTTTTCTCTGCTACTCTCTTCATATTTTTTAAAAATGAACGTACACGTACACACACACACAGAGATGGAAGCCATGGGTTTGAATTCCTATTTGAACATTAAATTGTCAGGATCCAGGGAAATTTGGAGCAGCTTTTCAAGTCATGCTAGAGATGATGTAAAATCTGCAGAGAATGCTGGGTAGACATCCTAAAGGGTGAGTGATGTTTCAGCTACTCCTGATTTGCGAGAAGCAAAAATTCAAAGTGCTTTCTTGGTCCCATCTTTCAGACATTGCCTTGGCTAAGCTGTTCTCTTTTGCCTCCCAAACTGAAAAGATGAGGAAAGAAATTGGAGCAAGAAAGGAGAACCTCTTACTCATTTATTTTTCAGATACTCATACAGTCCTCCTTTCCTGGCAACTCACATGAACACAGCGCTGGTTGTGTGTCAGAAGCTTACAGAGCTTCACCCTAAGGCCAGCTGAGTTGGCCAGAATTAAAGACACTGATGATGTTTGTTAAGTATTTACTATCAGCCCAAGTACGCACATCTATGCTATTGGCACTGCATTAAATCATCAAGTAGAAGGCAACAGTGCTATATCTCTTTTACAGAGGAGGGAACCAGTCCAGATGGGTTAAGTAACTCAAGGTCGTGGTGAGTTGCGGCTCTGGGACCGAGTTCACACAGCCAGTCAGTCAGGACGTGAATGAGATCTTCTTATCTGGAATCACCAAGCTTTCCATTACGTTGTTCTGCCTTTCAGTCTTCGGATTAAAGCCAGGCGTAGAAAGTTTCAGCCTAGCAGCATTTGGGGGCCAGGATAAAATCAATGAAGAGATGAGAGTTTAAAGGAACTCTCTTAAACTGTTTGTGTCTCATCCCTAATGATAAGTTCAGCAAATATCATAAATATCCAGGACACAGAAGCAGTATTTGCATTCATAATTTAGAAATATGCATGATTAAAGATGAGATAACTAGTCCCTAATGTTGTCTGGCCAGGCTTATCTTAAAATAAAATCGGGGGTTGAATGTCAGGTGCTTTAAGACCTGTGAGACTTAACAACTAGGTCCTCAGTCTTTTTGTATTTTAGTGACATACTTATCCAAATCTCACACCAGTGAATTCCAAAGGGATATTCACATTCATTTATTTCGCTGCAATTTTGGGATGTTTAACAATTGGACCATAACTGGAGGCTGAGAATGGATGAATTAAGCAGGTATTTCTGATCTGTGACCTTGTTTAAATAGAGAGTTAAGTAGGGATCTTGCCACAGCCTCTTGTCTGTAAATTCTGTTATCAGAGCTCTCATGTGAGCAGCATTTTCCTGCATCTGTGGTACAGTGATAACTGCCATGCTCTGTGATGATGTTTACAGCCCCGTTAAGATCCTAAACGTGCCTCTAAATCATCAAAGGAAGATTAAATTATGCTGAGCATAGTCTTATTATTCAGGATATCTTATTAAATTCAGACTCCAAAAGAGGCGATGCATGTATAGGTATGCATTAAACTCAATATGTGACTATCCAGAAGATTCTCCCTCCTCCTCCCCCTGCCCAGTCCTCCTCCTTTGATCAGGCCAAATAGCTCTCTGAGCCCTTAGCATTCAAAAAAGCCTTCTACAGAATTCTGGGGAAAACTGATTATTTTCCCAACCAGTGATCATTTCCAAGTTGCAATTTTTATCTTTTTCCTGCCGATGATACCTCCAATCAGATGTCAGTCGATTTTGTAGGCAGAGGCAAGGATCGCACTGTTATTTGTGTCATCACAGTAGTAATCAAAACTGCAGATTTTCTGGATGTACGGTACACACACATCGTGTGTGTGTGCTGGAGAATGATGGTTAGACTGTGGATATTGAGAGAGAAGAGGAATCTCCTTGAGGAAAATATTAAGTGCTTAAATGACTATAAATTAACTCCATGATAAACAAGGTGGGAGAATGTGAAAATTGCTTTGGATGGCTCACAGGTGGTACCCGACTTCCAGCCGGCATCATGCATCTATCTCTTTGTTCACTCCAATCAGACTCGTCCTTTTCTTCCTCTTTGACTACAAGACTTTTCTCTCTCTGCCCATCCCCGCAGCCCTCTGCAACCACAGACCTTACTCTTCTCTCCTCACCCCCCTCCCAGGTCACTCTTGCCAGCCTGTGCCACGTCCTTGGCAGCTGCATAGATGGATGGCAGAGGGGTAGGGAGCACGAGGGAGCCCCTCCCTGTGCCGCTGCCCTGTTACTCCATCCCCATCTTCTGGGCCCTAAGCCCCTCAGATATGTATGTTGTATGTCAATGCCCGGCACATAATTGGTGCTGAGTGAATGCTGTTGAATGAATGAATGAGAATGAATGAACCCAGCAAACGGTGGTTCCCTTTCTGATTCCTGCGCCTCTGCTTCCTTTCTCCAGTACCTCTTGGCAGTTGGTCAGTTGGGACAAAGAACAGGAAAATTCTCTCTGCTGATGCGGAGCACAGCGACACTCCCCTTCAGGGGCTGCCCCACCCTGTCTCAGCGCGCACTGTTCCGCCTGGTCAGGGTGAGGGTGGAGGAGGCACATAAGAAGAACCATGCGACACCCCGTCTGCACTGTCTTACCATCCGTTCCCCTCCAACGCAGCTAGGTCCCCTGCCTCTTCTCCATTGGCACCTCCTCTCCCCTACTCCAGCCCTCAGCACCTGCAGCCCTGAACATCAACCCCTGCATCCCCTCTCCTCCCCTGGATGCATCAGCCTGTGTCCCCTCCCCAGGGGACCAGCCCCCTGGCCACCCCTGGTGCCCAGGGTTGGGAGGTGGAGACCACCTTAAATGCCTGGGGAAATAGAAGGCAGAATCACCTTAAATGCTCCGTGGGGGTTAGGTTTTAAAGGATCTCAAATCAGATCTGACAATCCCAGAAAAAAATGATGACACAGATTTCCAAGAAGCCAAGCTGGAGGCCTGCGAGCAGAAGCTGTGCTTTTCTGGCTGGGGGTTAGGTATTCTCCACTGCTCCTGACCCCTGCCTGGGGCACTGTCCTGGGCTCCGGCCCCTCTAAGTGGGTTGTGGGAAGTGGGCGATGGGGAGGGAGGCTGAGAGGACAGTGTGGCCACAACTCCCTGCTGTGGGGGCTCCCCAAGGCGGTGATTTTCATGTCAGGCTCTGGAAGGACCACAGGCTGGAAAGAAAAGCGGGAGCTGTCCCGCCCGGGACAAGCCAGCTCAGGGTGTAGTGGCGAAAGCAGCCCATTGACTCCATGCAGCCCGCACAGCAGAGCCGTCCACGGGAAGCCATGCGGTCTGGAAGAGGGACTGTGGCTGACATCCCGCAGCCTGCTGGGTACCACTCGGCCTGCCCAGGTCCACTCGGCTTCTGAGCTTGGGCTCAGTTAGACAATTAGCCATCTTCTTGAAGGAAGACAATTTGTGCTCGCATCTGTCTTGTTTATCAACCGTGCAGGTTGAGATGCAGACTGCTTGGAAAATGTGTAGAGTGGGGAGAGAAAGCTGACGTGCTGGAGGAAAGAGTCAAAAAGCCAGAAGCTCTTCCTGGGCTGGAATAATGAACTAAAACCAAGGAGGCTAAATTTAATAGGGCCCTGGACAGAAATCTAACATTATTTTGGTTTTTGTTTTTCAACTGCACACGCTCACCGTCAGGGAGAGGTGAATTAGTTCGATTCTGGTGAATACTGGTCGATTGCGTAATCTGGGGGGGGGGTGCTGGGTTTATCTTGGAATTAGAGAAGGGAAAAGGGGAGGAGAAGGAGAGGAAAATTTCAGACCCACCAGTTAGTCAGGATGACTGCACTGAGCACACCCAGTGAATTCCACTGATTGAGTATAAGTCATTCTCAGTCCAGAGAGACGTAGCACTCCTGTAGCTTCAAACTAACTCTTACAGCCCAAGGTGGACGGTGCTGGTCAGCATCTGGTGAAGACTGCCTCTGAGAGCCAAGCATTGGTGCCAGGTGCCCCCAGGACCACGGACACCTTTTGGCTGCATGCAGATCTGTCTGCCGACCAGGGGGAAGGATTTATGCATTTGGTACAAGATGTGGCTGCCTCCCTAAGGGCACACGTTAGGGGACTTTCTTCAAAAAGTCTGGATGTTGCAGGCACCTGTCCAGCATGTCCCCTCCTGACTGTGACTGGAGGGTTCACTGCACTTGCCGCCTTCTCTGCTTTCTTCATAGGTATGTGGAACTGACCAACTACTGTGATTATAAAGACTACAGGGAAACTATATTGAGCAAACCAATGCTGTTCTTTATTAACGTGCAAACCCAAAAGGACGCCTCAAAAGGTAGGTCTGTAGATGTTTGCGCTTGGTTCTGCCTTGCTGGGCTGTGGGCTGTGGTCAGCTGCTGAGGCAGACGCTGGGCCTGGAGAAAGCAGGGTGGACATCAGCTCGTGCCAGGCTGGAAATGAGAAGCCTGCCATGTTAGGCCACCGAAAGCCCAGCACAAGCCTGCAGAGCAAACCCCTGAATGATCCTCCGGCTGAAGCCATCTGTCTCCTGAGTTTTCTTTCATGCTTCCTGTCTGAGCAGGGAGTGATTTCTGAGCCTACAGGGGTTGCAAAGATGACCGGAGTGATGAAGAGGATGATCTGTGTTACTGTTTACCGCATCCCAAACACGTGTGCCAGGCATGCTCTGATGTCATTAATTTGCCAACAGCCCTGCTGGGCATATCATCCAAAGGAGAACGTTTTTGAGCGTGAAAGCAGGTACTGTTAATAATTATGCTGCTACAGAGGTATAAACTGGAAGAGACTCAGGCTTAGCTAGGATGAATGGTCATCCTGCCTGAGAAAGGACCTGGATTCTCCCCATTTTATAAAGGAGAAAACTAAGATAAAGAAGGTAAATGATTTCGATGCTTTTATATTTCATGTTATAGCCTTCAAATTTCAATTTTAGACATATCTCTTTCTCGTTTTCTTCCAAGAAATCAGACTAACTGATAACAACTATATTAACTCAAATTTCAATATGAAAAATCTGTTTTTAACTTCTACCTCCTGCTGAAGTGATATATGGTGAAAGTCATGAGCATAATGCTCTGTGATAGAGTTAGAATGTCTTAAACTTACTTCTAAATAACGTTCTTAAAATGAGCCCAAGGGAATAAGAATTGATCTACAAATTCCAAACAGACTTCCTCAAACCTGCCCTCTCATTCAGATTCGTGGAGCTGACTCTCTGCTGTCTCATTCAGAGTCATTCAGATTCCCTGCTCATTTCATCATTCAAAGTCACGATGTCCTTCTCTGCAGGAGGGGCTGGGAACAGATCGCACTGTAACAAGCAATGCTTGTTAGAGCCTCTGAGCCCCTGATCTTATTTGGCTTGATGGTGACTAGAAAGCCAGTGAATTCTCTAAGAATGCAATTCACAGATGTATCAAGTACACCTCCTGCATCGATCTCTCAGGAGGAATCTCAAGAAAGAATAAGAGACCTCTCCATTTTAACATTTTCATGAAAGTACAGGGAGTGGTAGAAGGAATATTTGTGGGTGGCCTTCAGAAGTACACAGTTGTGTCTCTTGTGGAAGGAGGCACTGAAACCCAGTCCTGGTTAATTGTAAGGAAAGCCATGAAATGAAGAAATTCTCTGACATAGACTCTTAATATGGTTAAGGTTAAGTTATGAAAATTGTGATGCAACATGTTCAGCCCTGCTTCTATCCCAAAATATACTCTTGTGCAAATTTAGAAAAAGCCACCATTAACGCCAGACAATTTACTGATCCTTCCCAAAAGTCTGTCATTAGAAATATACACATAGACAATGTGAAAGTGATTGGCATCCTCTAGAATTGTGCAGTGTGCAACCTGCCCAACCAGCACAACTGTGGAGCGTGGTGGCCCCGAGTGTCTAATGAGCTCAAAGGTCTTGATTTGGCTTATGTGAAAGTTAACTCAAGGTATCAAATAGCTGGCTTGTTTTACTTGATTATTTATATCTTTTCTCAAAGAGGATATAAGGTGGTTTATATCTAAAGTGTCCCCCAAATGATTTGGGAGACAGGAAAAGCGGAGTAGGAAAAATAAGATGAATAAGGTTAGTGCAAAAGTTAAGTTCAAAATGTATTCCCCAAGGACGTAACGCTTGCTCTTGGTGGACGACAGGTTTGACGCTCAAAACCAGTGCAGAATGTTCGGTTTCCAAAATCATGTGATGGCTGGTCCATGGCCTTTAGACAAAGGGTGACATCCTGTGTTATATATCTTCCTAGAAAAAAATGCTTGAGTAATGAAGGCCATAGAGCTTGATTCTGGGGGCTGGAAAAGTTAAGAGATTATTGGTTAATAATATTGCAAATTTCCTAGTGAGTGAACAACCTTCCTTTTGCTTAGATTATATAGATTTGGACAGAGTTGGATTTAAGGGATTACTAAACCAAACCCACCAAACAAACACCAACAAAAAACAACTTCCAGAACATAGACGCGTTAGTATTTAAACATCGGGAGAGACTTTCCCATGGGCTAGTATTGCTGGAGTTGGGTGTGGAGGAGAACCACCCTCAAATTGCCTCGGTCCTTAGAACCCAGATTAGCCCTTTGGCAAAGGGCTCTAGGGGAGGGCAGGGAAGGAAGAGGGAGGGGCAGCCACGGGGTAGCCTCCTTCCCTGGACTTTGCTGATTTTCTGCTTTGCAAATGAGGAAGCGTAGGTGAGAGCCAAGTCACTGTTTACCCAGCCAGGCGGGGACCCGTGTTCACTTTGGCTCCCCGCACTGGATGCGTGCAGCGGCGACTCAATCCTCATCTGTGATAATTAGGGAACGGAATTTTCAATTTCTGAGACAAGAGTAACAAAGTGCAGCCTGGGGGGAGCTGGTTTTCTGAGCTGCCTTTACAAGATCCTGGAGCTTCCTTCACATTTACATCTGCAAACTTCTCAGAAACATTCCTAGAGATGGGTTAGGCTTTGCAGCCAGGTCCTGAGGGAGCAGCAAGGGAAGTTATAAACAAATAAAATCTCCAAACACGGTGGGAATCACTGCTTTGTCAGAAGTATGTTTACATCACACATGCACCCTTCTCTTTGACTTCTGTGTCCTAATTTCTAGAAAAAACATATGCATTTCTTGTGAATACAAGGCACCCCAAGATAAGAAGACAGCTGGAGCAGGGGATGGACATGGTCATTTCCTCAGTGATTGGAGAAAGCTACCGGCTTCAGGTGAGCGTCAGTCTGTCTGAATCCAGGGCTGTCAATGCACAGAGGGCATCTGTGCTCTCTACCTGCCAGGGCTGAGTCCCTGGAGCTCAAATGTAACTTAACTGAATGCAGGCATAGAAGTTTTCCATTGCTTCATTACACAACCAAGAAAATGAGCTTAGTTTCTAGCCATTTATTAGACACGGGTAAGAATAAATATAAATTTGACAGAGCAGTTCAAGGTCTTTACATGGAATTTGAAGCAAATGCAAAGGTCTGTTTAAAAAAAAATCAAGGCAAATGTTTAAAAATACATCAGAATGAAAGAGAAATAAGAGGTGCTATATTTTGGATATTTTGGCCATTGTTAATTCTATAATATAATTCTATAATAAAATATGTCTGTAATATAATCCATGAAATCCATTAACTGCTTCTTTCTCTTTCAGTTTGATTTTCAAGAGGCAGTAAAGAATTTTTTCCCTCCAGGAAACAAGGTGGTTAATGGAGAAAATTTGAGCTTTGCGTATGAATTCAAGGCTGATGCGTTATTTGATTTCTTCTATTGGTTTGGGCTCAGCAATTCCACTGTAAAAGTGAATGGAAAAGTCCTGAATTTGTCAAGTACAAGTCCAGAAAAGAAGGAGACCATTAAATTATTCCTGGAAAAAATGAGTGAGCCTTTAATCCGAAGGAGCAGTTTCTCTGACCGAAAATTCAGTGTAACTTCCAGAGGTATGTTAAAAGCTCTCAAGTACCTGAGGAAGACGGTTAAATAAAAGGGGAGAATAGTATCATGGGAGAGAAGAATCAGTTAATTGAAAAGATAAAGCCTCTTGATAAAGGGTGAGTGTAATATCACATATTTCAGGAAGTAAGACGTGAGAAATGTTTACCACCAAAAAGCAGCACAGTGACTTTTCCTTTTAGGCTCCTTAAAGTCTTCTGACAGCAGTTCTATTGTGCAGTGCACCTAGAAAATAATTTTAAAATATATTATTAATGTACATACATGTTAAACTCATTTAAGTATTGTTAATAATAATTTAAATATAAAAGAATAATGCTTTCCTCATGTGATTATTCAGCGCAACAGAATGTTAAGGAAAAGTGTTGGTTGGGGGAGGAAGCTACCTGGTCAAGACATCTATCTTCAAAAATATTTGGAAGGGTTCTCCAGAGTTTGTAAGACCACAAAAGAATAACTCTTCCTTTTTCTGGCTTACTTCACTTAGAATGGCAATCTCCAGGTCCATCCATGTTGCTGCAAATGGCATTATTTTATTCTTTTTTATGGCTGAAATACCATGATATCACTCATAGGTGGAATCTGATAAAAAAAAAAGACACAAATGAACTTACTTACAAAACAGAAACAGACTCACAGACATAGAAAACAAACTTATGGTTACCAGTGGGGGAAGGCGGGGTGAAGGGATAAATTGGGAGTTTGAGATGCACCGATACTAACTACCATATATAAAATAGATGAACAATGAGTTTCTTCTGTATAGCCCAGGGAACTATATTCAATATCTTGTAGTCACCTATAGTGAAAAAGAATATGAAAAAGAATATATGTATGTGTATGTAGGACTGAAACATTATGCTGTACACCAGAAACTGACACAACACTGTAAACTGGATATACTTCAATTAAAAAAAAAAATGAGGCACCAGTGAAGAATAAACGTTTTTAAAACTTGTTAAAAAAAAAAAAAAGAAGAAGAAGAACTCTTGAGAATGCTACAGATCACATGGGGTGTGTTCTAGCTTTGAATACCCAGCGCCTCCACCCAGGACTAGTCTGATGTGGTTAAGGAGGTGGCATCAGTCAGGTCTTGTCTGGATTTGTCTTTTGCTGAGCCCTTCTCTGTCCCAGGCTAGTCTGGGCTGAAAGACAATGTCCTTGAACCAGAACTCCTGCTGCTAATTGCAAACAAACAAACAAACAAACAAAAACAAGCAAACAAAAGAACACCAGTCTCTATGAACCTGCAGTTTTCAAAAAGTTAAAAAAAAAAAAACCCAAAGGTTTCATTAATTGTATTTGATGACAGTTCCTTTCTTCCAGTGTTTCTAGCAAAAATGCTTACTCCTAGCTCGCTCTTATCCTGGAATGAGTTTCTCTGTGTCTCCCTCCTCCTCCTCCCCCTCCCACCCCCTACCCCTTGCTGTAGCTTCCTCTGCTGGTTGTTTCCTACAAAGATGCCCTTCTGCTCTGCTCCATGGCAGCCATGTGGGTGGTTATACGCTCTTCCTTTTTGGGGAAGATTGCCTTGCCTGGTTGCAGCCATCCCAGATGCCTGGTCCTTCCTGTGACGCCCTCCAGCCTCACCCACTGGCCACCGCAGCCTGGGCAGCGCTTCACTGTTTCACCATTGCTCACCCTCTATCCTATATGCTGCCCGGATGTCCACTCACATCCTGGGGACACTGTGGGGCACGTGAAATTGGGCAGTGCTTCCTTGCAAAGTTTCCTCTGAGCCAGCCCTGGGGCCACTTCCACTCCAGGGCAGTGAGAAGGACACTTCAAGGCCCACGGAGCCATCATTATGCACCACAGGTGGCCCAGCCACGATACAGCAGCCCCCACCGCCTCCCAGCAGACAGCTCCACCGGCTCTGCCCTTGTGATCAGTTAGCCCAGCTCCATCTCCACTCAAAAACTGACTTGTGTCCCGGCATCTGTCCCCCACCTGTGGGCCTTTTGTCATCAAATGAGAAAGGGTACCTGCATCTCCAGGCCCTGGAGAAAACAGGTGACAATCCACATCCTGCAGGTAAACAGAAAGCAACACGTTTCTGTCATCTTTCTGAGTTTTTCTTGGGAAGCCAGATTCGCTGTTCATTATTGAAATGGTTACGCTGGGTGTTGCACGGGTTTTAAGGCACTGTTGGGTTATGGTTTTGTTTTCCCAGTGATGGTAATAACGCCTGCCCTGTTTACCTTTTTCAGGTTCAATAGATGAAGTTTTTAACTGTAGTCTGTCACCCAGATCATCTTTGGCGGAGCTTCTTTTGACAGAATTGCCATTTCCATGTGTTCTGGAATCTGAAGAGACACCCAACCAATTTATCTGATTGGACTGGACACTCGGGGCTTCCTCCTGCTCCCCGGGCCTGCGCCACAACTAGGTTGAGGGGACGAGAGAGAGAGGTGGGAGGCAGGCACTTCCGCCCTCCACTCCTACAGAGGCCCCTCTCTTCCATGTCCACGGGCAGTGCCTTGGCAGCTGACTTCAGGATGGGGGGGCTTTGGCCCCATGGCCTGGGGCGGGGGGTGGTGTCCTCTCCTTTTAACACTTCTCCAAAGAGGCAGAGGGAGCGGCAGGTCCTGCCACCCTGAACACTTTGCTGACACCCTGGCGTCCTGAGAACTTCCCGGGCAGCCTTTGTGGGAGCCGTCTGACTTGGGTTTTGCCCTGTGATGCTTCATAAATTTGGGTTCAGCCCTCTGCTTGGAACATCCTTGTCTGAACCCACACCCAGCAAGCATGGGGTTCGCAGTGCTGTTCTCTTGCGAACTTGGCTGGGCAAAAAGCCAGAACATCTTTCATTGAAAGGCAAGTCTGTTTTTCATCCTGCCCACAGGACACCTTAGGAGAAACGTTCAAGGTACGATTTGCTGGAGGACTGGCCAGGTGGATAGGATGGTAACCCCACCCCCCACTGCCTGCAATTTGAACTCCCTTGGCCTCCCTTTTATCAACGTGGCCTGTGTAGAAAGAGGCCAGGTGATGTGATACCAGACATGACAGGAGAAGGGTAATGTATACAGCAGTGTCCTCTTTATTAAAAGCACATTATGTCAGTTGGGTATTTTATAAGCTTTTAGTTTCCTAACACTAAAAGCAAAATTGAAGAAAGCTATACCATTACCATAATACGTTGTTACATCAATACATTTTTCATCTCATAGCTACAGTGGAGTTCTTCAAAAAGAAAAAAAAAAATCATCCTATTTACATACAAAAACCTGCACGAATGAATCGCTACATGTGTTATAATGAGGAAGATGTATGGGTCCTGAGTATAATTTTTCTATCCTTTTAAAAAATATTTCTGTATTATACATTTTGATAGCACTACTAATTGGCCTTTCACTTATATTTGAAATGTTGTGTACTATATTTGTGCAGTTAAATGTTTCCTTAGCATTCAGCATAGAATCGATTAACTTTGTGACCAAGCGTGTGCGATCCTCCCTGGGTTCCGCAGGGGGTGTGCTTGCCTTGTAACTTACTAACTTACAGCAGGAACTGTGGTCTTACGGCTACTTTCTGAAGAAGAGCCTTTTGAAGAGCAGGTCTATGAAGTATTTGAAGAAAAAAAAATTGATACTGATGTTTCAGAAAAGGGAACTATTCCTTAATAACAGAAGAGGACAAACATTTGTTACTCAACTGAGTGCAAAATGGAGAGTATGAATAAGAACATAAATGTTATACCAGAGCAAACAAACCTCTGGTGGATATCAAATATTATATGCTTCCCAAAGGAAATAGAAACTCTATTCACAAAAACTGACAAAGTAGATTTTTCAAAAGTAGTTAAATTTGGGGAAACCATTGGGAACCACTCCAGGAATGGACTAAAGATCTGAAAGGTTTCTTTTATCATTAAAATTTGTTTTTCAGTTGACTCAGCAGTCACTCATTTGAAAGTCACTCAGCAAACTTTTATCGACTCCCTCTAAAGAAATGTACACTGTGCTAACGTATTTCATTAGCAAATGTCACAAAGAAGCAATATTGGGAAATCTTTAAAATTGGTGAAAAGTCTATTGGGACAGATGTTCCTGGGTAGAAGAGATCTGGGTATATATGTGGCCTGATTCCGATGTTTTGACAGACTAAGACCACTAGAAATCTATAGGACAGGAATGGCCTAAGCAATCATCCATTCATTCAACAGGTATGATTGAGTGCCTGCTGTGTGCAGTGCACTGAGGCTGGTATATTAGGTATTAATTTGTTCCAACAAGAATGCAAATCCAGACATTATCTACAGAATGAAGGAGTTTTTTCCTTATTACCTCATGGTTATAGTTTGATTTTTGGCCAAAGAATAACATTGCCAGACTTGATGCCTACCTTAATTATCAGCTCAAGTTTCTTCTTACTGTTTCAAATATCCAGTCTATCTTCAAAGAGCAAAGTTATGCCCCTACTTAAGACATTCAAAAGAATGTGCATCAATTTCTGAAGGGAGTTTCTAAAGAATTTCAAAAATGCTTTAAGCAATCATGGTGTCATTAGAATAAATGATTACTTTGAAGAAGAGAACATTCATTTGGATGGATAAATGCTGGTATAACAGATTTAAAATGACTGTTCACACTTGATATTCACGGCTTGAATAAACTTGAGAGGACTAACAATGCAAGGTGTTAGTAATTACTCTTAAGAGTTCAGAGAAGAGCAGAACACAAGAATCAGAGACAGCAGAGATGGCCCAGGAGGGAGGTGACATTTATACACGATTGATGAGGTTTTGATAGAATCAAGGTCTGAACTTGCTCTCATGGCTTTATTTGGATAAAATGTAAGCGAGTTTGGAGAATGGCAAGCTACAAGCAGAGCTTAGAATTTACTCTATTAAACTGGGCTGTCCTAATAAAATAGAGAATATTATAGAATTTTCTTCTCTGGATTTTTTCAATGAAAGGATAGCATTCATTCATGGACTGCTTAACCTCAACCCCTCTTAGTGGCAGAAATGAACCAGATGACCTCAGGAAGACACAGATCTCTGATGGTTAATTTTATGTGTCAATCTGGCTGGGCTGCGGTGTCCAGATGTCTCAATAAACATTATTCTTGATGTTTCTATGAGGGTGTTTTTGGATGAGGCTAACATTGAGATCAGTGGACTTTAAGTAAAGCAGATGGCCCTCCACGATGCCAGTGGGCCTCTCCCATCAGTTGAAGGCCTGAATTTAACAAAAGTCTGACCTGCCCTGAGCAAGAGGAAATTCTCCACAGATGACCTTCAGGCTTGAACTGCAAGGTCGGATCTGCCTGGAGTTGCCCTGGGTCTCTGGCCTGCTGGCCGGCTTTAGGACTTGCCAGGCTCCACAGCTGTGTGAGGCAGTTCCTTAAATGAAATCTCTTTCTCTCTACAACCACACACTGTATTGGTTCTGTTTCTCTAGAGAACCCTTAATAATACAGTCTATCACAGAAATTGAGAAAATGTTTTATGAATTAATCAATCAGCCAAAACAAAAAGAAAAGGCAGTTTTTTTTTTTTTTTAACATGAAGACATTTGAATAAAAGCACATACTACATAGTAATAGAAAGTCTTTGCCCCAAATGTAACAAGCAAGCCAGAGAGAGAAACTTCACTCAGGAAATCTGTATCCAAAGCACGTGGCATCGCTAAGGAAGGTCTGTGACCATTTCTGGGCTTTTGGACGCAGCCATCCACCCAGTCTCCCATCAACTCTTCCCCATTCTCCCTCTCATTCAGGAGACAAACTTGCCTCTCCCTTTACCTGGAGCAGAGCTCCTCACACTTGAATGTGCCCAGGAGTCTGCTGGCGGTTAAGCCGCAGGAAGTCTGGGTGGGACCTGAGCTGCTGCGTTTCTAGCAGTTTCCCAGGTGGTACCCAGACTGCCGGCCCTGGGACAAGGCGCTAGACCTACCTGCCCTTCTCATACTTTATGGATCACCTGGGGATCTAGTTAGAAAAGCAGAATCTCGGGCCGAGCTGACACACTGGCCTGTGTTCTGGTCAGATGCCCGGGTGGCAGTGGGTGCACTCAGTGTGGGAAGCAGCTTCCTGGCACACCTGCCTCCCCGGGCCCAGACCCCACCTGCTCTCTCCTGGAGCATCACGTTCTCTCTCTCCCTGCTCCTTCCCCTTGGCCTATGAACTTGGCTAGTCCTCCCTCATTTCAAGTAGTAACTGTCTACCTGACCCACTCCCTCTTTCCAGCTAGACTTTCCTCCTTCACAGCCCAAATTTCTATCCTTGCTGTCCCCTCTGCCACCACCCACCCCGTCTCTACTATTCATCACATTCCCTCTGTAGTGTGCGTGGCAGAGAGAAATTTATTGTAATCATTTCACTTGGAAATAACCAGTTAACATTTAACCCATTCAGTGTAACTACCTTCAGTTGGTTTTGATTAATTCAAAACACTGGAAGAGCCATCTTGGTGACCTAGATGTCTTTGTACCTGTATGGTAGACTCACTCTGGTGGGATACGGAACCTCGCTTCTCTTGCTCCAGGAGAAGAGCCCAAGATTTACTTAAACTAACCGACCTGACCCCGCTCTGTCGTCTAACCCACTTCAGTGCCTTCTCTGTGTGTCCAGGTGGAGCCCAGGCTTCAGGGCCTTCTGCTCAGCTCTCTGGCCCCTTTGCAGTTTGGCAGGACCGGGCTGTCAGGGACCCTGGCGTGCGCAGGCGCAGGCCGTTCCCGCCTCCTGGGCGCCTGCTCAGCCTTGTGGCCCCTCCTCCTCTTCACCTGAGAACTCAGTGCAGGCAGCTCCTCTTCCAGGACCCGCCCCCCGGGCTCCCGTGGTACCGGGTACTGCCCTGAGTGTGCTCAGTACTTGTTGAGGGGAAGAAGAAAGGAAAAGAATTCTGCTTAATCCTTGAACAGAGTTGCCTTGAGGAATCCAAATCCAAAGGCAGGCAGAGTGCTGTACTGCTCACAATGCAATGGACCCATCCCAGCAATCCATTCTGAAGCAGAAATGAAAGATTCTAAAAAGGATGGAGATCAGAAGAGCAGTAAGACAAAAGGGCAATAGCTTTGGTTTGTGTGGCTTGAAGAGTTATAAATTGTCATTAGAATTATTCACCTTTCAGCCCAGTGAGGTACGTTCTCGTATATTCACTTTACAGACAAGGGAGCTGGGGCTCCGAGCAGCATCTGCTCTCTCCGCAAGGCTCCCAGCTAGAAAGTGATGCATCTTCTGACTCTCATTCAGTGCGTACCCCACCATTGCACGGCTTGCTTAAGACGAGGCAAATGTAGGATATTAATAAAAATTCACTTTTAAAATTCTATGTACTCACTGTGCTATTTTAAAAATATAGTTCTCTTAAATTATGCCATGCCAATTAGCTCTATTTCCAGACGATAATCCGTTATTGGGTGTTACTTTCTTAATTTAGATGCCACTACCAAATCCTAACTTAGACTCATCCCTTCTAATAACATCTACAGAAATCTAGGTCTCTTCATGTGTCCCACTATTCACTGCTCTAAATCTGAGAGTCTCAGTGTGTTGTATTCATTCCATTACATGGATAGGACTCTCAGAAAACGCTAGTAGCGCTTCATTTTGAAGAAACTCCTTGCATATATTCGTGGGATCCTTACTTTGATGCCTATTCTGTCTCCTTTGATAAACTCCCTTTCGTTACACCTCACTGTTCCCCTAAGGTCCTATGTTAGAATAACCCCTTGAAAGGATAAGGGATGGTTGTAAATTGCTTTCTAAACATGTTGCCAGCAATCTCCAACGCACACTTCTGTCTTCTCTGTGCACCCGCGTGGGTAATAGCTGCGTCCTAACCTGGAGGCATTCAATATTACTAAGCACCTACTATGCGTCAGATTTTCAGGTAGGTGCCAATAATATGAATACAAAAGGCACTCCACATGCTGGGAAAACTCTAACATACTTGGGGGTGGGAGACAGTTTCATTGTGGGGACGGAAGATCAGTTCAATCGATAATCACAAAACACGGTTTTCGGTGCCAGGAACGTGGCCTTGGGAGGAGAAAGGTGTCACAAACATCCCTGCTCTCTCCTCTTTCCAAGCACACTTTTCTTTCACCTTCCTCCCTCTCCTAATTCCTGTGCTCACTTCAGTCTAATCTCCCCGTGCTCCTCTCCCCAGATACACAAGACAATGCGCAGGAAAGCTCATTGCATGAACAATACAAGTACACGAAAGTAAGGTATTCATGTTACTGGGAACACATCCTTCTGCTTTCCGAACCCGGTCCCCCAGCCGGCCTGGTTAAGCGCCCTGCACCTCGCTCCACGCGCCCCCTGGTTGAGCGGCTGTACCGACCTCGTCTCCATGGCGACGCGTCACAAAGCAGCCGCGCAGCGCCCAGTCCAGCTGGCGGAAGGGGCCCCGCGACGGCCTCCTGGGGCAAGAATGGCACAGCCTGGGCCCGAGACTCTGTGCCCCTCTCAATATGGGCACAAGATCCAGCCAAGTAAGTCTGCGGACCCTGCCAGCCGGCGGGGCGGGGGCGGGGCCTCTCCTGGGGATGGGATACCCTGGGCAAGGCTGCTTGCGTCTTTAAGGGTGTGTGCCTGGCTCTTACGGGTGGGACTCACTTTAAAGAGCGGCTGGGAGTCAGGGAGAATGAGAGAGTGTTCATGACCTTGTCTCTTCCCAGCTCTATGCCAAACCTTCTGCCAAACCTCTCCCTAAAACGCTCAGGTGCTTTTAAATACTCCATGAAATGCCCAGGAGGGGACAGGAGAAAAGGACTTGTGCCTTCAGGAGAACAAGGCCAAAGACAAAGAAGGAACGGAGATCAGGAGCTTTGAAGAGAGCAGACGCAGCGGGAGCCCTGGTCCCAGGCAGGATCTGGGAACCAGCACGGAAGGTGGGAGGTGCAGGACGCAGACAGGCGACCTCCCGGTGGGTCTGCAGAGGCAGCGCCCCGTCCCCCACATGTCTGTAGCAGGGGCTGGGAACTCTGCCTGTTCAGCTGTCGCTTCTAACCTTCACTGATTTTTCTTTCAAAGTGATTTTGTATTCGACAGAGGGAGTGCTTTGGATGCTCATTCTGCATGCAAATGCAGCTGGTTTACTAACTCAGCTTTTTGTGTCAGCCAGGGCAGAGCCACTCTAGCTGTGACGCTAGTGGCATGATTACTGTGTAGTCAGCTCCGTCCTGGCCTTCCTCACAGCAATAATAACCCACCACAGCCCTCTAGCTGGGTGATTGTAGCTCCCTGGAGGCTGCAGAGCAGTGGGGACTGTTCAATTGCAAATTCCCTAGAACTGCAGTCTCCCAGGAATGAGTGAAATGCATACTTTCATTCCATTCATCCTTTTGTAAATTAAGGATAGCAAATGAAAATAATTAATACTAAAATATTTACAACACTGACTTTCTCTATGGCGTCAAGGCAAAGAGGAGAGGCAGGGCGGGGGGCAGTGGTGGAGAGCCTCCTCCCCAGGACTGGCCCCACAGCAGCCCTCCTGAATCTCGCCCTCTCTTTCCAGTCACCCTGTCTTGGTTTCTTTCACTGTCTGCTCACTCACCCTTTTCTTGTCTGGAAAAGCTGGAGTACTCCAAGCTTTATTCTTCTTGGTTTACCAGCCTCGTGTGAGCGGCCACATCCTGCCACAGGGCTTCAAGTCTACATACAGGTGCTATGAATAGCCCTCTAATCTTTACCTCTAACTCAGACACTCTCCCTAATTCTCAGACTAAAATATCCATCCGTCTACCAGATGCACTTGGATGTCACCAAAGGGCTTCAAGCTCAAAATGTGCGCAGTTACACCCCTTGTCCTCCTAGACTTTAGAAACTCAGTTGTGGGGAGGGGTGGGTCCTAGCTGCTCCAAGTAGAAGGGAGGGCAGCCTCACTGACACTTCAATTTGATGACCAGGTCTCACTGATTCTGCCTCCAGAGTTCCGCTTCCCCTGGGGGAGTCTGCCCCTTCATAGCCAGTCTTGAGTCTCTAACGGCTGCTCTGTGCTACTTCCTCTTCCGCTGCTGGAAGGGTCACCCTCCAGAAGGCAGGCCTGAGGGGTCGCTGCTCAGCTTTTGTCTCAAAATAGGATGAGGCTGATGATGACGACTCTGAGCTAATTGCTACTGAATTATTACTATCGACTGGGCTCTTAAGTGCTGTATTCCTTCCAGGGGCTGCCATAAATTACCACAAACTGGTGGCTTAAAACAACAGAAATTCATTTCCTCACATTTTGGAGGCCAGAAGCCCGAAATCAAACTTGGGGGACCCTGGGTTTCAGCCTTTAGACGTCACCTCCTCTAACGACACTCCTTCCCTTGTTGAGTTCATCCACTCTCACGGCTTTAAAGAACGTCTATACCACAGAGTCTTGCACCGTTACGCAAAGGATGAATTAGAGCTGGACCAGACGGGTTAGAGGGGTTTCCCATATGATGCCATTAGGTGACAGAACAGAAGGACACTTTGTGTGAGATGAGCCCATTTTTGTAAAACACAATGGTGAGAACTAAAAACCAAACGCTAATGTATTGATATCCTTCTATATCCATCTGTATCTGATTATATCAGCAAGTATAACAATTTGGAGAGAAACATGCAGAGTCCTTAACGTGGGCTGCCTGGGAGGATGCGGGGGGGGGGGGGGTGGAGACGGATAACAAGCAGGGAGAGGCAGGAGCAAGGAGAAGGGTCCAGGAGAGAACCTGGCACGTAAGCCATGACCCCTTTTGTGTAAAATCAGTTTGCATGCTTACACGAGACTCATGAAAAGTCAGGCACTAAAACATTGATAGTATCTTAAGATGATAGAATTTCAAATGAACTATCTTCTTTATTTTTCATGTATTGCTTAAATTCTTTAAAATAGCTCATGTGAATTCTCAAGAAAAACAGTAGAGGGAGGAAACTCAGATAATTAAACTGAGTTTCCCCTCTTTCCTAGCAGACGTCACAAGTTGGTGCGCATTCTTTTAGACTCTAAATTCCTACACAAAATGTTTGCCTCTCGTAAAATTAGTTTAATTACTAAAACCATTGATCAAAATATGCTAGTTTGCCACACTTAAGACTGTTTTATTGTACTTTTAGCAGCTGATACCAGTTGGGATTCCTATGCTACCACCATGAAGACTGCGTTCACACCTAAGACTGGAGCAGCGCCTGCTTTAATTCGGTACATCCCTCTTTTGAGTCTTTCATTTGTTCATCTGTCTTCTATTGCTCAGAATCCAAAACCAACAGAGAGCAATCAGAGAAGGCTTATAGAAAATACACTTGGATAAGACCCACTGCACACACAGGTCTCCTCTAACCATCAGAGAGGGTTTGCCCTCCAGTGTCCCAATCTCTTACAGAAAAATTAGGAAATTAACACACGAATCCTTCATAAAGTCACTGTGTATTGTGCTTTACTCTAGAGACAGTATATTACTGATAGAATTGTGCTACCTAAACATGGAGCATGAATTGAGTCCATTACCTGGTGTATAGTAGGCAGATGGAATGAATAGATAAGTGATTCACTGTTAGCACTCCCATCACTAACACTAGTCTTGGAGGCTAGAACAAGGCCACAGTCCCCTTACCCTTACCTTCACTCTTCCAAATACTGCTTCCTAAAGCAACTTCTCCTCCAATTCCACTTGAACCGAGGGTGGTGGAAATTTCTCTCCATCCGCTGTCTCTCTAAGCTCCTTGGCGGCTGAGGGAGGGCGGGGTGTGGAAAGCTGCTGTCCTTCATTGCATCGGTGGTAAGGGGGAACTCAGCATGGGGGACCTTCATTGCCCGTGTTTACTCTGTAAATTGTTTCCAATATGGAGCTTCTTTTCACCTTAAACGTTCATGTTATTGAGAAGCCAAACAGAGTCTTGGAAAGACAGAGGCGGTGCAGTCAGGAAAAAATGGGTTCCAACCTCAGCTCCCTGCTCTAATCCATATTCTCTCTGCTGCCTTAGGCGAGGAACAAGCCATCTAGGGCTCAGTTTTATGGTTGGCTAAGTGGGAAGGGTGATTCCTGTCTAAGGTAGTCGTTCTGAGGGTGCATTAAAAGCTCTAGACAGGTGACTAGCATGAGGAAGTTATCTCAAACTTTTTCATTCATTTTTTTCCTCAGCATAATATAAGACAGAATTCCAAAAATTTCAGGGCTGCAAGACTCCTGATTCCTGAGTTATTGGCTATCCCACTGAGTCACATTATGTCCCCTAACTGGGAGATTTATCATCTGACAGTAACAATTACTCCAGCTTCCCAGATGGTAACAGTTGTCTGAAGAAGAAACATTTGGGATGAAAGCCAAAACCAAATGGGTACTTACGGAGTCTAGGTCAGTGGTCTTCAAATTCATGTATTTTTTAAGTTCACAGAAAAGTTAAGTTCTCATCATAAATTAAAATAGTTGTAAAACATAAAACTTCCAGGCCCTCCTAAATATTGACATTTTAAAACAAAACCGTTAAATCATTTCTTTAAACATAAGCAATGGGATATAAATATAACCACCTTAAGCAAATTGATACTCACTCTGGTCCTTTTAAAAAATACATACAAACAAGCTCTTCTTTAATAGAAAATATATTTCATTCTCTTTCCTTCTTGAACTGTTGTTACTCCCGCTCCACTTCCTCCATAGAATTTTACCCTGCTCTAATATATTTTGTGTTTGAAAGCAATTTATTGATCACTCCATTATATTTCTTTGCAACTATTTCAGTATATTAATTGAAATTAATTTTTAAACATGTTATATGATCCTAAGTATTGAGTCATCACAATTATTTTTGGTACAGAATTGCTCAAAGCAATAAATACATTACAAATGTTAATAATTACTAAATGCAAAAAGTGAATTTTTTTGGAATTGCATCTTAATGAGATAAATGGGGTTGTTTTGTTTTCAATCACTTTATGTCTCCAGATTTGAGTGTTATTATTTTTGGAATGAGACCACATTCTGCACCAATTTTTTCCTGCTTCTTTCTTTTTTTTCAGTTTATAAATGCTACTATTGAGAAACCTTGTTCACATAATTAAGTCAATGTGAATGAAACGAGTTTTAGTATAGTACTGTCATTCAATACTCTGAACTCTTTGTGAGTTTTATGCCAAAAATCACAAGGCAGCTTTTAATGATTGATCAGCAGACGGTTGGTTGGGTGCGCCTTCAGTTTTATTGAAAGCAAATAATTAGATGGTTTGTCATCCAGTTATTGAGTTATTCCCTATCTTATTTTCTGAGAAATATGCCAAAAAGGCATGTCTTATCAAATGATAATTAAATTACATCTGTTACTCCTTCACTTGGGAGAAACTTGTTTAATATTATGTACTCAAAAAGGACTTGGAAAATAGGAACATTAATTTCAATAAACATTTCCCAATATAATCTGTGCTTTTTTTTTTAGTAAAAATGCTTTTGTTGTGACATCCCTTTAATGTATTTTTATCAAAATATTCGAGGTGAAGATTCAACTCATACAATTTACATCATGTTTACCTAGCTGGTAAAATCAGTCCTTATTGTCCAAATAAATGAAATTAAGCTTACTTCCTGTTAAAATAAAAATCTGACTATACTTCCTGCTCAAATAAATGTTAATAATTGTTAGGACAGGGAAAACAAGACATTATTCTCAGCCACACCAGTCTACAGTGGACCTACATTCAGAACATCCCCCACTGGCCGTAATATATGTTTTGAGGAATATTATGAAAACCACTAATAAATTATGGAATGCATATTTTAGAGAAGATTATTAAAATTACACAGAAGTGTAAAAAGATTCAGATCTAACATGATTAATTATGTCCAAGTAATAAAAATAATGCAACGAAGTGTGTAGCTAAATATGTAAGTTATCTGAGAAGTGAATATGATTTAAAAAAAAATTAGTTTCCTTAGCTGATTACATTCTCATGTGTGTAGAACTCTGGTGCTTGACTTTGGGAAATAGTTAAATAATATCATTCATAAACATGAATGGAACAATTCATTGATTTCTTTAGACACCATATCAAACATTTACTATGCGTTTAATGAAAGAGAAGGTTATGTATGGTGAATATTAATAGTCTGGCAAATCTGCATATACTTTCATGTATTGTTAAATATTTTACATCATAAAATAAAACGAGGACTGGCTATATGGGAGTAAATATTTCATAATGTGTTTGGGTTAAAACACTAGATTTAAACACCTTATTGAATGATAAATACAAAATCTGAAAAAATAAAGATCACAAGATTTTTATGTACCAGTTTTATGCAGTGAATCTTTAAAAATTTGATTGTCTTAGAAAAGATTCCAGTTACATGGAAAAGAATCAGCATTGCCACCCTGTACTGCTTCGTCTCCTCAGAGGTGCCCTTCTTTCCAGCTAATGACATATCCTAGGGATTTTCAAAAAGCTGGAAAAAATGCTTACTTTTAAATATGTGGGGCAAAGAACCATTTTAAGCGTTCTATGTTCTATATTCTCTGCTCTGCTTTTTAAGCTTCTCTTTAAAGAGGGATGAACATTTTATAATTGTTAGGACTGGGAAAATGAGACGTTATTCTTAGCCACACCAGTCTACAGTGGACCTACATTCAGAACATCCCCGCACTGGTCGTAATGCTCTGCTTATAGCCCACCTTTCACTCTTGACCTAGAACAGCAAGCCCTAGGCAGGTGTACGGAATTTGGATTACAAGGGGGTTCCCTGAAATCACTATAACATAGTTTCCCTTTGCCAGGCACCCCTCTCACGGTTGGAGGCTTACACCCAGGGGTAAAATGCACCTTAGTGAGATCTTTAGTCAAGTTGGGAAGGGAGAAAGCGGTGAGGGAAAGAAAAGACCCGCAGAGAGATGCAGCTTTGTTCTCCGGTAGATCCATGTTAGGAAAGTGTATACTGAGAAATGGAGATGTGATCATCGAGCCCTTTAAAGCTAATCGTGCTGTGTTCTCCTTGGAAAATCTTCATCTACCTTGGATGAGTTCAGTTTGATTTAGGACCACAGTCCTACTTGAATCTGCATATCTCAGAGACACGTGAGACAGTCCGGCATCCAGATGTATCCCACTTTCCAGATGTTTGGTTTCTTACAGATGTAACCTGAATCTAAAAAAGCCCCCTTTGTTGAAAAAAAGTCAATATGAAATATTTTAGACATACACAAAGGAATATACAATAAATCCCCAGCAATCATCCAGCTGCAATAATCAACAACACGTGGACTTTTTTATGTACATCCTCCATCCAGCCTTCCCCCTGGATAATGTTGAAGCAAATTCCAGACATTACATCCTGTCGATTCTAAATATGTTTTTATGTATATCTGAGACCTAAGGATTCTTTAGAAAAAAAATTAACAATACCATTATCTCACCTAAAAAAGCAATTCCTTAATATCCAATAGCCAATCAGCAATAAAATTTTCCCTAGTTGCCTGATAATTAAAAAAAAAAGCAACAGTTGTTTAGAAATTAAATCCAGACATGGTCTATGCATTTCATTCTCTTACTTCATCTAATCTGCAGGTTCCTCTGCTTCCCCCGCCCCAAGAATTTCTTTGTTGAAGAAACAGATCATTGTTCCAGATCTTTCTAACTTCATCCCTCTCATGTCATTTTAAAATATCCTTTTCATGTATTTCCTGTAATGTGGTATTCCAAAGACTTCATCTGATTCAGGTTGGGTGTTTTGGCAAAAATATTTAATAGGTGGTGTTGTGTATGTGTGTCCAGAGTACACACTCTCTGCTGGTCCCTCTTTTGGAAATGTGAGTGGCAGTGGCTGATCATGGCCTAGTTGCATTATTTCACTGGGGACTTGCAAGCCAGTGGTATCCTAGTTCTTATATTTCTTCCTTTTATTAACTGGAATGCTTCTGTAGAGAGTAACTTTTCTTCACCGAGTATTTGGTTACACTGAAGTACTGTTTTTAAGGAAGAGTACTCAGCTTTTTAAAAAATTAATTTAAAAGTTAATAAATTTCAGATTATTCTTTTAAGTTCATATTAGAACTCCCATACTTTTTGTTGGGAGCATCCTAAGATACAGGATTGCTTCTTTTTAGGGAGATCTGGAAATTAAATGGTTTCTGGCATCAAGTCTTAAGCCAACCAAGCTTTTAAAAACTATTTGACAAGTATACTGTGGTGAGATTTGATATTTAATCACTTACTCTAATTTCCACTCTTTCCTTGTAGTCAAAAAGGCACCAGAAGATTCGGATATGCGTATTCACTTAGGGATCCTATTCACAGCCAGACACAGTACAATGAAGAGTATGTTTGGAAACCATATTCTAAAGAAGATTTTATCAACACTGGGACTTCAAGAGGAACCAGGAGCCACAAATCTCACCTCAGTAAAGTGAGCTAATATCTACATGTCTTTTGAATTTAATATTGTATCAATAACCCATAAGAACGAGAGTGTGACTATATCCCAAAGATCCTACATCACCTACAGCTACGGTCCTTCTTTGACTATTTTTTGCCCACCTTCTCACAGTTATTTCTAACTACATCTCCCTTATCCCCCTGAATAAGAAAAAATATTTTAATTGAAGTAAAATTCACATAGCATAAAATGAATCATTTTAATGTGAACAAATCACTGGCAATTAGTACATTCATCACGTCCTGCACCCACCACTTCTATCTCACTCCAAAATATTTTCATCACCCCAAGAGGAAACCCTAGTTCCCTCTCCCCTAGTCTCTCGCAGCTTCCAGTCTGCTTTCTGTTTCTATGGATGACATAGTCTGGACACTCAATGTGTGGAATCATGCAAAATGTGACCTTTTGTGTGTGGCTTCTTTGACTTAGCATAATGTTCTCAAGGTTCATTCGCACTGTAGCATCTGTTAGTACTTCATTCCTTTTCATGGCTGGATAATATTCTATTGCATGTACACACAACCATTTGTTTATGCATTTATCTATTGATGGACATTTGGGTTGTTTCCATCTTTTGACTTTTATGAACAAAGCTACTGTGAACAGGCACGTGCAAGTATTTGGTATGAAGCGTTCTCAAACCACCAGACCCTTCATCATTCTGTTGACTATCCAGATGCTCTTCTCCTGTCCACCAAAGAAACTCATAGATTCTTCAAGGCTCAGCTTAGAGAGTCATATCTAATTCCCTTCTCCTCTAGGTGGAAGTAACTGACCCTCTCTCTGTTTTCTTGGTGCTGTGTACCCTTCTACCATCATAAAAGGCAATGCTCAGTCGTAGGAAAGGGTTGCATTTATTTGGCTGCCACTTGGAATGGTGCCACCTGGAATGGACTCACCTTGACACATTCAATAGATAATAAGGCAGCAGAATGGTCAGGATTTGATGACTGAAAGGATGTAAAAAGGAAGAGGAATGAATGCAGGATGATATTCCTGTTTTGTTTTTTACTTAGATGGCTGGGTCTGAACTGATGCTGTTCACTGAGCTGGCACTTGCAGGGGGACTGGGTTTGGTGGGAAGGGCTTGGGGGGAAATGTGAGCACAGCTGAAGACATGTTGGTTGAGGATATGTCCATTAGGTGAACCTATGTGGATTTTCTTGAAAATTTTGTTTATATTGATAGGACTTCTTTCTCTGGACGCTACCTCAAGGTCAATCAACAGCATCAGTAAAGAGCTACTTCCCTTGGAAAATCGCTGCTTCAATGGACGAGGTTAGGAAAGCAATACTAAATCAGTTTATTTCCCATACAAGGAGAGACTTTGTGGACAGAACAGAAGGTAAATGTTCATTTTTTTCCCTCTCCCTGGCAATGTGTTAGGCACTGGAGTCACAGTGGTTAGCAACACAGATGTAGTCTCTTCCTTTAAGGAACTCACAGTATAGACACGGAAAAGGGCAACTGAGTGAACAACAGTTGAACAGAAAAAGGTGCACGTTGTGGGAAGTGCAGGGTGCTGTGGGTACACAGTAGGACATCCAGCTAAGGTGGGGAGGAAGATCAGAAAAGGCTTGTTGTCCAAAGGACAAGGATGAATGAGCCAGGAGAAGAGGACAAGGTCGAGTTAAACATGCTGTTTTCAATTCTTAACTGCTGTTTACTATTTTTAAATTACTTAAATTAAAATTACTTTTATTAAACTGATACATGCATAAAGGTAAATAGTTACCTAAAGCCTCACAGGAAATAGCAGTTCCGTGACCCATCCCTCTCCTCTCCCGGTTTTACTCCCATTGGCAATTTCCATTCTTTCAACTATTTCTTCTTATGTGAGCCTCCATATTTAAAATCATATGCTTATATTGCTATTTATGATTCATCAATTCTAGACATTATTGTTGACTTCCTGTTATAGTAACTGAGGATTTGGCCCTCCTATAATTCTTTCTCACTCCCCCTCCATCCATCCTCTCAATATAATTATATTACAAATTTTGGGTTAATTCAATTGCTAGTGTTTATATTATGATTACAATGATGTGATATATCATGATTATGTAAATATATACCACTGAGCCAAATGATATTTTATGATTGTTTCCTTTTAGTTTTCCTTTTTTATTTTGTTTTTTATCAGTTAATAATTGACTTTTTAAAATATGCTTAGTTTTCTATGTGCCTGTCACTATTTTTTCCAAATACTTTGTTACACATTTACCAAGATTTTCTCCAAACATGGTTTCAAACATTTTATCAGTTTGAGTATTTTCCTGGAGATGATCTTTCTGACACCCTCCGACATTCCCCTCCTATCTAGACTGGTTGCTCTGTAGGTTTGCTGCCCAGCTGGGCCCTGGGACTTCTTATTTCATCATTCTGGGCATTTCTTTGGCCTCTGCCCACATGGATCTGGTTTCCTCCTGAATCCACATGTTTCTCTTTCTTACTTCTTCTCCCTCATTTTGCTGAAGCACATCTTCCAGTTGCTTCCTAAGAAAGGATGAATGGGAGTGACTTTTTTGACTGTGTTCTTCCCAATCTGGAAATATCTTTGTTTCTTCCTTACACATGTTTGATAGTTCGGCTAGATATAGAATTCTAGGGTGATAATCATTTTCCCTCAATGCATCCCTCCAAATGACTCTAGAAATCCAGGATTTCTATGGAGAACACTGACGCCATTTTGATTCCTGATTCTTTTGTATTTTTCCCACTGGAACCTCTTAGCATCCTCTCTTTATTCCTGACATTGTGAGATTTCACAATTGTATACATTATTGAGAATCTTTTGCATTCATTATATTAGACAGTCAGAGGTCCTTTCAATCTAGAGACTCATGCCTTCAATTATGGGAATTGTTTCCTGCAGTTCTTTTTTAATTAAAAAAAATTTTTTGGCAGGGGAGGTAATTAGGTTTGTTTGTTTGTTTGTTTACTTACTTACTTATTTTACTGGAGGTACTGGGGATTGAACCCAGGACCTCATACATGCTAAGCACGTGCTCTACCACTGAGCACGTGCTTAGTGTCCTCCCCTCTCTATTGTTTTTGTTTTACTCTTTCCTCCACTATTCAGTAAGCACCCCAAAGACCTTTATTCACTCAGGGTCTAGTGCAGTATGTAGTCCAGTCTGGTGTATAGAAGGTGATCTGTAAATTATGCTGAATGATGGAGAGAATGTATGGAAGTACATGTTTTGAAGCTAGATGGGTATGGAGTTAAAAGACCTTCATACTTGCAGATGAACACTGAGGGTCATGGAAAAACATTTGAAATGTCAGCATTCTTAAAAGATGTCTTTGAGTTTCCAATCAAAGTCATCCTTTCAGCATGCACAAATCACCATTTCCCCATGTGCGGATAAATACCCAAGACCGTCAGGACTCCCTCCTAAATCTCTCACCTCCATCTGCTTCTCTCCCTCCCTACGGCCACTGCCTTAGATCAGGCTACCATCATCTCTCCTTGGATGACTTCTCATCCACTCCATTCTCCAGCTTTGTCTCCTCTAGTCCACTGTCCACCCTAGCACCGTTGTGAGTTTCCAGATATGCAAATTGACATCACTGTCCAGCTTAAAATCCTTCAGTGAGCCCTCCACCCCCGGCCCCACATCATTCTCAGGATAAAAGCTAAATGCCTTAAGATGAGCCCTATATAATCTGGCCCCTGTCTGTCCCCATACGCTTTTTGAAACCAACTGCCTTCTGCCTTCCAGGTTCACGACACCCCTGCAGCTTCGTGCCCTTTGCACACGTTGCCTCCTCCCCATGAAGACCTCTCCCTTCCTCCTTTTAGTTGACACCTGTCCATAATCTAAGTTTAAATGTTAGCTTTATTTCCCTTCTCTGATCCCCCAGGTTTGAATTGGTGGCCTTGCCATGTTTTTATAGACCCCATTCTTACCTCTTCTGCAGCATTTATCAAATAATATAGTGATTATCTTTTTTTGTATCTGTTTCTCTAATACCTTAAGCTTCTGAAGCACAGGGACCGTGTCTTGTCTTTGTATCCTTATTATTGAATTAAGGCAAATGGGTGAGGCGCACTTGAGGTGCTTATTTCCACATTCAGACTTGAAGAACTTGGCTTTGATGAATTAGAAGAGCAGAGAAAAACAGCAGAACTAAGCTCTCACTTGGCTATAGATTATGTGTCCATGGTCCTAGTGGTTCTGAACAGTCCTTGCTGTAGATTTACTTTTGGAAGGGGCCTTTCTGCAGATGTCCTGCCTAATCTTAAAGGGCCAGCTATTCCCTTTTGGTTAGAACTACTCAGTATCACCTTTATCAAGTGGAAAAAAACCAGTGGGTGCTGATCTCCTGAGGGGCGGGGCTGGTCCCTGGGAGGAGTCCAGGCCTCAGGGGCATGGATACCACTGGGTCAGGTTATCTTCTCTATCCAGACTTCAACACCCCTACATGGACTTCGGGTGCTGGTCAGGTCCTTTTGCTTCAGGAACTTCTCCTCTTAATAGTCCTGAAGGAACTCATTAACACTAAGTTTTACAAAGATAATAAAACCATTAGTTGAGAAGGACTAAGAACTTAGAGTTACCTTAAGCATATATCACGTAAGCGGTCACTAGAGTGTGATTCAGATTAATTGCTAACTCATGGCAATTACATTTCCATTTTTTCTCTTTTGTTCACTCATTAATTTAGTAAATACTTAATGAGGTCTATTACTGTAATAAGTACTGAGGGTCAATGAAGAATAAGACTTAATCTTTATCTTCAAAGGAGCTCACAGTAACTCTAAAGCCTGATTTTTGTCTTTTCTGCTGGTCCATCTTGCCCACTTGGACCAGCATCTCAAGACCCTTTACAACCTGGTTCCTAACTCGCCTCTCCTGCTTCACCCTCAGCTACTCCTCCCTGCCCTGGGCGCCTCACACTTCCACCAGCTAGACCACATTTGGCGAGCACACTGTGCATCTTTGCTTCCGTGTCGACCCATCGTCAAAACACGCCTTCCACTGCGTCTGCCTTTTGATGCTCGTCTTCCTCCACTTCCACCAACAGAGCCCATCACACTGTCTCCGGGCTTCTGCAGCACCTTGTCCAAAGCTTAGAGTCAGTGATTCTTAAGCAAACTGGAAGCTTGTTCACAATATAAGTGCCTGGGTCCCACTTCTAGAAATTCTCAATGTCTGAGATGAGGTTCAGTGGGTGTATTTTGGAAAACCCTTCCTAGGTGATTGTGATGTATCATCTCCAGGTGAGAACCACAGTTCCAAGTGTTACGGCTGCAAGATATGACATTCCATATCTGTGTGTCCTGTACGTAGCTCTCTAATCATACCAGTTTGAGGTGAATGATGACTTAATTACCTTTAACCTTGGCACAGAATACATATAGGAACTGAAAACATTTTCTTTTGAGTGGTAGCTGGGGGAGATGGATAGGCATTAAGCATTTCAGCAGGAACTGGTTTATGAATAAAGCTATGAGTAATTTACAAAAACCAAGTTATAGGTGGTGCTTCCCGGAAACAATACAGATGACTTTCCAAAATATCTTAAGGAATGTCCTGATTTTTCAGCCCTCAAGTTTTCTCCTCCCTGTAACCTTGTCCTCTCCTCGGGCGGTTTATGAGGTCGTTATGAAGGCCATTCGGTAGCCACGTCCTGTGTTCCTAAGTCATCTAAATTAAGAGGCGGCATGTAGTGAAACTCTTTCCCACTGTGCTGATCTAGACAGAGGTCATTTTTTAAAAATCAATATTAAAATGCACTTGGGTGCCAGTAGATGACATCACATATTGTTTGATATACAATGTGCATTTGAGTTTATTCTGGAAAGACCTGTTGAAAAACTAATTTGGAAAAAGAATTGAGTTAGTGTCACCAGTAATTAGCACTGTAGTGACACTGCTCATGATACTCATTAAAGTTGGTGTTGTGATTAAAGTTGGTGTTGTGTGATGTGTGTCTGAACCAACATTTTGCAGCAAGAATTCAGGGTGAACTCATTCTATGACTCTCTCCTTGGCTAATCTGGTAGTGTTCGTGGAAACTGGTGTTTAGTCAGTGCTTCAGAGGTATTTAATGATCATATATTTAATGAATATTTATTAGCACAGTTATTTCAAAAAATAGTGCCTCATCTGCTAATGACAGTGCTGTTACCTAACCCTCCATCGGCAAGGCTCTTTTCCTCTGCCCCCAACTCAGGTTGCCAGATTTAGCAAATGCAAATACAAGACATCCAGTTAAATTTAAATAGTGATATATCGTAGATAAAAAGTAAGTGCTCATCCATGCTTACACTAAAAAATTATTCACTGCTTATCTGAAATCCAAATTTAACTGACATCCTATTTTTATATGGCAACCATAGCCTATCTAAAATCTCTCCCTCTGCTCCCCAACCCCTGGCCCAGGGACTAGGCAAGACCACTGGAGGGAGGCATGCTTTCAGCAGCAAAAGAGCACTCCTAACTGATGTGAAATTCTGCATTAGAAACTGCTTTTAATCATTTAAGCGTATACTTCCTGTGCCTGATAAAGCAGAAAATTATTTCTTGGTTGAAATATCCATAAAAAGTACATTGACCATACCTCTAAATGTAAGAAGAGTGGGTTTCAGTGTGATGAATTGGAAGCTACCGCCAGAAGCAAAGCAGAATGAAAATACGATGCTATTTGGAAATAGCATACAAGGAGTAATTATTGCCTTCTGTTTGTACCCCCACCCCAGCTCAGAAGATTAAGCAGCATTCTCAGATGTTTCTAGAAAGGAAAAAGTTACTTCCCCAACCAGCAGACACTGAATTTCGACGGAATTACCAAATTCCAGCTAAAATTCCTGAGTTTCAGGATTTTAGTTTCAAATACGGATGCCACTCAAGCCTATCCATTGCTTCTCAAGGTCTAGGTAAGCACACTCGTGGCTTTTTTTTTTTTTTAATTGAAGTATAGTTGATTTACAACACTTGTAGCTTTTAAAACAAATTCATAGACTATCATGGAGAATGCCAGTGATCCCTGCATGGAATTAAAACTGTGACTGTGGCACCAAGCCTCAAACCCGGGGGCTGAATAAATCTCAGAAGAGAACTGACTGCTTATGCCGTGAAATGAGTACATCTTCTGCCTGGAAGGGACAGTCACTGGGTTTGGGGGACACGTTCCCCTCATCAAATAAAAGGGTGGATTTATCGGCTATAAAACGATGGGGGAAAAGTTTAGATGGGAATCCAATTAGACTTGTCAGTTATTCACTGGAAGTTTATCCACATGGCACATCCTTCAGGCATCTTGGGATTTAGCAACCATTCTACTTAGGTGCTCTTTTATGATCCTCATTCCTATTGTTTTCAACAGAAAAGTTTTTAAAAGTTCCATGACCAAGCCACCTTCAAGTTCCTGGTTAAGAGGATAATTTGATGTCAGTCTTGAGACAGTGATTCACTCCTGGCATGGAGCTGAGATCAAGTAGTGCTTTAAACAGACAAAACCACAGAATAGAAGCTGAGCATCTTGGGGTTAGAAGGCAGCCTAGAAGTAATGTATGAGCCCCTTCTCCCCCATCCTTGCCCAAGGGTGATACTGTACCTGTTCAAACTCTTCACGGGGGTTGCCCCACTCTCCAAGGTAGCTCCTTCGTGCTTGGATTCGCCACCTGTTTGAAAGTTCTCAACAGCTGGAACTTTCCTTGCTAAACCTCTGGCCATTGGTTCTATTTCTTCCCACAGAGGTTAACTATTATGAATTTACTATCCTGTGAAAACCTGACTATATGCCCTCCATATTCTCCACTTAAATCATTTCCAGACCCTACAAACACTCTTCTCAGGATATAGCGTCAAGTCCCCACCAGTGCCTGGTCCCTCCTACTGGTTAACAGTCCCTCTAAAAGGGACGCCTACACCTGAAAGCAGTACTTAAGACGTCCCTGAAGTTGACAGAGGTTGCAGGTTGCAGAAATTAGATACTCACGTTAGGTCTTCATTGTTTGTTTCTCATGATGACTCCATGACTATCAGAACCCACCTGAAATGAGCAATATTCAGGACCAAGTATGTATGGGCTTGGTTTTGCTTGCACCTCATCCCTCCATTGGGGGATGTGCAGTGAACGCTAACGGTGAATATTATCATCCTTCCAAACCGTCCATCCTGAGAACCCTAGATCCCTGAAGGAGGCCTGTCTGTCTGTCAGTCCACATCTGCACAGGAGATGGCATGAAAGAGAAGGAAGCTTCTGTTTATTCAGCAGGTGGTGAATGCTACCAACCTAACATGCTGACCTGCATGCTACCATCCTAACATGCTGACCTGCAGCAGAGCCAATTTCAGGGACAACTTCTTTTCTGAAAACAGTGGTCAAAATCAATCTTCTGGCCATCATCTCTAACCACTCCCACTCCCACCAGAAACAGTCCTGAATCCCAGCAGCTCTGCACAGCACCGGTCATGGGAGATGTCATTCATATAGCTCCACCCTTTCCAATACCATTAAGGATGCTGATTAAGTCCCAAGTTGGGTTCAGGGCTCTCAGGTGCATCCCACAAACAAAGGCACAAATTCTCTGCTCAGTGACAGCCTCCTTTTCTTTCCTTCCTTTGCATTCTTCTAGTCCCTTCTGTCCTGTACAGCCACTTGAGGAATCAGGAGCGCACGAAGAAGCAGACCACGTACCAAAGTGATTACGGGAAAGCCTACCTGGATTTCTTAACAATTCTAAACTCATTTACTCCCTCTCAAGTCACAGAGTACCTTCAGAGTGTTTCCTACAAAGGTAAGATGAGGTCTTGACTTGTGCCCGAAACCCCTTGTCATTTTCCAGTGTCCAGAATGGAGGCTAATGCTTTTCAGCGGAGGGCTGAGTGAGGATGCAAGAGAATAAACAGCCTGGCAGATACAAGCGGCTGAATTATTATCACCTCAACTTAAATAATTTTACTGGGTTATTCCTCTTGGACAGTATAGGAGCCCAGAACAGGTACATTTTAGAAGAGAGGGGAAGTTTCAGCATAGTGGCCTAAGATGGGGGCCGGGAGTTGGCAGGGTAGTGGGGTGAGGGTGGGCTTAGAGAAAGCCACAAATAAAGCTGGGGAAGAAGGAAGGAGGAGTACCTGAGGGTAAATATTTTGTTTCCAATAACTCTGTATGGCTAGTTTTCGTATTTATCACTCGAGGAAATTGAACTCGGTGTCTTCAGAGGCCATTCTGCTTTAAACACAGCTTTCTTCTCAGTGATTCACACCACTCAACAACTCGCCCTCTAGGCTCTGTTATCCATCAGTGAAGACTGTCATCTCCCAGCCTGTCGCCCCTTGAAAGGCAAAATTATCTGAAATCTGATTTTCAGAAATTTTCAGCTCTCATTCCCTCCCCATCTCTTCCTCCAGTTAAAACTCCCATGAATATGGCTACCCAAAGGGTATTTCTTCCTTGGTGTGACTTTCAGTATTGTTCAGAAGACATTTATTTAGTCACTCAATAAACTTCATTGATTGAATACCTTATCATATGCGCTTAATACAAAGATAAATAAAAAATGCTTCTTGTCAGGGAACTCACTGTTGGGTGTGGGAGACAGACGTAGTTGTAACGTCATAAGCTCGTAATCGAAGCCATCTCTGGGTATATCAGAAGCCTGCAGAGGGGGTACTCCCTACCCTGTGGGTCGACCAGGGATCAGGGAAGGCTGCTCAGAAGAGGCTTCCTTTAAGTGTCAAGAATGAAGGGGCAGGAGAAGCAGGGCCCTTCCTAAGCAGGGAGAACAGCATCAACAAAACCCCAGGGGCGTGAATCTGCCTCTGTAACATGATGAATACTGGTGGCATCTGAATTACAGCTGGTAGCCTTTTTGAACAGTTATTTAATTTGACACAATCGCATCTTTTTTATAAATTCATGCCAAACCTGGTTCATCTTTCACGCTTATCTTTGGTATCAGAAAAAAATTTTTTTGCTCATTTAAAATGAACTCCGGTATGAGATTTAAAATAAAGGCATTTTAGGGCTCAAATGAAGAGGATTGAAAATAGCAAACGCTGACAATCCAAAGCAGTACGTCTCTGGTAAGAGTACCAAATAGCACAGGCACTTTGGAAACAGATCTCACAGTTTCTGATAAAGTCAAACATATTCCGACTTCATGACCCCAAATCCCTTCCTGGATATTTATGCAAGAGAAAAGAAAACATACATCCACAGAAGGACTTCTGCGAGAACTTTTATAATCACTTCATTCTTAATAGTCTCAAACTGGATACAACCCAGATCTCCATCAGCAGGATAATGGAAAAATAAACTGGTATATTCACAAAATGAAATACTACCAGACAATAAAAAAGAGTGAATTACTGATGTATTCAACAAAATGTATAAACCTCAATAAGATTATGCTAAGTGAAAGAAGCTGGACACAATACATTTCATATAATTTCATTTATTCGAAAGTCTACAACAGGCAAAACTTACTTATGATGAAGGAAATCAGAACTGAGGCTGTCTTGGGGCAGGAGTATGACAGGTCTTTCTGGGATGGTGGAAATGATCTATATCATTATGTGGGTGTGGGTTACACATATGCAGGTGTCAACCCATCAGCCTGAACAGGCAAGATCAGTGCGTTTCACTTCATGAAAAGTCTGGGGTCAGGAAAGGTATGGAGAAGGGTGGGCATGGTTGAAAATTAAATGTGAGATCACAGAAAGAAATAAATGCAAAAGTAACTGGAGAGTACACCAGGAACACACATACGCACACACACACACACACACACACACACCCCTGATGTCTAGCCCTCAGCTGGCACTCATGACCCTGAGCTTGGTACCAAGGACACTGACCATGACAACATGCTATCTATCACTCACAATCTTCCTTTCTCTTAGTTTTGGCTGCACAGATGACAATTGCTAGGAGTGACAAAGTTTTACAGTATACAATTTAAAAATACGTAATTAGGATTAGAGAACCATAGATACTCAGAATCAGACAAGATTCATCAATTTCCAGATGAGCAAACGGAGGCCCAGGGAGTTGAAGGCCTTCCTATGGTCAGTTATCACTCAAAGATCTCAAAGCCTGCTAACACTGGTGGGCAGATAAGCAACCCTGGCTTCGATGAAAACCCTATTGTTTTGTGTCTCCTGGCATCACCCAGTCATAAGAGGGTAAGGCTGTACCATTTCCTGAGTGTCTTATAGGGACCACGCACTGTCTAGGTGCATCACACGTAGCCTGCCTTGTCCATCCCAGCAACTGTGCTAGGTGAGTACCATCACCTGTATTCAAAGATGAAATGAATAAATGGATGTGGCAGGTGAGTCACTTATACTTGTCAGCCCAGAACTGAAAGCCAAGTTTGTTTCATTCCAAAATCCATGCGCCTTCCAGCAAGCTTTGCTGAACCCTTGAATATTACTTGTTCTTTTTAATCAATAATTACACAATTGTGCCTTTAGCTATTAGACACACTATCCTTTGATTATTTTGGTCTCATCAAATTCGTATATACAGTACTATTATCAGATATTTGCCTGCTTCCTAGGATTTCTCTCTTTAGCAGTTAAATAGTTATATGGAAATTTTCATCCTGTTTTTCTTCATAATTTTCAGACCGACAGATTCTTGATCGCTTTATTCGCTCTCACTGTGACGTCAACAAAGTGATGGAATGAAAAAGGAAAATAGTTCAGATGAAGAAAATCTGAAAATAACTGGGTTATTTTCTCAATAATCAAGGAAAAATAAGATCTAGATTGTTCTAAATATAACTTCGTGTAAATGTGTTTTGTTTTATTTTTAAACAATAAGATCATTTAAGGCTGAGATTTTAATATAATGTTTTTTCCTGTTCTCTTTTGAACACTCAATTTATGGTTTCAGTTTTGATTTCCTCTTTGAACCAAGGATTACGTGGAAGAGATTTCTTAATTTTTCAATAATTAGAGGATTTTAAAAAAAACTTTTTAGTGTTGATTTTCTATTTGAAAGTTAAAAAACAAATCTCTGCTTTGAGAAAATTAGCAAAGTGTTTTTTATGCCAAGTAGTAGCCAAGTAGGAGATTACTTTGTGTATTACATGACTATCAGAAGAAAAAAATGTATGGTTTATTGTGTTTTTCAAGTCCCTTGTATCTTTGCCTTCGTTGTATGTTTGAGCTGTCAGGATCTGAGACCATAATATTAAAAACATTCCACAAGAAAAGTGTTTTCATCGCTGTCTCCTCGTATCTCTGGGACTTTTGCTGTATAGATTTGGCTGCTGTGTTGTTTATCAATGCTTATGACTTATACAGAGCTTCTTCATGGAGTAACTTTTTCCCATTACCTGTTGCTCTCCTTTGACCCTGTTAATGATTTTGACCTTGAATTATATTTCAGTTGGTACTCATGTTGCCATTCATGCTGGGGTATTTTTTTTCCCCTTAGTTTTTCTTTTTTGCCGTTTATGTCTTTCTTGGAGTATTGGGGACTGTAGCTGTAGCCAACCAGTAATTTCATATGAATTCCTCCTTAGTTTAGTACGTTTGCTGCGGGGCTTCCTGTCCTCATAACACTCTCCAAGGCATAGTCCATATTCCAACAGGATCTTGACCCAAATACTGAAAAATGAGTAGCCTTTCATTCAATAAATATTTATTGAACACCTACTATGTGTCAGGCAGTGTGGTAGGTAATGGGAATTCACTAGTAGTGAAAAGACATGCATGGGGCTTATGTTCTAGAGGAAGGGACAGATCACAAACAAGCAAAAGTGAACAGTATAGTTACAAAATGTAAGTGCCACACACAAATCTAAGCAGTGCGGTGACTGGGGGGCTCCTGTGGGGAGGCCTCGTTTAAGCTGACCGGTTAAGAGGAGAAAGAGGCAGCCACGTGAAGAGATGGGGCAATAGCTTGCCGGGCTTGGGAAAACTGTTTCAGCACCCTAAAGTAGCCCCTTGCTTCACCTGGTTGACCCTCCCCTATATCTTTCATTTCTTCTTTGGAGACAGTTTTGGTATTCTAAGGGCAGGACAGCCCCAAAAATCCACCATCTGGTGGGACTGTAGTTGGGTACAGCCATTATGGATATTTCTTAAAAAACTAAAAATAAACTTACTATATGATCCAGCAATCCCACTCCTGGGCATATTCGAAAAGTTACATGCACCCCAATGTTCACAGCAGCAATATTTACAATAGCCAGGACATGGAAGCAACCTTAATGTCCATCGACAGATGATTGGATAAAGAAGTTGCCACACACACACACACACACACACACACACTGGAATACTACTCAGCCATAAAAAAGAATAAAATAATGACATTTGCAGCAACATGATTGGACCTGGAGATTGTCATACTAAGTGGAGTAAGCCAGAAAGAGAAAGAAGAATACTATATGATATCACTTATATGTGGAATCCAAAAAAAGAAGACAAATGAACTTATTTATAAAACAGAGACAGACTCATAGACATAGAAAACAAACTTATGGTTACCAAGAGGGGAAGAGGGTGGAGAAGATAAATTGGGAATTTGGGATTTGCAGATACACATTACTGTATATAAAATAGATAAACAACAAGGTCCTACTGTATAGCACAGGGAACTATATTCAATATCTTGTAGTAACCTATAATGAAAAAGAATCTGAAAAGGAATATATATATATATATATAACTGAATCACTAGGCTGTACATCAGAAACTAACACAACATTGTAAATCAACTGTGCTTCAATTAAAAGAAAGCCAGCATCAGCTCCATTGCCTTGCAGCAGACAGCCTATGGATGAGTGCTACCATCCACCGGACTGGAAACAGAAAGCCATCCTACAAACAGACTTGTAGAACAGGTAAGTGACTGCCACTCCAGAGCCAGAAATATTATTATAAACACAGTATTGGGGTGCACTACTTGACAGACTTTTTCTTTAGGCACCAAGGTAAACTGAATTATTGTCCCTGATTCTTCACCTCTCCCCATCTCCACACTCTCGGCTGTGTGACTCTGCAGTCCCTCCTACTACAGCTGGACCATATTCCCCGAGCCTTGGGCTGTGAGCTTGGTGATGTGACTTGTTTTAGCCAATGGGATATTAGCAGACATGAGTCTGGGCTGCCTACTGGTGCCAGCAGGATGTGAGAGGCTGGTATTAGGAGGTGGGTCTTTTGGAGGTGATCAGGTCGTGAGGCAGAGCAGTCATGGATGGGGTCAGTGCCCTTATAAGAGAAACCCCACGGAGCTCCCTTCTGCCATGTGAGGACACAGGGGAAAAATGGCTGGCTGAACCGGAAGGTTCCCACCCACCAGCAAATCTGTTGGTGCCGTGATCTTGGAATTCCAGCCTCCAGAACTATAAGAAATAAACATTATTGCTTATAAACTACTTCGTTTATGGTGTTTCAATATAGCAGCCCAAATGGGCTTGTACAGGCACCCCAGCTGACCTACCACCGTGACCCACAGACTGTGCGTGAGAAATAGTGCTTTTTGTTGAGATTACTGTAGCAGTAGCTAAGTGATCCAGGGCACGGTGTTTATTTAGATGAGATTTCTCTAGAACCCTCAAGATGAAGTGAAAGGCTTGGTAGAATCCGTTTTCCCTCTGAAAAATATTAAGCCTGGTCATCACTGACAAATGTGTACTGTTTAAACAGTGATTGTCTTTTAAGACAGGAGAGTGTGGCTGTGGCTCTTTTGTATTTTAAAACCTGCCAAATGGTGAAGGCATTTTAAACATTGAACACTTCAAAGGTTCTCAGGAGGCCAGTGGCCACTACTTATTTTAATATGCCAAAGATTGTGAATGAGTGCTTTAATGTGGTTCCTTTTTCAGAGCAGATTGTCAAGACCGGATCAGTCAGTGCCGTTGACGTGCGTTAATTATGTAGCACGCGTACCTTCATTATTATATTTCAAAGAGAGCAGCATTTCAACACAGATAACGATTCTGAAATTTTTTCCCTTGCGGTATCCCCTGATAGCTCTTTTGATTCTCCTTCTAACCTCCTGCAAAACTCACCCCCTCCATCCCACCACACACACATCCAATCAGAAAAAAGTATATCGAGCAGGTTTCCAGGCTTTCCAGAAACATCTGTTCTTTGTTTTTAACCTCTTGAAAAAAATGGTTCTATAAATAGGTTTAAACTTGTTCTATTTTGTTTAAAAAATGCTTTCAGGAATGGAAGAGTAGAAGAGTAACATCACTTTAAACTGAAGACTGCAATAATTTGTTAAAAAATAATAAAAAGGGAAACATCACAATGGGGACTATGTAGTCGAGTTTTCATCATGTGCTAAAAATCTCCCATCTGTATGGGAGGTGTACCAGCCAGCGCAATGCTTCTCAACTTCGGCTGCACAATAGAAGAGCCTGGAGAGATTTCTAAACTCCTGATGCCCAGACTGCTCCCTGGACCAACTGCATTGGAAAATCTAGGGATGGAACCTGCAGCAGTCTGCTCTAAAGTTCCCCAGATGGTTCTGATGCACAGCAAAGAGGAAGCCCCATGGACCTAGGGGAGCAGCAGTCGCACCTGCTAAGTTTAAGCTGATGGTTCAGTCAAGGTGTAGGCAGGAAACAGAATCCACCCCGACCTGTTTCACATGATGGGACTTAAATAAAGGAATACCTCTGAGGGTGAGGTTTGCAGAGACTAGCAATGGCAGGAAGCTGTTACCAGCTCTGGGCCTGAATGGACAGTGTGACTGGAGCTCAGTGAGACCCAGATGCATAGGGGAGCCACTGTCCCCTGGGGGCTGTGGTCAGGGAGCGATAGAGCCCTGGCCAGAGACACAAAACAGGGAGAGACGGGGAAGAAATACTCCATTCTGGCTTCTCCTTCCCTCTGATACAGTCTGAGCTCCTGCCAATGGCTCCCACTGACCAGACCCAATGCGCATCACTAGAAAGGTATTGAGGGAGATGCAGCCCAAAGGCTCAGCCCCCAGTGGCACAGAGGGGGCTGGAGGAGGGTATTAAGGGCATTTGGAGGCCAAACAGAATATAACCTACACAGGCAGCCGGGCTTTCTGAACCTAAACCAGAAGCAGAGTGTGTGGCCAAGTATACTGAATATGATTTCTGAATGAAATTTTACAGAATGCTTTACAAAATATAAAGTGAAATTATTCATTCATTTAGAGAATCATCTTAAAAAATAATCACATTTCATGAAATTGGGATTGTTCCAGAAAATCCAAGGTGTATGATTATGAGAGTTTAAATTTTATCCTTCATTCAACATTATTTTAAAATATTTTCAAGTCTCTTGTGCCAGACACTGTGTTATATTAGATACCAAAATCAAAGACAGAGTAACACTTCTTAAAGATTTAAGAGTGGAGTGGAAAATACAGACACGTTAGCAAATGTAGTATTTTCCCAGGGTAGTGGACCTCACTTCAGGGATACTCCCCACCCCCAACTCCAGCCACGGGCATCTGATGTCAGCTGAAAACTCACTGCGGCCTCCCTGGGCCATGTCTGGTTCCCCTCCTCTCTGGCCACAGTCAGAGTCCAGCCCCAGGTTATCCTCGTGGAGGTGTGTGCGGGGCTCTCTTTCCTCCGTGCTTATGAGGCTGTGAGACACGTCCAGAGCTGCCCAGGATCTGTCTTGAGCCCCATGGGGACAACCAACCCCAGAGAATGGGGACGAGGGGAGGACCTTGTGGATGTCTGGAGGAAGGGCCTTTCAGGAGAAGGGGACAAGGGCAGAAGCCCTGCATGTTCTAACAGAAGGTCAGCGTGGTCCCGGAGAAGGGCGGGCAGAGCAGCAGGAGATGAGGTCAGACAGGCAGAGGGCAGATCACAGAAGCCTCTGAGGCAACGAGTTTTACTTTGAATCTTACTTTGAGAGAGAGATGAGAAGCATGGATTGACATTGTCCAACTTCTGCTTTTAAAAGATCGCTCTGTAAGTGGAATATCTTGTAGGGGGTGAGCAGAGACGAGAACAGGGAGACCAGTGAGGAGGCACTGCCAGCCCAGGGAGAGACGTGGACGGCTTGGACCGGGAGGTATTGGAGGAAGTGAGGCGTGGTTGGATTCCAGACATACTTCAAAGGTCGAGCCAATAGGACTTTTTTGGCGGACTGAATGTGCATTTAGAAGAAAAAGAGGGGAGGGAGATGACTCCAAGGGTTTTTCCCTAAACAGTTGGAAAAATGGAGCTGTCATCTGAGATGGGGTAGGTGGAGGAGGCATGGGAGTGGGTAATCGAGGGTTCAGTTCTGGACAGTGGCTGGCGCCCACATATAATTACTATTAATGATACCCTGGCAGGGCAAGTTGTTAAGAGAGCATTTTTAATACCAGTTATTTTCCTCTTTGTCACTCCCTGGCATTTCCTCCCCGTCCCTCCTCCCAGCCTCGTGTTAGCATCGATAACCTTCACATGTGAGGGATCAATGCACGTGGGGAGGAGCGGAGAGGGGAGGCCCCCACCCAGGTACTCCAGTTACAAAGCCTGGCACAGCGAGCGGCGAGACACCACCGTGGGTAGAGCTCTTCAGCACTGGCTGCTCCCAGCGAGACAGCAGCAAGATTTTCTTCACCTGGCCTCTCTCTGATCATCAGTAATTGCTCTTGGGGACCGAGCAGACATGAGTCTAATCAGTCAGGAGTGAGTACCTGGCAGGTTTTGCTGTCTGATATCATGAACTCGAGAGGAAGCAGAGCGGGTTCTGCTTTGGGAAGGTTAGAAACATCTCATGCTAACAGGTAAGAGAAAGTTCTCTTCGTTCTTTGCTTTTTTTTTAAACGTCATAGAATTTTCTAGAATTCTGCCTGGGGTACAGGCAGAGAGAGCTGCCTGCAGTAAGAATGGGTACTATAAGGCAACTATTTAAATTGCCAAGGAAGCAGGTTTTGCTCCCCAGGAGGAAGGCAGAGGGAAGCTTGTCCCATTCATTGTGGAGCTGACCACGCGCCCCCTCGGCCTGGCACGAACTTGGGTGCATCAGTGCGCTGGGCTCAGCGTGCTCAGCTAGCTGTTGCTATGGAATTTCGTCCTGCAATCAAAGCCTCTGCCTTGATAATTTAATTGCACTTTAAAAAAAAAAAAAAAAAAACCTTGAATTCGAGTAAATCCTGAGAATATCATGAGAGCTTTTGATTAATGTAAAATTAAAGCTCTTTCAGAAGCATTAATTGAATAAAAAGAACACTATTCAAAAAGCTGTAAGGACGTCCCAAGCCATTTAAAGATATACAGTCATTATCTTAAAATCTGGTTAATTAAGCTACTGATATCAAACATTTTGACTTCAGAGTACTTTATTTATGTTTAAGTTTCTATCTCATCTTCTTGTTGCCCTGACCCTTTGGTATCTATTTTTATTTCCTATTGACCTATCCTGAATCTCTTCTTTTCCATGTTAGCTGGCAAACAAGCCCTAAAATATTTCCAATTTCATCTTTCTCAGCATCCTTCTTGCTGGCCAAGGGTGGGTGAGATGTCATAATTAAAAGAGATCCAAAAAAGAATATGAAAACAAATATGTGTATGGATATGTATGAGTGAACTATTATGCTGTACACCAGAAATTGACACGATATTATAAACTGACTATACTTCAATAAAAAAAATTTTTTAAAGCATTTGTGTGGGAAAAAAGTGATCCACTCCTTCTGGGATAGCTGAGATAAAACATGCTTTTAGGTTGGCAGAAGAATTTGGATTTTGAGTATTGAAAGAAACAAATTGTAAGCATGATATGAAATTAGTATTAAGATTGACCAACAGTACACTTAAAAGATTGGGAAATTGCTCTTCCCCCCAGCAAGGTAAAAGAAACCATTCAGTTAGGGCCAAGCACCGCCCTCAAGGCCCTTGGTGTAATCCTGTTGCCAGTGGGCATGGGTTACCTTGCTCTCGGTCTTGTGAAACCACAGGGACCAGCTAGGATGCTTAGTGCCTCGCAGGGGTCATGGAAGACCCACAATGCCCAAACATTAAAAAATTGATTATCTTATAACATACATTTGTCGGTAGAGGGTACCCCAAGGTTGGTTAATTCAACAATGCAAAGGTGTACCTGAACACAGATATTCTTTCCATCCTCGTTGTTCAGGCTTTTGGGCTCACATATGTCCTATTGCAAGATGGCAACAGCATCTCCATCCACATCTGAGGCAGGAAAGGAGCTCAGTTTTCTCCTTTCCTTCACTTTTTAAAAGCATGAGAACCTTTCCCGTAGTCAGCCAGTGGACTTACATTCACACATCTGACTGGCCAAAGTTGTGTCTCATGCTCATGAGTAAACCTAAACCAGCAAGGAGAGCAGATTACTGTGGTCATCTTAAACCCCACGATTCGTCCCCCCGAGACTAGGGAGAAGCCATGCCTCTCGTGGTGGGCAAGACCCCCAAGACCTACCCAAGGCAGAGTTCCGTCAGCAGGGATGGGGAGAGACAGCTGCCGGGCGGGAACGACGGGCGAGCAGCAGCGTTTCCTACCACACGTCTCTGGTTTTCTTCCCATATCCCAGCTGAGCCACTTAGTCCCCTTTGCTTACTCCTCTTCCCTCTGCCTGTCCTCGAAACACTGGAACCCCTCAGCACTCGGCCGGGCCCTCTTCTCTCCTCCATGTGTGCTCTCCTCTCAGCCCTGCGGTTTTAAATGCCATCTACATGCTGCTGATGCTCCGGATTTATATCTCCCACCCAGACCCTTCTTCTCTGGGCTCCGTATTTGGACATATAACTGCACACTTGATGGCTCTCCTTTCATGTCTCAGAAGCATCCCAAACGTGTATGTCCAAAACCAAACTTTCTATTTTCCCCCAAACCAGCCCCTCTCCAGGCTTTCCCATCTTAGTGATTGGCACCTCCATCTGCCCAGTGTCTCAGAACAGATGTCTGGGATGTCTTGATTCGTACCTTCCCTAACTGCTCATGAAAACCACTCTTCTTTTATTCAACATGGCATCTAGCGTGCCACTCCCACCATAAGTGTCCAGCCCACAGTAGGTACTCAAAAAGTATTTGTTGAAAATGATCAAGTGTGCTTGTGTGGTACATACTTGACTGGAGAGTGGAAACATGGAGGTTTAGAAAGAGCCTGAGCATAGTAATATGTCGCATTCTGATAAAGATGTTCATATGGGAGTGAATTGAAAGAAACATTGACAATACTTTCTGAGAATTATAATGCCACTCTTCCTCCCCAGTTCAAGCATAATCCCACCAATCTTTTGACAGGACTCCCATAGGCACTAAAGGGGTAGAGATGAAATCTTACAATTTACTTGGAGCTTCTCTCGGATGTATTGGCCTCCTTGTGGCTCCTGTCGCAAAGCCATGTTTGATGGCACGGTGCGTAACAAGAGCCCAACATGAATTCAAATGGTGATGCATGATCTGCACTTTCTCTCAGTGAGGCTTGCGATCAGTGACCACTGAAACAGAGAGCAGAGGGATGCTCCTTTCTTTCCCAACATCAGTGACACTGAATGCTGTAATGTTTGAAAGATGGGGGACTTTAACAGCCAGGTACTGCTGCGTAATGAGTACCTATAAAATCTTGGTGGCAACGAGCATTTACTTCCCATTCGTCTGCAGCTTGGCCAAAGCAGCTCATCTGGGCTGGGTGCTGCTGGGGCGCTGCTGGGGCGCTGCTGGATTTGATTCTGGTGGGGTGGGGAGGGGTGACTACTCTACACGTATTCATTCTGAGTGCTGCTGAAGGGGCAGCGGCTGCCCAAGGGAAGTTCTTCTCGCAGTGATGACAAAAAACACAGAAGGGCAAGTGGAAATTCTTGAAGTCTCTTAAAGCCAAGGCTCAGAACTAGCACATTGCCATTTTGGCTAGTCAAGGCAAGCTATAAGATCAAGCCCAAAGTCAAGGGCAGTACACAGTGCCCTTTGTGGGACGGTCTACAGAGCTACAGGGCAAAAGGCGTGGATACAGGGAGGAGGGATGAGCTGGAACAATAGTTCAGTCTGTCTGAGTATACACTACACAACAAAGAAAGCAGAAGAGAAAGCTTGGGTTCAGCTCGAACAGATCAAGTCCAGGGTGGGGCTGCCTCTCCCTCTGCTCTGTCTGCTCGTCACTGCAATTCACACTACACCTTATGGTCCCTTTGAAATAGACTACCCAGTGTAGGCCCCATCCCTCTCAAATCCATGCCGTTTTTTGTCTATTTAGTAACACCCGGACCACGTCCCAGGCTGGTGCCCGCGATGATTTCTTAGTACGGCTGTTATGGGAGGCATTTCATTTCACATCTGCTGACACAATTTGCTGTCTCTCTAAAATTAAAAAAAAAAGAAAAGAAAGAGAGAGGGAGATTCATACTCTGACGGCTGTAAAGGATAATGAGTAATTTATTCAGAGCTATATACAAATCAGACTATCGTCTTCCAGACAGAATCAATAATATAATTTTAAGCCCACACACATTTACAAATGCGAACACTCCAGCGCAGCTGGGTTGCCATGGGCAACCAGGGCATGCCAGCTCGTGATCTGAAACAGGCCGATGTCTCCCAGCCTGGTAAGCACATTCTGCAGACAGACTCCAAGGGAGCAGAGGATGTTAGTGTTGGCTCTGATCAGGCCGCCGCACAAATGCGCCCCTCTGATGGTTTGGATTAGTTCTCATCTGAACTGCACTGCTTTTTCAAACTCTTATTTGCACAGGGCTTCTTCAATATCCCGTCTGTGTCTGTGTTGAAGCAGGCTGGGGGGTGGAATGGGGAGGCGTGTGATGGAGCCGTGTGGACTACAGCAGGTGGCATGACTCACACCCCAAAGCTCCTGACAGTCTGAGGTCAGATCAGCAACAGGCAGGGCTCAGGTCAGAGGCCGGGAGGCAGGCTGACTGGTCAACTGGAAAGTGGGCCCAATGGGCCTTCCCCAAAAGGGGGCCTGATCAGATGTCGAGAGCTGATGTATGTTGGTTGGAAAAATAAGAGGAAGAAGCAGGAAGGCATGAAGTGGAAAGTGAAGGTGGTTTGGGCAAACGCAAACACTGAGAGTGGGGTGAGGGGCAAGTAGGTCCTTCAAAGGGCTGGGGGGAGGGGGGCACACAGGAATGAAACATGATGGTTCCATTAAACATGTCGGTACAAACCTAAATTCATTGCCAGGAGAGCCTGTCTTAGCTCGGGTGGCCATGACAAAACGCCATAGATTGGGGGCCTTAAACAACAACATTTATTTCTCACAGTTCTGGGGGCTGGAAGCCCAGGCACTGGGTGCCCGCATGGTGGGGCTCTTGCAGGCGGCTGTCTCCCTGGCTTATGGACAACCAGCTTCTCTTTGTATCCTTGCATTGTGGAAAGCGATGTCGCCTTTCTTGTGTCTGTTTTTATAAAGGTGGCAATCCCTTTCGTGAAGGCTCTACTCTCATGGCCTTACTACTTCTCCAAATATCAGCATATTGGGGATTACGGCTTCAACATATGCCTCTGGGGGGACAGGACACAAACTACGAATTATGGGATGTTCCTCGTGAGAGAGCCACTGATATTCGCAAGAACCACGAAAACATTTCATTAAGAATGAGGAGATATTTTTGATGATACCATAACATGACCTGTCCCCATCCTGCTGACTAGTCTTGGTCAGATTCAAAGAGCAGACCGGTAGAGAGCTCTGGGCTACACCCTACACCCACCCCAGAACTCCTCCTTGACTTAAAACTGAGGCTTCTCCCTCAGCTTACACACCTGCTACAGCGGGGAGGTGCCTTGGCTGGGGACAATGCGAGCAGAAGGTCTTAGGTGAGACCAGCACTGGGTGTTCCTAGACGGAAGGAGACCCAGAGCCTAAAGGTGTGAGCTGGGATAGGATCCCATCAGGAGAGTCTTTTTGCCCCTACCTTTCTGTGGTGAGAACATTGAAGTTCTTCTCTCTTGGCAAATTTCAATTATACAATAGAATGTCATCAACCAGAGTCACCGGGCTCTACATTAGATCCTCAGTCCCTGGTCAATTTATAACTGAAAGTTCCTATCATTTGACCAACCTCTTCTTATTTCTCCCACCTCCAGCCCCTGGCAACCACTGCTGTGCTCTGTTTCTATGAGTCTGACTTTTGTTTAGATTCCACATGTTAAGTGACACCTGCTGTATTTGTCTTTCTCTGTCTGGCTTATTTCACTTAGCAAAATGCCCTCCAGTTTCATTATTCATATTGTTGCAAATGACAGAATTTCCTTCTTTTTTAAGGCTGAATAATATTCCATTGAAGAAATATGTATCATAAACATGTATCTATCTATATATATATCACATTTTCTTTATCCATTCATCCATTGACAAACACTTAGATTGTTTCCATTCCTGGGCTATTGTGAATGATGCTGCTAATAACAGGGGAACATAGATATCTCTTTGAGACAATGATCTCATTTCCTTTGGATAAATTCCAGAAGTGGAATGGCTGGATCATTCTATTTTTAATTTCTTGAGGAACCTCCATACTGTTTTGCATAGTATCTGCACTGTACTGCTGGTGGGAGTTCATACTCTCACCAGCAGTACACAAGTGTTCCCTTTTCTTCACAGCCTTGCCAGCACTTTTCTCTCATCTTTTTGATATTAGACATCCTAACAGGTATGAGTTGAGAGGAGCTTTAAAGTGCAGCAGAAAAGTCAAAAAGCACCTGCAAGATCACTGGGTCCTACCACCTCACTTTATGGGCACAAAAATTAAAGTCACAGAAGTTAAACGATTTGTCCAAGGTCAGAAAACCAGAGTGGCAGTTGTGTAGAGACTGTGGGGGCAGTGGGGCCCCTGGCTCCAAGCAGAGGGATGGCTTGAGGAAAGGAGACTTCGTGAGAGGGGAATCTGAGGTCAGGAAGGATCAGGGTTGAGAACAGCAAATGTCAGGGAGGCCCAGAAACCACTTATGTTAGCAGGATAACAGGAGGATTGAATGACTTGAAGACTGGGCAGATAAAGAGGATGGTGGCTTTGGATTCCGGGGGTATCTGGTAGCCAAGGAGCAATAGCTCAAAAGCTTCACTCTGGAGCCTCATCGTTCATGCAACTCAGCTCCCTCAGCTTGTCTGTTTCTGTCTGTCTGGCCACCATTTCCTGAACATTTTCCCACCACTTCCTGAACCCTTTTCAAAGGTCCTAACTTAAACACCAGGAGAGAGACTCACACCGGCCCAGCTCATCTTTTCAGTAGTCCTCAGTTCCCCTCGTCTAATCAGCTATGGCAAGAGGGTCAAGTCTACTTGGTCAGCCTTTTGTAGAACAAAAAGAGGCAGGGCTGGACATGATGATGATGATGATGATGATGATGATGATGATAATAATAATAATAATAATAATAATAATAATAATAATAATATAGTTAACACACCTGGAGCACCTACTATGTGCCTTTCACTGCTCTGAATACTTGACGTTCATTATAACACAGACTTTGCTTTTTACCCTATGACGTGTGCACCAGAATTGTGAGCATTTCAGCTGGGGACATTTAATATCAGAAGCCATGCACCTGTATCTCCATACTCTCCCACCCCAGATAAAAGGTTGTGTGTCTCCAATGCTTCCACATCCTAACCTCTTCTCTCCCCTTCAGCATCTTCCTCCCGGCCACACACACACCCTGCAGAGGTTCGGTGCTCCCACTGGAGCTTCGTTCTCAAAGTGCTTCGTTTAAATGCCCGTGGTCCAAAACCATCCCTACTCCTCCCCCCCAACCCCATCCAAATCCTGCTGCTCTCAGCTCACCTCCGGCTCTCGCCCCTCTCTTCACCTGACCCCAGAAAGCCTGATTTGTTGTGCAGGGCCTGCCCATATTAGAGAAGCCTTTCTCCACAACAGATATTATGTTATTTTGGTCACAGTGAAATAAAATTTCAAGGCACGAAGAGTGAGAGAATTTTCAAAGAGTTTCGCAGGCTCTGTGGACACAGTTTCCACACGCAGCATCCAGAAGCAACACCCAGGATGCTCTGAATGGGGCCCTCCGATCCCCCAGGAGCCCAGACCCCAGGGAGGACCCACAGTCTGCCCCGGAGCCTGAGGACGGGTCTCTGATAAGATAACTGTTTTGCGTTTTGTTCCTCTACCTGGAGCCCAAGGACGGGTCTCTGATAAGATAACTGTTTTGCGTTTTGTTCCTCTTCTTGGAGTCCAAATATGGCCCAATGAGATGAAATGAGATTACAAACTTCTTTTGCCTTATTTGGTGACCAAAGGGATGGGTTTCTCCCTAACCTCTATGTTTCAAAAAGATCCGGTAAGCAAGATTTTTCAGTCAAGGCAGTTTAAGCAAGAGTCTAGCAAGTGCTACTCTCTCTGAGCACAAATGCAAAAGGGCACAGTTTTCAAGAAAGAAGTCTCAAATCTGTTATAGCCTTTGTTCTTTATGGTGGAAACACTTCCATGGAAAAACCAGCAATCTCAGTCACCTCTGGGGACTTTCCTGAGCATCCCCCATAACAGTGTTGTTATGTGTTGTCAAATTAATAGTAATTAGGATTATTGCTCAAGCAACTTATTTATGTCTAATTGCCACACGCTACAACAAAAATGATCGTGACAGATTTGCTTTGTTGTAAGCTTTATTTAATTACAATCCTTCACTTACACGGATTTTGTCTTAATAGTTTACTGCTTACTTGTTATGTTGTCTGCTCAGAACCGAAAACATGTTAAGAAGCTAGTCGTTCTGGGGCTGTATCCGGGGCTCTTCTTTTTCTTACAGCAGAGTGGGAAGGACTCGGCTTGATGTCTTCCGTCTTGACCATCGAAGGTAGAGATCCTGCCTCCACACCCCCAAAGTCCTTTCCCGCTTTGGCGCCACCTCTGAGAAGCTGGCTTCTCAGAAGGGACTTGCATGTGGGGTCGTGGGCAGTGGGGGTGAAGGGGGACCCAGGCTCCTCACCGAGACCCCTGACCGGGCTGTCTCCGCGTGGGGTCCGGGCGGCATCCTGAACGCAGTGGCGATCCTGGGGGAGCCGGCGATGCTTCGAGCTCCGACCTGCCCCTGCGGACCTCGGCCTTCGGGGGAGCAGGGGCTGCTGAGAGCCGACGCCCCGGCCTGGCCGCTGCGGGCCCGCCTCCCCGGGCGGAGGACGCGCGGCCCCTCAGTCGGAACCGAGGACCTGGCCCAGGGGAGGATGCCGCCCCACCGCGCGGACCCGGCGCGGAGCCCGAGGGCGGAAAAGGTAAGGTGCGGGGAGGGGACGAGCAGACCACCTTCCTGAGCCACGCATGTTCTCAGACAGGGCTTGGAACGGGGCTGGAATCCCCTAGGGTCCCTGGCGCAATGATCATATTTAAAGCCAGGGTCCCTATCAGGTGTGCTGTGGCCCCCTCCCCCTCCCACGGGAGACCCATCGGCTGTTTGCTGCCTCTTAACCGGCCCTCGCCGCGTGCACACACCTGGCGGAGCGTCCCGGTGACCCACCGTGGCCAGTTTCTCCACGTGTCCTTCCCCCTTCTCCTTTCCATGTCTACCAACATTTTCCTTTTTTAGGTCCAGCTCCTTTCCAGTGTCATTCTTTGCTTTCCAAGGTCACGATTGCCTCTCCAGATAAATTGGATTCATGCTAATATGTTAATGAATGAATTCCAATTAATCCGTTTCGTTTGATTTTAATTCAGCAAACTTTTTATGGAGCAATATCATACACCGAGCCCCAGAGAAAACTCAAATTTAAACAAAACATAGCCCCTCAAGATTTTATACAACCAATACAGTTTTTCCTTAAAGGAAATAGTTTAGAGAGTACCGAAGTGAGATTTTTAAGTTTTTAATAAGAGTATACTTATGCTAATGTTCACTGGAAGTCTAACAAGCACATCAAACCCATGGTTCCATGATGATTATTGTTTAGAATGAGGCTAAAGAAGGTAATATATACAATAAGCAATCTATTTGAAGAAAAATATTAAGTAAATGACACTGAAATGACAAAAATCAGTGCAGGCGATGGACTCATGACTAATTTTCAGGAAGCAGGAGCTCCGTAAGAGAGAAAGATGTGTATCCAAAAGACAGGCGCTCCTGACGGGGAGACGGTGGGGAGGGAGGGAGAGTACTGCTGGCTTGGGAGACAAGGAGGGCTTCCGGGAGGAAGTGGCATGTGAGCTGGGCCTTAGAGGATGGCCAAGAGTTTTTCCAAGGTTATACGAAGTGGAGCCACCCCCATGGAAGAAACAGCACATAAGACGTACAAGCGATTGAAGTACGCTGGCCAAGAAGCAGAAATGGGATGAATGCCGGACAGGAAGGTTGGAAATGGATGATGCGGAGTTAAGACTTGGGTTTTGTTCTTTTTGCCATTGTGACCCATGCACATAATACAACAACAGGAGCTTTCCTCAGAGCAGGGATCTTCATAGTGCTTTGAGGATGAGATCAGTTAATGGGTCAGGAGACTGACTCGCTGGAATATGATTGGCATCTAAAACTGAGACAGACAATAGTTAATATCAGAGGGCGTCTTCCAGAAGCAGCATAAGCAGTGCATTGGGAAACTTTTGCTTCCTAAGTGTGCACCAAGTCCTGATGTCAAATGGGTCAGAAAAGTCTGGAGCGAGCTGCCCCCGTGTGATGAGACTTTCGGCTGCTGCAGACCTTCATGAACAATCTATTTCTGGGCCCCTCTCAAGTCAGTGCATAGAGAGTTCAACCTGGGAGGTTCTACTCTGACCTCTGCTTTGCCTATCAAACCCCTTTTCAGTCCTCCAGGATTCCGCCAGAAAGTTTCAGTCACCGTCAGAGGATGTGGGGCGTTTCATGGTTGAGGGTGACTTTTTCACTGACTGCAACCAGCCTGGGTTTTAATTCTTTGCTGATTGGCTTACCCAGTTTGGAAACTGCAGTGACCCAGGACACAGTGCTTGTGCCGGGCTGTGTTTGGCAGGGGACCTCTGAGGCCTGAGGCTCTTCGTCGCCAACTTGGAGTAGTGATGCATCTGAAGCTCCTGGCGCAGAGTGTGTGTGGGCAGGTGCAGAATCAAGGCTGTGCAGGAGGGTGTGGGATGATGCCACTTCAAAGTAAAAGGCATGGCTTCCATGACATATATTTAAATGAATATATGTGGGAAAACAGGCACACAGTAGCTATTTTTAATGTGCATTAAAACTATAACAGCCAGAGTTGCTCATAGAGTCCTGGCTTTGGATATAGGAGATGAAGACCTTTTTGGCTCTACCACTGACTTCCCTGGTGACAGCAAGGAAGGTGGGCAAGAGCCCAGGGAAGCAGTGGGTGGCAAGACCAGCCCATTCTTCATAGTTCAAGTTTATCATCACTTTGTCTCCAGACTGTTGCCTCTTTGAAAGTTTCATCTTTGAGGGTGCCAACTTTGTTTCCGCACCACCCTAGGTCAGCTCCTTCATATAATGCTTGTTCCTCCCTCAAGACCTGCTCTCAGGAAAAGACCTAGAAGTTTCTTAGTAGATGGATAATAGCTTAAATTGACCTTTGCAGAAGTTTTTGTGCTTTAGCAAGTCTGAGGACCTCCAAGCAGGGAGGAGGCTTGAGCTGGACTCGCATTAGTCAGTGAGTGGAGCATCTGCCAGGGCAGATAAACACACGGTTAAAGCACAGCATGTAGGTGGCTGCCATTCCATCAATGCACACACTCAGATTCGCTCAGTGCCACTTAGAATCAGGTTTTTAAAGCTGGAAAGAACCTGGTTAAGATTTCTTCCCTTAGTGATAAAGAAACTGAGACCCAGAGGGATAAAGTCAATTAAGTGCAACTGAACACCTACTTTTTGAGCATCTACTGTGTGCCGGACACATGCTCCACACAAGGGAAACAATGAATGTGACTTGGTCGGGACCTGCCCTTCATCTTCCCAAGGTCACATGGTCCATCTGTACGGACCTCGATTCTGCAGGCTGCTCTGTCACTGAGAGTGGGCAGCCAGGGCACCAGCAGGAAAAGATTCTTTAATTTGGTAGAACTGCGAATAGTGACTTGTAAAAGGTTTCTATTTATCTTCTATCACAATCCTCAGTGAGAACCTGTTAAGCATATATGTACACACATGCTATAAATTGTATATACACACACACACACTCACACATAACATTTTGTGAAATATATATTATATATAATATATATATAATTTATAGCATGCATGTGTATATATGTTTAACAGATTCTCACTGAGGATTGTAATATAAAAGAAAGTCATGATTTACAGTACATAACATTGGAAGGGGTGATATTTTAGGCATACATGCCAATCAATACATAAGTGAACAGATAGGATATTAGTTATCTATTGCCACGGTGATGCTGCTGCTTAACAAAAAACCACAAAACCTCAGCGGCATCCAGCACTAACCACTGGTTCCTCACATGCCTGCAGAGTCAGCTAGACAGCCCTGTCCCCATGGCTGGCTGGCTCACATGTCTGGAAACCCGGAGGCTGCCAGCTGATGTAAGGTCTAAGTGGCTGGGCAATGTGTCTTCTAGCAGACTAGCTGAGGCACGGTCTCATGTTGATGGCGTGAGCGAGAGGACATGCTCAATCATGTAAACATGTTTTTAAGCCTCTGTTTGCTCACATTTTCTAATTTTTCATTGACCAAAGCGAGTCACCCAGCTAAGCCCAGAGACAAGGTAGGAAGCCATTGTGAGTTACCTGGCGAAGTATGCAGGGCATTTTTTTTACAATTTATCACAACAGTGGGCAATAAAGTTGGATTTGCTTTGTCGATCCCGTTCCCAGAATATTGGCCTTCCCCTCTCTGATCTTGGTTTTCAACATCTGGTGCCTAGAACTCCAGAGGATATTGTGAGAGCCTTTTTTTTTTTCCTTTGCAGGCTAACAGGTAGAAAAGATACAGGTGTTTAGCAAAGATGTGCCCTCAAGAGATAGACTAGAAAGGGGACACTGGACAGGAAACAGGGACCTGGCATCTCCCAGCAAGGCAGAGCTGGGGTGGAAGGCAGCTAGGAAAGAGGGTATGAATGGAGTTACAGGAGGGCCCTGATGGCAGCTGGGAACATCCCCATCCTCCCAACTGTGGACTTGGTTCAAGGGGAAAGTTTCAAACAACTTGTTCCAGGAATGGGAAGAGTCAGTCCCATTTCTAATGCAGAAAGAATCTAGATTTCCAGTCTCAACACTAATCAGTAAGCTGACCTTAGGCAAGTTACTTACTTCTCCGGTCCTCAGCTTTCCGGCTGCAAGGAAGAGGGGTGACTGTGAGGGGCCTAAGTTCCCTCCCAGCTCAGTCCTTCTCTGTCTCTTTCTCCATCACCTTGTTCTTGGTACAGACACGTTGTGTTCTCACTCCTCCCTACAGTGCTCGTGGCAAACAGAGCGGCTCCACCCTGGCTTTTCCCTGCCAAGAGCCTCAGAATCCTGCTCAACCTGGTACTCGAGCACTCCAGCTGATGTGCATGCTCCTGCCAGGGCAGCTCTGCTGCATTTCTTTGCTGAGGCGGGAAGAAGCACTTCCCTTCTCTGTTCTTTTTTTTAACCATGAGGAGGCCATGGAATCTACCCAAGCAGCTGGGAAAGCAGCAAAATACTCATTTTAGATTAATTTAGGGAAGCAAGCTGGGAAATGCTCGGGCTGCTCTTTGCAACAAATTTGGATCCTTTTAAAAGCTTCAATAAGCTGTGGAATATCCCCACAGTGGGAAGGCTTTAATACTCACTGAAAGAAGGGAGAAGATGTGACTCTTCAAATGTCACCACACTTTTAACCATATAACATACAACCATGTAAGCATAACCAAAATAACAAAGCAAAAACACCTCCAAGTGAAGGGGCCTTTGAGGTTCACTTTTAGGGGACCAGCCACTTGGGTTGAAACAATCCACTGATTTTTAGATTCTCTGGAGAGGAGACATGAGTGACAGTGGACATTAGCAGTCTGGAAGTCCACACCACTCCACCCCACCCATCTGCCTGTGTTCTCTTGGGAGCTGGCCCCAGAGCTGGCCGGGGACCTGGGGCAGACGCAGGGCAGCAGAGGAGAGTTGGCGAGCAGCACAGATCACCTGTGCTGGGATCCTGGTTCCAGCACCCACTATTTGTGGGAAGCCAGGCAAGTTAATTGGCCTCTCTGTGCCTCAGTTTCCTGATCTGTAAAATATGGACCCTGATAGTATCTCCCTCAGAGTTGTTATGAAAATTAATGGAAATGCGCACATGAAGCACCCAGCAGCTGGCTCATAATGAATTCCAATAAAGGTTAGATGTTAGTGGCATCCTGCCTAAGGTTGCCTTAACTTCCTTAAAATTGAAGCAACTTTCTGAACTTCCTGTTCCTAAGATGGCTAAGAAGACAATCTTTTTTTAAGCCTCAGTTTATTGTGCATTTGAGAGTTCCTGGCAGAATCACCCAGGCCTTTTTTTCTTCCCCCTCTCCTTCCAGTGGTTATGTGATTATCTTGTTTCCCCCAAGAAAAAGATTGCTTTCACAACCTGGGTTCCTGTAACTGCCCCTCTTCCTCTTCATCAGGACGATCCGCCTGGGAGCCTCTAGCTGTCCTCACGCTCTGAAGTTACTGTCCTTTTTAGACTCTTAAGGCCACAGGATCATAGCTCTCTACTTTCTGAAGCTATAGAGACAGCCACACAAGGAACAGATTTTCAAAAGGACACTTTATCCGATTAATTAGTCAATTCCCTTGTCGTAGATGTGAAATTACCCCTAAACCATCCTGACTGAGGAGACTCAACAGTGAGCAGCGAAGAGCTGCTGGGATGTAACAATAGGAGAGCTCATTTGCAATGCAAATGAGCAACCAGCAGGCAAACAAACCCCTATGGGAAAACCACTCTAATCATAAAACACACCCCCCCTGCTTTGGGGAGGCTGCAGTGTCAGGACAAACAGAATCATAGCCCTGTGAATCCTCGCCAGTATAGGATATTAGCGAGTTATCCAGGTAGTTTTTTACGAGATTTCATTTGAATACAGCAAAATGCATTACTGGGCAATCGATAATATCTTTAAAACTTGACTCCACAATTGTGGACTGAATTATTTATGGTTGTCCCTATAGCGATGATAGTTTGGAAATAAAATAGTCAGGCTTTTCTCTGTGTTTTTATTTGTAGGAAAACAAGTCATTCAAGCTTTTTACGGATACAATGTGACTAGCTGTCGATGGCAGTTACAAATTTTCAAGCCCTGCCAAGCACAGGAGAACCCAGAAGGGACATATGTTTTCTCTGCTTTGTGTTCCAAATTTGCCTTAAAAACATGCAATTATGTGAAGGCCTGATTTATAATTTCAAGGAAAAGCACAATAATGGCTCTATCTCGTAGCTGCGTTTCTCCAAATCGTATTTATATTACTGCCTTTTCAAAAGAAGTTGGCTAATGATCACTGGATTTTTCGCTTTCCATCATGACATGAAAATTTGATGAGGTCTGTGAGATTTAAGAACTGATTTCTTAGGTGCAAAGGAAATTTAGTTAACATTGTTTGGTACTGCAGCCCTGAAAAATCTTCTGTGGTTATCTTTCATCCACTTCCTTATTTTTGTGTTGAGTGGGAGAAGGGGCTGTGTATCTACAGCCAGGAGGCAAAGATGGAATAGAATGACCAGGAAAACAAAGAGGAAACCTGAAGGCGCGGGAGGCTGTAGGTGTCTTACAAGTGCAGGGAGGAGGCAGGGTGTTCAGGATGCTTGTTGGATGGCTCTGGGGAGAAGTTGTGAAGCGAGACAGTGAGGCTTTTTGGTCACATTTTATGCATAACTGAAAATTGCTGTAAAGCCCTCTATAAATTATATAATCACTGGCTTTGATTCCATGCCCTTTGTTACTATTTTTAATAATGGCTTTTACTTCACTCTCTCCGAAGCATTTCTAGTAAATTTATGGAATGAAGAGGAATTAGTCTCTTTCTGGATTGGGGAGCCCCCTCCTGGGAGGTAGGCAGTTTTGGGTTTGTTTGTTATTTGTTCTTTTTGAGTAATGGAGGTAGAGAAAGGTGCAAGGCCAATTTCACTTAATAAGGTTCTTAGTGGACAAATAATAATCATTGTATAGAGTTTCAGGAAATTTTGAAGCTAAGAGAAAAAGATATTTGGGGACAGTGGAAAGATAGAAGTTTGTGGCAAGGATAACATTATAGGCAATATGTTTTGATTGCTTTGTACAAATCTAGAGTCACCACTTTGTTAGTTTAGGAATATAAACGTCTTATGTAACTTTCAGACTCACAGAGTATTTATATTGTATATTTAGAATTGTAAAGGCTCAGAAAAATACAGTAGGAAAAGTTGAAATAATACCATGTCTTTCTCATAAAATTCCAGTCTTAAAGGGAATAATTTTCAAATTCTTAAAAAATTGTTTCACCCTCTGGAAGCCACATCTAGGGTGGAGGATAGGAAGTCACATGCCCTTAGAGGCCCCATCTTCTTTCAGGCCTCCGATTTGAGTACACTTGTCTCACACGTGTCATGTGTGCGCCTGGTATGCGCCTGGTGTACTCTCGTCTGCTTTTTTGGATGCTGGAGAAGGCTTAGTCTAAGAAAATGTTGAATTCATTTGACAGCAATATCTATTATCAAGGAGGAAAAATGGCTTTTGCATTTGCTGGAATCACCTGTCAGACATACTTGAATACTGTTGGGGTCTTTTTCCCAATCAGCTCTCTGCACGTTACCTCCTGGGTTCAGGTCTTGCCAGAGGAGCCCTACGGGAAAAGTTCAAGCGGAAACTTCAGCTGGAGTGCTTTCTCATTCTAGAGCCAGGTTTCTAATTTTCTCCCTCAGTGAAAGCAAGTTAAAAAAGAATCATTCAGTCACTTCAGACGATTTGAAATGTGCGTCAACTTTTACAAAACGGTGGATCTCCCAAGAGCTTTGGTGTCAGTTTGAGTTTTATGGTAAAGGCCACTACCTTGGAAGCTTAGGGGTGGTCATAGAAATTTCAGAAGATGAGCCCGTTGGGGAAATAGCCAATTTCCTCCTTCGCTGTCTTCCTTAGGGCTCATGAGACGGTGCAAGAACATCAGCACTTAACTTGACTCTACCCGTTGGTGACAGTTTATTCATTCAAGCTGGAAGTTTAAGGATTTTCATTTATAAAAGCCGAATTGTTGAGATCGAAGCTAAGAGACTGGAGGTGAGCAAGAGACGTCCCCTGGTGATCTGTTTATTGAGTGAAGGACAGGTGACTACAAGGTAACCAGTTTCCCTAACACCACGAGTAGCAAGAACTTCTAGTCATGGCTTCAGAAAACTACCCCAGAAAAAAGGGCTGCGGATCAGTCCTGCCAAGACCTCCTCCTGGTTCAGCCTGGGGTGAGAAGGAGTGGAGAGCAGAGGGTGTGGCTAAAGGCAGTTCTCACGCACTGGCCTCCCAGCAGAGAGAGCATCTTCGGAATCTGATCCGCCAAAGTATTTTCAGTCTCCCTTCTCTCCTATCCGTCCAGCCCCTGATCTTTTCTCTCCTGAGTCTGTCGTCTCCCCTCCTCCCACTACCTTGCCACCTCTTCCTTCCTTCCAGCCCAGTTGAGCCCAGCCTACCCCAGAATTTGGGGCTGAGGAATCAGATGAATTGGAGGAGAGATTAAGAAAACGAGAGACCAAGAAAATGAGGGTTGGCATATTCTAAGCGTTACTTCGAGGCTCAGCTATCCCAATCTCATAAAGAGAGGAATTATGGGTTTCCAGAAATTGCATTTTATGGGCATTACTGTTAGCATTATATGTTTTTAATTTATTTTCTTTTTGCTTTGGCAAGATCGAACATCAAGTGACCCTTGAAGAGCTACAACGCTTAAATGCACTCTTTCAGGTAGGAATCGAGCAGGTGAGCTTTCTAAATAATCATCTGGGTAATTTGATTCTCTTTTTGATGGCTGATTTTTCAGTGAAAGTACAATCCTTTAACTCCTATAAAATAGCAATGAAGAGTAAATTCTCTGTAATTGTCACTTCTTAATGGATTTGGAAACAAATTGTGAAAGCATCAGAGAAACGAACAAAAAGGTAACGTGTTAGAAGTTGACAGAGTTCAGGTAAGTCCAATTAGACATTCAGTTCTTGGCACTCTTGCTCCCAGACTAAACAAAATGCAACTGTGTTCATAGCTAATGATTCTTTTTCCCTCCTAGGAGTATGAGAAGAGAGAAAGACAGCTGCTGGATATGGAAACTTTCAAATACATAATGAAGCAGAGCATGAGGTCACAGAAGAGAGTAAATGGGTTTTATAAATGTTGGAGCATTGCGACCACAGTTAAAACGTTAACCCTAGGAACCAGTTAGGCTTGGTGAGCTATCTGCGTGATCACACTCAGCTCTGAACTGTGATTTCTGCCGAGACCCAGACTGAACAGCTTCTATGGGAAAATACTTTTAAATTACTCAGTACATTAGACCAGCAAGATATTTAGAGACTTTTCTGTAAAAAGAGAAAAAAGCTTTTATTAGATCACTGGTTGTTTCCAAAGAATTTGGGAACTTCTCCCATCCCTACACTGCTGGAATTAAGTATTTTAGATATTCTCTCTGCCATCTTGGTTAGCCTATTTTTTTAGCCCAGAATATGAAATTTTATGGAATATCTTAGTCCCTTCAGGCTGCCGTACAAAAACCCATAAAATAAGTGGCTAGATAGCAAGCACTTGTTTCTCACAGTTCCAGAGCCTAGAACTGAGGTCAGGGTGCAGACTTCTTGTTGGATGCTCCCAGGACAGAAGGATCTCTTTCGTAAGATCACTGATCCTGTTCTTGAGGGCTCCATGCTCGTGCCCTGAGCACCTCCCAAATGCCCCACTTCCTAATACCATCACATTGGGCATTAGGGTTTCAGCATATGAATTTGGGGGTACACCAACATCCAAACCATAGCAATGAATAAGGCTGTATTCGTAAGATAAAGAACACATTAGAACAGGAGATGCTGTTTACGCTCCACTTGCTAAAGTGTCATGATTACATCGTAAATTATAAAAAAAAAAAACCACTCAAGGTAAATCTCAACAATTTTGTCCCTTGAGTTTGAACAAAAGCCCACCACTGTCAAACTGCAGGCTGCTGAGGTCCCAGCTGCCCCCTCTCAGTTACAAAGCCCTCGGGTTCGATGGTTGCCATGGAAGTTTAGGTGTTTAGAGTCTCATCCACTATGCAGATGTGATCATTAAATAGCACTTATTTTTTAAAAATATCTGCTCCATATGAGTAATATTAAACAAATAAACAAAACTTCTGTTGGGCAGAGAGAGGAGCGATTTCAATGGATAAATTATTAGATGTTTTAACAATATCCCAGATCTTTTTGACCAAGCAGTCTAATTACCTACATTTTTAGCCTAGTCACTCATCTACTCATTCTCTTATCCTCTCATTCATTCACTCACTCACTCATCCATTCATTCAATAAATATTTACTTATGGCACAAAAAGTCAATCACGATGTGATCTCTGCCCTCAGGGAGGTCAGGGCTGGCTTAGCTTTCAGCCCAGGTGCTATGGGAGCATCTAAACCAGACCAGGGAGCCAGGAAGTTCTCCTGGAAGAGACGAACCTTGGGCTGAGTTGTCAGGAGCACAATGTGTAGGCTGAGTATTTCAGACATGGGTGGCATCGAGGAATGGGGGTCTCACCACAAGCCCTGTGGTTTCCTTGGGGAGCAGAGAAGGTGATGCTCTATTTTCCTATTTCCATGGCTTCCATATGCTGTTGTTCCCTTGCCTAGAATGTTCTCTTTCCATTTTTTACCTGAGCAATAATTATCTCTGGATTCTGATTTTTCTTTATATTTCGAGAATTTAGAGCCATGCCTGGCACATACAGGTACCCAATAAATGTTATTGGGAGAACAAAGGACTTTAAGGCAGTGCAGTCATCATAGACTCAAAGGAATCTGTTCTAACTTCCCTAGAAATAAGTAGATGCTCCTCTTTTAAGCTGGTGGTGGTCTGCAGTTACCTGTAGCGCAGAACTGATCTTTGGCATTGCATTGCTGGCTTGCTGTGACCCCAGAGACAGTGACTACTGCGAGGGCAAGTAACACGTCTTTCAGGGCTGAAGCCTCAGCATCTGGCACAGGGCTTGGCGAACCGCTGATGCTCACTCTGTTTTTCTTCAGTACGTGAGTCTATGTGAGGAGGAAGTAGTCCAGTGTCCTTCAGCATCTCACGTAATCATACTGAGAAGGTAGTTCCCCGCCGGGGCAGAGGCTGTTCATGCAAACACATGCTCCCCACAGCTCTGGGCTGATGGAGGAAGCTGGGTCTCTCTGGGCAGAGCCACAGCGCTGCAAGGCCAGGGCGAGGCCGTGTGGTGGCCTGTGCACCGCCCGAGGGCCCACTCCCACAGTGGCTCACAGCGCTGCACGGCCCTTGCCTGATGCCACCTGGTCTGGAGCTCCAGGCATCCAGGCAGACCCACACCTCTCCCAGGCTCCGCCCTGTGGTGACAGGGGTGGTCCAGGTGAGCAGCCCGAGCCTCAGCAGTGGTTTCCCTCATCCTGAGCTTTTTGTGTTTCCTGTTCCATCTCTGATCCCAGGCTCTCTGGAAGCCATCCCTCTGGGTGTTTTGGTTTGTTGGGACTTTCATTCCAAAAATATTTGTTACCAGTTATGTGTGTGGTATTGTCTAGTTGCCATGGTGATGTCTGCGCTGGCAGCCATACCCAGGAATGTGCGATGTCTCCTTTGGAACGTGACTTAGAGGAAGCTGGGGCTGAGCTTAGTCCCACAGCCAGGGCCTGTTCACAGGACCCCTACCCTGGCACGGGGTATCAGCTCACCAGGGGGCAATGCCCGTGTCTTGGAGATCGGGCATCATCTTATTTCCTCCATTTTGGTGTCTTTACCAAGCAAAGGCATACACCCCTGGGACTTACAAGAGGAAAGCCAACATCTCATGCTCCCCAAAATAGACATAAAACCTGACCATCTCTCCTGAAGCTGCAAATTATGGAATCCAAGGGTTTGAAAGAATCTTAGAAGTCACTTAGTATGTAAACTCTTCAATGCACAAATTCTCTTCTCTGCTAAGCCAGGAGCCAGCATATGCTTGGAAACTTTCAGGTAAAGGAAACTCAATACCTTATAGGTTACCCATTTCAAGGCTGGAGAGACGTGACCTTAAATTAAAAATAAGTTTTTTTCCCTTTCTGAGCTGAAATTGGTCTTTCTTGGCATTCTACTCATTAGCCCAACTTCTAATCTTATGAATCACTGTATGAATTAGGCATTGCACCAGAACGAATTATCACAAATTTAGTAGCTTAAAACTACACGTATGTTATCTCACAGTTTTTGTAAGTTAGGAATCCAGTCATGGCTTAGCTGGATTCTGTGCTCCAGGGTGTCTTGTGAGGCTGCATCAAGGTGGTAGCTATGCTTGGATCTCATCTGAAAGCTTGACTGGGGAATGATGCACTTCCAAGGACACATGGTTGTTGCCAGATTCAGTTTCTTGCAGGTTGTTAGACTAAGGCCTCTGTTCCTCACTGGTTGTTGGCCAGAGTCTGCCCTCAGTTCCCTTCCACGTGGGTAGCTCACACCATGATAGCTGGCTTCCTCAAAGCCAGCAAGGGAGAGAGCGCCCACCAGGAAGACGGAAGTTATGATCTCATGTAATCTAATCACAGAAGTGACATCACTTCAGTGTTGAGGTACTGAGACCCATTGGTCCCAGGCAAGTTACTCAAGGAGACGGTATTTCATCAGCCATGAGCACCAAGAGGCAGGGACCATGGGGTCCATCTTCTAGCCTGCCTGCTACGGCCACACAGAGGAAATCTGCTCCCACACAATGACCTTTCTAACACTTGAACATAATTTTCATGACTTGCACATCTTTTTGTCTTGGCTACGCCCAAGTGAGTAACTCCCTCACGAACCGAGTCATTGTCCTCAGAACCTGCTTTGCTGTTTATCTCCAACTGGGGCCCCTAAAGACAGGTCAGTTCTCTAGCTGGAACTGACCAGGGTGGAGTGGGACCTCCTGGGAGCGCAAGCTTGGGAGACACGCAGCTCCTCTTACTAATTAGGGCCTGATTTCAAAAATAGAACTTCTAGGAGCCCAGTCTCTCACTGGGGAAGAGTTTTGGTGTCAGTGCACTGAATCCAGATTAATAGTCCTATTAGTGTTCTGAAGCAAACATTCCAGAGAGCTTTAAGCATTATGCATTTTTGAATGTGAAATTCATAAACTGGAAAAGTAAAGCTGTCCCCTTTCTCCTGTATCCCTTTACCCACCAATCCAGTGAATAATTTACTCTATCAAACAGATTAATTTTTTTCCTCTCCAGAATATTGAACAAATAGAACAACTTTTCATGAAAATAGACTATAAAGCAGTGGGCAAAATTCAGTGGGTAAGTTGGGTGGTGTTATGTAACTCAGACTTGAAGTTCGTAAGGGAAACGTATGAGATGTTTGCTTCTGAGCCTTTCTGTTGTTCCCTGTGCCCCTCAGTGCCTTTGCCAAGTGGAAGTTGAACCAAGGGGACACGCATGTTTACAATTTAAAAGTTCCTGTAATGTCAGGTTATACTTGGAAGAGTTTAACTAGGAATTTCAGTAGCTAAGGCAAGTTCCAAGAAGGCTTTCCTAGCCAGGGAAGGAGGATACACCTGCCACTTTGCCCAAAAGCAAACGTGGAACAGCAGTGAGCAAGAAATCCTGGGCGCAAGCGCCACCTGATGCTAATGAGCTCACTGACGCATCTAACGGGTTTAGAACAGGGACAGCCACAGAGTAATTTCTCAACAAATATTATTATCATCATCACTATCAATGTATCCCAATATGGGGGTATCCCAATAATGAGGAGCTGAGGCAACTGCTTTTAAAATTCTCTGCCATTGTGCGTCAGTATCCTTCTGCTGTTCTAGGATAAATTAAGTTCTAAAGTGACAAGCTGAGCGGTGGGACACCTCTATTCAGACCTCAGAGCAGCTCCCCAACCAAATCAAATACAAGTGTTTTCACTGTCATCTGATTTGAAAAGGAGCAGTCAGGACTCCAGGGAAGGGAAGGGGAGACGAGTGAAGTAGGGCTTTGGGGGAAGTGGAGAGAAAATGGAGGTGTTCCCAGGCCCTGTGGGCACCCCTACCCCTGCCCTCCCACCACAGGCCTGCTTTTCCCTGCATACACTGCTGAGATTCGAAATGAGGCATACATCCTGGTGGGTAGGACCAACAGACCAACGGGTGCTCAAGTCTCAGGCCAGCCACTTGCCAGTTGTTTAAGGCTATGTAACCTTTCTAGACTTGAGTTTCCCAATTTGTAACATGAAGAGAACAATTACCTATCTCATCCAGTTATCTCCAGGATGGAGGTGAGGGTCCACATGGCCTGGAACAGGGTCTATGCTCAACCACCACCACCATTGTCACTTTTAGAGGAAGGGACTGGGCCCGGAAGGGAGCCCAGACCCTGGGTAGCAGTCCAGCAGGCCCAACTCAGTTATCAGCCCCGAGTGTTTGGCAGCCAAGTCCACACCAGTGAACTAGGTCGTACTGATACTTATGTCATGTCCAAGAAAGGATAGTCGCGCCTGGATGATAAAGAGAATTTCGGAAAGCCAGAAAGACAGGAGAGGTTTGATGAATTTTCTTTGATTCTCCAGGATGGCTTCTGCACATATCTGCAGCTCGTGTATTCTGAGCAAGCTGATGCTTTGGCTCGACAAAAAGAGGTTTCCTTCCAGCTGCCTGCTGTGCTGCAGGGGCTGTCATACGGGGGTCCCGTGCTGCGCATTCTCTCCGCAACTGATGACACCTTAATCATGATCAGAGAAGATGGAGCCATTTATTTCTGGTCCCTGCAGCTGAAGTTGAAAAGAAGAAAGTGGGTTTTTGTATGTGATTCTCATTTTCTAAGGATGCTGAGTGCTCCAGTTTGATTCTATTTGCTATTTTAAACTGCTCCTCAAGTGGCATGATTACAGAAATTGTGTCCTTGAATATAATATATTCATGTTGGATTTTGCCAGTCTACTGAATGCAAATAAAATATGATCTCTATATGTAGCACAAGATAATTCTTCCTCCTGCTTCTAAAATCAGATGGAGTGATGAATTACATGTGACTCCATCATGTAATTTACCATATATCTTAATGAATGACAAATGGAAAAGAATTTTCCATTTTTCTCCCTGTTAATGGTTATTTCAGTTTAGGTGGCTGTGCTAGGGTTTCTCTTCAGAGAACTTAATGAATCACAGAATCAGAACCTCAGAAGGCAAGAAGCATTTGGGAAGTGCGCTTAGGACAGGAATAACAATACCTGACCCATTCCAGAATATAATCTGTCTTTTAAGTCATTGTTTCATTATCTCATTCAATGAATCGTTGAGCCCTTGTTGCTGCTCAGGCTCTGTGCAGGGTGCTGAGAATACAGACACCCATTCCTGCCCTCAGGAAACTTACCATCCACCCTGGAAGATACAGCTAAACTATACCCCTCAGGCTGCCAAATAAGCCCTGCCTAGAGAGAGGGGCTAAAGTTGGCTCTTCATGCTGATGTAGCAAGTTCTCTTTACAGGCAGACCTTGTTTCATCGCATTTCTCTGGTACTGCATTGGTCGCAGACTGAAGGCTGTGGCAACGCTGCATCCAGCAGGGCTATCAGTGCCATTTTCCCAACCACAGTTGCTCACTTTGTTTCTCTGTGTCACATTTTGATAATTCTTGCAATATTTCACAATTTTTCACTCTCATTATATCTGTTATGGTGACCTGTGATCAGTGATCTTTGATGCTACTATTGCAAAAAGATAACTACTCGTGGAAGGCTCAGATGACAGTTAGCATCTTTTAACAATAAAGTATTTTTAAATTAAGATGTGTACATTGATTTTTAAGACATAATGCATACTTAATAGACTACAGCACGGTGTAAACTTAACTTTTGTATGCACTGGGAAACCACAGCACTCATGTGACTCACTCTATTGAGGTGGTCTCTGGCACTGAACCCATAATATCTCCGAGATATTCCTGTACTTGAGGGCAAAAGTCAATTAAAGAAAATTCTAAAATGTTAAGCATGCATATTACGGACCAGAATAGCTTGAGACAACTGAAACTGTCTTATCATTAAAAGGGCATTTTTTTGTTCTTTTCCACCATTCAACCCTGTAGGACAAGTCCATCATTCGGAAGCTCAGGTGGGTGACGGATGTCACCAGCATGCCATAGTACAACAAACTGATCCTGGGGACTGGGTGACTGCCTGCAGCTCTTCCACCGGGAAGTGAGTAATTGTTGGGCTATGAAATTCATTGCCATGTGTAAGTTTACACAGATACATGCATGTCTGTGGTAACAGGATAAAGTATGAAGCCCTTTAAAAAAAATACTAGAACTCATATATCATCAAAGCTGTCATGCAAAGTCATCACTTTGTTTAGCCTGTTGCAATAATACTGTCATTACCCCAAGCAGAAGAGGCCCTCTTTTGGAATACTTCCAGAGTGAGAAAAAATGTCTTGTTACCTTTTAGTGCCCTTTATTTTAGATTCAAATAATATTCCTATTTTATTATCCACCAAAATTCACTCCAAAGTGCTCTGGCCTGATTCAAAAAATTAAAATCCACAGTAAAAAAAAAACAAAAAACAAAACAAAGAACTACTCACTTTTGAAGAGCCTCAGAAGAATGGGTCCAGGCTGGGAAGGTAGACCCTGAAGGTTTCGATGGCAGAGAGATGAAAATGAATGCGCTGCCTCCCGAGCGCTGCTTGCAAATTCAGTAATGGGCCAAGACAAGGGAGTGCAGCTTGGTAGGAAGGAATTTTGGAAAATTTCAAATCAACGGTGAAGCAAAGCAAGTTCAACACTGGGGGAGGGTGAACTGTGACCTGTGAGCGGGTGGTGTCCTGGCTGAGGAATCAGGCTATTTAGCAAGGAACTAGGGGTGTGGCTAAATGAGGGGGCGGGGCTTGACGGTGGTTCTTTGCCTACTGACTCCTCCCCTCTCCTCTGACCCCTCCCAAGCCCAGACTTGTCTCCTTTAGCAGGACCTGGTTCCCTCCGCTTCAACCACCTTAGGGAACAAATGGTTAATACAACCTCAGATCATCCAGGCTATTAAATACAATCAAATTTAATGTTAAGTTTAATTATTAGAATATATTTATTAATATATTAAAGTACATTAGTAATAATTAATGTTAACCATTAAAAAGCAACAAATTTGGATTTATAAATTCAGCCCAGCTTGATTTTAGAAAGCACACTCAGTAAATTTATTATCACGTCTTTTACACACATAGAAGTTCAGAGATTAAAACAGTAACTTCCTAGAGACTCTATGAGCTGGCAAATCAGAAGATGAGGCAAAGCATATGACCCTGGCAGCGGGGAACCACTCTTGAGCTGCATGGCAGGTAGAAATGAAATGGAAAAAAGATGTTTAACACTGAGGGCAAGGCAAGTCTTTGGAATTTAGGGAGTGACCCCTGTGTGCTCCATGCAAACAGGCTGAAGCAGTAAGTTGTTTTTCTTACAGCCACAGACTTGTCCTTCTCTCGGTCAGCTACAGGGTCGACAAGCTAGCATAGGAGGGAAGGGTCACAAGAACAGGTTAGGAAGGCAGAGTGAGAGGGGAACTGACTTAACCCCTTAGTTACAGAAAGAGGCCTCAACCCTCCACTTTGCAGATCTAATCATCTTTATTATCAGCAGCAAAACTCAGCTCACATCTTTGAGCACTTCAGAAGTCCCAGGTGCTGGACTGATCACTTTCCCACACATCTGCTCATTTAATCCCTGTAACTCCCCTATAGGACAGGAACCGGTATGAGCCCGGTTTTACAGATGAGGGAGCTGCTGTGGTATGCTGGGAACCGATGCCCCAACTATTGGCATCCAGGATCCATGTTGTTGAAAACTGCCAGGGAAGAACGGGCCCCGTGGCCAGTTTAGAACCAGGCAGAAGAGATGTCCCCAAATGGTAGAACTGGGGAGGGAGCCCTCAAGCTCAGCGAAAGGCGGCGCTCAGGAAGGCAGGCGTTTCACTCATCAGGTGTTTCTGTTTTGCTGAGTCCATGTGATATAAAAAGTGCTCTACAAAAGCAACATGAGAACTTTAAGTTTACTCCAAGTACCCTTGATCTTTGAACAGAAACCGTGAGCTCCAGCTGTATGAACTCTCTAACTTGGAGCCCTACTGTCAGATTGGTGGCCTGGAAGCTGTCCCTCTGAAACTGGCCTACCAGTAAGAAAGAGGCATCTCCAGGGCCAGCCAGGCCTCCTGTGGGCTCCTCTCACCTGAGCACCAAATCTTTCCTCCTCTTTCCTTGGGCAGTGATGTTCACTTGTGCTCAGTCAGTAAGTGCTGGGACTTCCAATGGCGCCTGTCATGACCATGTCACGTCACAGTAGTGCCCAGAAAGGAAGGACCTTCCTGTATCTATGTGGTAATGGAAGGTCCAAAGAGGTGAAATGTTTTCTGGTCATGAATTATAATTATTATTAATTATGAACTCATCTGTATTTTAAATGTGGCTGGGTTAATTTTCCTGAAACTTGACTCAGACCATGTTACTCTGCTTTTTCATGGTTGCCAGTTCTCTCTCCAAGAATATCCACACCTTTCAATGGCATCCAAGCCCCCTCTGCCATTCCAGCCTTCCTCCACACTGAGCCTCAACCTAGAGAGTCTTCAGCTTGGGCCAAGCTAGTCACTGTCACACTGCTCCAGATGCTGCTCCGTTCCCCATCCAACCTTGTTGAGCACCTACTATGCGCCTGACCTTGCTGGATATGGGGACACACATGAATAAGACATGGTTCCCAGTGGCTTTCACAGTGTCACAGAGCACGTGGTTCCTGCAGAAATCCTACCGTTCTTTATGGGCCCAAATGTTATCTTTGTGGATTCCCCGAATCTGCTGCATACCCAGAAGCCAGTGTCCCCCTGGGAGCTTCCCCAGCCTGTGGCTGTGGCGGCCCTGCGGACATCACTGGCAGAAGGTCCCGAGGAACGTGCTGGCGGCACTGACGCCTCAGTCTGCCGTGTGCTCTCTAGTACCTACACACCAACCGGCACATAGTAGGCTCTCAAGAAGCATTTGTTGAATGACCAAGTCAGAGATCTCTTACTGATTTCTAAAGAAGGATCTAATTTTAATTTACCTTTTCATTCCTTCTCTTCCTTTTCCTCGCAGCTCAACGATTTCAGTAAAATATATCTTTCATTCAATTTTCTTCTACTAATTATTTTGTATATTGAGAAATATACAGAAGAGCTGATGAATTTGGAAGGAAGTGACTGAAAAGCAAATTTGTTGCCAAGGGTGTTCCCATGGAACAAAGCCAGGCAGAGCCCTCCCCCAGCGCCCCTCGTGCGCATGCGCAGCCCCACCCAAGGCCCCATCCCTCCCAGAGGGCCACCCACTGGACTCCATAGGAGGGACCCCCGGGGCAGGAGGGGGCTGGAGCCTTGGCCCGCGCTAAGGGGCCCAGGTGCCCAGCCTGGCTGGGTGAGGGCAGCGCATTATTGAGTTGTGGCAGACTGATTGCCTTTTAGTCAAGACATCTCGGAGAGTTTCCTGAAATTGATACATTGTGTTATCACTGCTTTCAAGAAAGGACACTTTGATGAGAAAAGAAAAAAGACACCTCTGAGAGAACTTGTGCTGGCCCAGCAGAGCGAGTGCCGCTCAGCCTGGCTGTGTTTGCCTGCTGCCTCCACCAGCACTGGCCAGACCCCAGCACCCGCGGCAGGGCAGCGCGGGGTCTCCGGGGAGGCAAGGACTTTGTGGTGGACTCACATCTCTGCCCCTTTACTCATCTCTGGGGAACTGAGCAAGTCCTGTCTTCACGCTCAACCGCAGGGGCCATCTGCAGAACGGAGATGAGAAGGCTGGCCTCACCGGGCTGAGGTGAGGAGGAGACGCGTGCCCTAGATCTAGGCCCTCACGCAGCCCCGAGCGGACGGGAGCTCCGCGCCCCGTCCGCCCTTCCTCTTCCAATTCCAGCAGGCTGGGGGCAGCATGAACAGCGCACGATGGCCCACCGGCCTTCTGTCCCCTCACCTCTTCAGACCTTCTCCCACTCCACTAGCTCCCTGACTTTGGAGCACTGGTCCCCCTGGCCTCATTCAGTTCCTCAGACGCCCTCAGCAGTTTCCCATTTCATGGCCTTTGCACATACTGTGCATGGGTATGTTTTGGAGGGTTGGGGAAGATGTCTCTGCGTCACCCTAAAATCTCAATTAAGGATTGCTGACTTGGTTTCTTTCTGGTTTCTAGCTAAGCAGCCAGAACGTAAACTTTGCATTTTATCTCCATTTCATCTCACCACCCCTGCTCACCCCTAGACCTAATCACTTAGAGCAATATTAGAACCAACATGGTATTTATCATAATATCCTGGGAGAGCAGGGTTCTGGTAGTTACAATGATAGCTAGTTACAGGGACTGAAGGCTCCAGGGAGCATTAATCACGGTGTCTGAGTGCGTTTGTGGGAGCACATTGTAAACTAATTGCCATGTACAGAGCTCACTCTGTGATTACCTTTAATATACAATTTCACGTAGAACTTTTGTGTTGCTTTCTCACCACTGTAGACACACTCTAAGGTATGTCTCAGCCTTAAATTTTTAGCTGTAAAAACAAAACAGGAAGGCAAGAGAAATGTTTGTGATGAGTGATAAATGCATCTGCCTAATAGCCCTTAGAGCATAGAAGACACTCAATAGCTATTTTTGACTAAACAGGTAAAAACATAAAAAATAAGTATTTTTTTTAATCCCCGCTTGATCTACTGCTAATTTGTCTGCTAACCTAGGGCAAGACATTGCCCTCTTTGAACATAAAATAAACTAACAACAGAAGAAGGGGGGGAAAACACTTTACTAACTAAAGGATATGATATTGCCACCCCAGAGGATTTCTTGGAAGAAACCTTTATTATGTTGAGGTACTTTCCTTCAATTCTTAGTTTGCTGAGAGATTTTTTTTTTTTATCATGAAAGGATATTGAATTTTGTCAAACACTTCTGCATCTGTTGAGACAATCATGCTTTATTGTAGTGCCTAGATTCATCTTTGACTGGATATCCTACAGGCCTTTCAAAACTGAAGTGTCATCTGTGGAAAACAGTATGGAGATTCCTTTAAAAAAAACTAAAGATAGACTTACCATGTGATCCAGCATCCCACTCCTGGGCATATATCCGGAGGAAACCCTGATATGAAAAGACACACGCACCCCAATGTTCATAGCAGCACTATTTACAATAGCCAGGACATAGAAAGAACTTAAATGTCCACTGACAGATGACTGCATAAAGAAGATACATACACACATATATATATATATGTATAAACAGACTACTACTCAGACATAGAAAAGGATGAAATAAAGCCAATATGGATGAACCTAGAGATTGTCATACTAAGTGAAGTAAGCCAGAAAGAGAATGAAAAATACCATATATCACTTATATGTGGAATCTTAAAAAATGACATAAGTGAACTTATTTACAAATCAGAAACAGATTCACTGACATAGAAAACAAACCTATGGTTACCAGGATAAAAAGGGGCTGGGGAGGGATGAATTGGGAGTTTGGGGTTTGCAAGTACTAACTAATATATATAAAATAGATAAACAACAAGGTCCGGCTATGCAGCACAGGGAACTATACTCAATATCTTGTAATAACCTCTATGAAAAGGAGCATATACGTATAACTGAATCACTATGCTGTACGCCAGAAACTAACACGACATTGTAAATCTACTATACTTTAAATTTAATTTAAAAACAAAAAACAAAGTGTCAAAATACAACTGCCCTCCGCCTGGATTCTGCAGTGTTTCCTGTGTTTTCTGTCTTGATTATAGCCCCCATCTCATCACTCAAATTGAAAACCTTGGAAATCTCTGTGGTTGCTTCCACCCTACCTCACCTTCTACGTCCAATTACTGACCAGTTCTGGTCCCTTTTCTCCTCTCACTTCTGTATTACTGTCCCAGTGTGGGTCCCCACAATTTCTTACATATTCTAGTTGAATGGCTCATTGCCTCCAGTCTCTCCTCTTTGCAACTTGGCCCACAAGCTCTGGGCAGATTTGACTATGCTCTGCTCACAGTCTTGAACAAATGGTATTTGGTCCCTATCCCAATGGGTCAAGGCCTTTTTGGACACTGATGCTTGTCACATGATCTGCACTCTGTGCCAGCTTCCTTGAAGTACAAAAGTGATCAGTATCACCATTGTTTTCTGGTTTTCATCCAGGGTGATGTTACGACGTTGGCTGGCTCTCTCAAGACATGGTTCATCCATCACAGTAAGCCCCATGCTGCCCCAGATGAGCTTTCTCATATACGGGACAGAATCCCAGCCAGCCTTCAGTGCCTTAGTACTGCCAATTCCATTCGGGTCAAGAGTGCACTGAGTAAAAAGTGGCCTGCCTTCTTTCCTTAGCCGAGTTCTGAATTGGGAGCACTGAGGATCCATCCACTTGCTTGTTTCTGGAAGGCTGACGTCTAGAAAAGAAGACTCTAACTTCAATAACCAGAGACACATCCAGTGTGATCTCTTATCCTACTGGCCTTTCTCTCTTTTGCACTGATTGGCCCCTTGTGGACAGCTGTCATTGGTCTCAGTCTCCTCATCACCTTTCATAACTGGGACTCCATGATCCTCTCCATTTTGAAGGGGAAAACCAGGAAATTTATTCCATGCTTTATCCTGCTGCAATCTGGAGGGGGCAAAAATATGGACAAGGGAGAATCATTAGGATTTAGAATACCAAGACTTGTCAGAAATTGACTCACTTGTAATAATGCTTTGCAATTTAGAAAACTTCAGAGAAAGGAAACCTGGAGCCAGTCCGAGCACTGCTGGGTGTTTCCGGTTTCTGGTGCCCGTGTTCTTTCCAGCAGCATGTGCTGAGTTCGCCCGGGGTCTGGGGCCCCGTCCTCAGCACTGTATGACAGCTTCAGGTTATTAGATGTGATAAAATGCTCTCCTGAATCCCTGGGCGGCAGCTAGTCAGATAAAACTCCTCTAACCCTAACTCCCAAGTGAGATGAGAGGCTTGCTGCCCTTTTTGACAATAAAACACACGGATTAGCTACAGAGATTTCTGAAGAAGGGAGGAACTCATCAGTCCCAAATTGGGCCTCTTTGCATCTTAAAAAGAAATCAAAGACAGCCTCTTTGAAAACCTCGATCTCTCCAGATCCTTATCGCTCGTGTCTATCGCTGCTACTGCAGCGCAGTGAAGTGTTTCAGATGCCTCCAACTCCAGGAATCTGGCCTCTTGCCGGAGGTGCAGAGTGACATGAGTAACTTCTGGGCTCTGATACTCTGGATGGGTGTGTTTCTGGGATTTTTTTTTTTTTTTTTTTTTTTTAGCAGAAATACCACCGGAGTCTCTCTCAGAGCAGTCAGCGACTGCGCGCTTTGAGGCAGACTCAGATCCTCCTTTTGGGGTAACAGCAGAGTAGAGATCTCCATGTAAGGCAGCTCTTGCCATTTCTTCAAGTCTTGTTGTAAGAAAAACTATGCTAACATCCCGGGGCAAAGATTTGTGAAAGATAAGCCAGGGGTGCCCCGCAGTTTGTTTCCCCTGATTTTCATGTACTTAGAATAACGTAGCAAGTGTCAATCTTAGTCTGTAACCTTGGATGTGCAAGAAATAGAACCTTACTTTATTTTCCAAAACTCAAGTTCAATTCTATTGAGCTCCCCACCATAATATTAGTCATTGCAGGGGTTCCCCCACCGACATGGTGCCACAGTTCAGGGACCCACTGGGGGGAAGCCATCATCAAGACCCCTTCAGGGCTGTGGCCATCTCGTACACAAGACTCTGCACGAGGCTGCAGGTGGCACATCTGCCTGGAGCTCCATGCGGCCACCTCTCTCCTGCTCCTGAGGAACCACTGCTCCGCCTGGCAGCCCCTCTGGGAAGCTGGGCTGGGTGCCCACTAGAACCCTCAGCCTCTCTTCCTCCCCTTTCCTTGTGGCTCTTCTTCTGCTCTTCCTGCTTTCCCCAGCCCAGAGAGACTCTCCTGTTCCAGGGGAAATTCTCCCCACTTTATGCTTCCTCCACGCCACTCTGTCCCTACTAGGACCCTCCTGCTCGCCCACCCTGCTCCAGGCCTCTGCATGCCTTGCTGCTCTTTGAATATCCCAAGCACATTTGCACCTCAGGGCCTTTGCACCTGCCATCTTCTTCTCCAGGGCTAACCTTCCCTTCTGAAATCCATGTGGCTCAATCCAGTGTCACCTACTCCTCTGAGAGGCCTCTCTGACCATGAGGATACATTCTGCACATCACCCCACTCCCAGACCCAGAATTCCTTATTGCCCTCACCCTGCTTTAATGATTTTTTAATTGAGATATAGTTGATGTACAGCACTGTATAAGTTACAGGTGTACAACACAGTGACTCACAGTTTTTAAAGGTTATACTGCATTTATAGTTATTGTAAAATATTGGCTATATTCCTCTCCCTGCTTTATTTCCATAGCAAGTATCATCATCTGACATATGATATATTTATTTTGTTATTTATTTATTACCTGTCTCCTCACTAGAATATCAGTGCCACAGTGGCAGTGCTTTCTCGCTTCTATCCCGTCAGCCTAGAACAGTGCTGGGCACATGGTATATATTCAGTAAATATTTGAAGAAAGAAGGAATAAATGGCAGGCAGCAGGGAATGTGCAGCCAGATCACTGGGACCAAGAAAGGGAGACTTGTGGCCTCCAGGTCCGGCTGTGACACCGGCTGAGGCTTGGAGGCCAAGCAGGGAGGGGTGAGCGGGGAAGGTGGGTGCAGCATGCAGGCCAGACACCGGTATCCACCTCGAACAAATACAGCACAGAAGGCCCTAGAAGGCTTGTGGTTGGGAGGACGGGGCAGAGCTCACTAGGCACCACTGGGGGAGGGACTGGAGTGGGGAGCAGCTGTGAGCCACAGGGGTCCCAGGCGAGGCTTGGGTCTACGCGGTGGGGCCTGGTGTGCGTGGGGAGTTCAGTGTGGCCAGCCCGGGACACGTGGCTGTGTCAGCAACAGAGATCAGTGGAGCTCATTATGGGCCCGACCCTGCTCTGGGCGCGCTGGCTATGTTAAGTGAATAAAATAAGCAAGGACCCTTACTCCAGTGGAACCTGGCTTCCTGATAATAAACAGTCAATGCAATAGATGATTATGTAGGGTGTTAGAAAGTGCTAAGTGCTGTGAAGAAAGAAGGAGCAGCTGAGGGCATCAGAAAATTCAAGACGGTCAGCGTGTGCACGTTGGGGGGATGGGAGTCACATGCTAATGAGCATAAAGAGGTGGAGTCAAAGCCACAAGGCCGGTGGATGCGCTGGCAGATGGCGTCCGTGCAGGTAGCAAGGGCTGAGTCCTGGGCACTCAAACCTGGGTGACCAGCATCAAGCGCAGCTGCAAGAAAGACGAGGACCCAGACTTTCCACTGGCGGTCACTGCAGTTTGTCCAAGGTGGACAAGCCAGATGGGAATGCTGTTGAGTGGGAATAGGAGGAGACAAATGGAGGTAACAGGAGCAGCTCCTCTCTAGTAACTTTTCTGTAAAGGGAAGGAGGAAAATGCGATGACAGTGGGGTGGGGTCCGGGGTCAAAACAAGTCTTTTTAATTTTCCGTGATGAGAGAAGTAAGAGCACGTTTATGTGCTGATGGGAATGATCCAGGTTATCCACGGTGCAGGAGAGATCAGGGAGCAGTGCTGAACGGCAGCCTTGGGGAGGCGAGAGGGGATGGGACCCAGTGCCCAAGTTGACCCCAGGGAGGAGCCTGGGACCCAAAGGAAGCCCCAATGGGTAGGTCCATGTGCAGTTGGCTCTGGGGGAGGGTCTCTTTTGAGGATTTCCATTTTCCTGATGACTTGGGAAGCAAGGTCTTCATCTGAAAATGGGCATCGGGAAGAGATGAGGAGATTTGTAGCGCAAAGTTAGTATGAAATGGCCTTGGAGAGTGGGAGACAAGGGAGGGCTGCCAGGAAACACGAAGAACTTACTTGTGGTTTGTGGTCACGGATTTGAAGTCAGACCGCTCAGCACAGTGTATGGTTTGTCTCCAGCCACATTTTCAAGGGCATGTGTGCAGGGGTAGGTGGAAAGTCAATTTGAACCAGGGGTGTACTTTTGCAGAGAGAAAACAACAGCAAAAGAGAGAGTTAGGGGTATATATGAGGGAGCGGCTATAACTGACCATGGAATTTAAGCCGGATATGACAGAAAGTGAGGCACGGAAGGGTCAGGGACAGTGAAAATGTGTTGGGATCAATGGATTGAAAGTCCTAGAATTAAAGCTGGAACGTATTGCGAATAAAGTAGAAAGACTGGAGGTGAGATGTTTGAAATGGAGGTTCTGGAGGGGTTCCAGGAATTACTGATGACAAAAATCTAATGGTACAACCATGGCAGTGAGTGGTTGAAGTATGATAGAAGACAAGACCATTGAGAGGTAGGTCAAGGAAATGAGAAACTGGTGGATGGGAGAGATTATTTATGATTGAGATTAAAATCCCAAGAATTATCAAAAAGTTGTGTTGAAGGAGAATGACAATGTGTGCAAGGAGCTGAATTTTATATTTTAAATCTATGAAAATATGAAGAATAGAGAAAATTGGGTGATCCAAACAAGTCTTTTTGATAGTTTAGTGGAGAGCCTCTGGTCTTTGTCTTTTTGAGGGACATGTATGACTTTTTATTGTTGTAATTTACTCAACCGCCCAAATGTTTCTTAATATTCCAGCATCATGCCTGGGCTGAGCTGGTCTTTGCCAGTAAAAGGTATGTCAGATCTCTGCTGCATCACAGGAATACCTTGGCCGTGAGGAACTTGACTCTTTACTATCTGTCTCACTTCCTCTTTGTCTGAGGAAGAAATAGACAGGTAGCTAACTGAATATTTCTAGAAATAATCTTAACAAGAAATGTGTAAGATATAACTAGAGTAATAACAACCTTTCTAAAAACGTAAAAGAAAATCCAAACAAATGGGGAACAACTATGTTCCTGGGTAGGAAAATTCAATATTGTGACGGCGTCATCTCTCCCCAAATTAGATGTCAAATTCAATGGAATTCCACCCAAAATATCTAAGAGATTGTTTTGAAACTCAGCAAGTTGATTCTAAAGTTCATCTGGAAGAGTAAATATGTGAAAATAGCCCAGAAAAAAGTTGAACAGGAATAACGAGGAAAGACTGGAACTACCAGTTATCAAAGCAAGCTGTTAAGTTACAGTAAAGGAAAGAGGTAAAATTCTGGTGCAAAGGAGAGACAAACAGATCAATGGCAGATCTGTGTGTACAGGGGAAGCAGTGTTTGGTAAAACAAGCGCTTCAAATGGGAGGGAGGACAGTCAAATAAGTAATTGTTGGCTATTTCTTCAGGGGAAAAAATCAAGTCCTTAAATTGCAATATACATAAAAGTAAATTCCAAGTAAAGGTCTAAATATTTTTAAAGTGGATACTGGAAGAAAATAGAAGAGAACATCTTAATAATAATGGAGGTGAAAAAAGTCTTTTGCAAAAGGAGAACTCTAATCGCTGAGGTTCAGAAAAGATTAAATAACAGATCTGACTGCAAAACCTAAGGAATATTCTATGCAGTAAAAGATTAAAGTGTAAGAACTTCCAGAATAAGCAAAAAATCCATTTATTTGTGTTTTTATTTATTAATAACCTCATAATCTGAAAGAGGATTTGGGGACTCTTGCTGTCAGCAATGAATATAGAATAGAATAAGAGACAATACACATACACACAGACGAATGAGGGCGAAGGCAAAAAATTTATATAGGAAGACAAAGCCAGTGAACTAAATATATTTCATGACTCCATAAACAAGTTTTAGAAATGAATAGCATATTTTTCTTTGAGTTTCCTAGAAGCCAGAAAAGAGAGGGAAACAACACCCGCTGGCCAGTTCCTAGTGTCCAGAAGACAACAATTAAGGTGTTTAGGACATGCACAGATTTCTGATGCTGACACGGGAAAGAAATGTCTTTGGTAGGTCCCTTCTGTCTTTGGAAATAAAAGAGCAATAAATTAATACAGAGGACAAATTATTTGTCAAGTTTAATGTAGCCGCACATGGGGACAGATGGTTACTTATGGTGATTATTTCATAATGCATGCAAGTGTCAAATCATGATGCAGTACACCTGAGACTAACATAATACTGTACATCAACTGTATTTCCCCCCAAAATGTGATGTAGCCACATAATGTCAAATAAGCCTTGTAGCTGTATTGTTAATGTTTCCCAGATATTGGCAGGGCCTCTACTTGTTGCATCCGCTTGGCCCCTTCACTGGTTTTGACAAGAAATCCAACCTCACTGAGCATTGCGTGGTTTTTGTAGGTATTACTGATTTTTCTAGGTACCCTCCCCATCCCCTCCCTTGCTCTTTCTTGGCCTCTTCATCCCTTCTCCAGGCCAACTCCCTGCACATTCAAGTCTTCCTCCATCAGCAGCTGTTTCCCTCCCTCTGGTCCCGGCACCAGCCAGTGGGCACCCTACCCTCGGAGCCAGCCACTTACCCAAAGTGGAGTAGTGTGGCATTTCCCCATAAAAACCTGCTTGTCCGGTGGAGGAACGTCTTCACTCCCCATCTTGTACAGTAGGATCGGGGAGCCCGTCGCCTCTTCCCCGCTCTCTCCACCTCCCATCTGATCCGGGAGATGCCTGGTCAGGGAAATCCCTGCCTCTCCTCCCAGAACAGCCAGTGTGGTTTAGGGTTTAATTCACAGAGATTTCATCAGCTGAAGCATCTCCTTACAGTTCTCTCTCAGCTCCGGCACTAGCTTTATAAATAAGTTTCTCATTTTAATTATGAACCCGCACAATGGAAGTAGATGATTAAACGAGGAGAAATCTGAAATTACTTCTGACCTGGGCGAAGTAAACAAGTGCCTACTTCCACATTTGAGTGTTCTACAAATAGAACGCAGGTGTGATATCAAGGACATTCGTCAGCCTCCCGCTCCCCGAGCTGCTGTTGTTCTTGTCTGAAGATGTTTTCCTTTTCCATTCTTTGCTTTAGTTATGAGGATCCAGACAAGTGCTTGATTCTCTACGGTGATGATCAGGTAGGTGTGGAGGGCAGAAGGAGGCAGTCGGCACTGATTCAGGGGCCAGAAGACCATCTGCCATCCTTTCAGGGAGAAGCAAGGGGGAGGGAAGTGGGTGGGAGCATCGGTGTCTCAAAGCCCAGGCACAAGGAGAGGAAACAGAAGAGGAGATAACAGCATTATGACAAATAAATAAAACACTAAGAAGTCACACAGGCAGAGTGCTCACCTCTGCCCGATGCTCTGCTCAGTGCCTGCAGCAGTCCTCACCCCCCCCCCACCAGGCGATGTTCTTAGTGCCATTTGTGAGAACTGGGACACTGAGGCACAGAGCAGTCGTGCAATTTCCCCAGTTACATGCTGCTGGGAGGTGACAGAGCTGAGATCTGCACCTGAGCAGTCTGATCTGAGCCTGCATTTAAACACTGTGCTTTACTGGCTTTCAAGTAAAACGAAAGGGATGTTCCAGGTAAATGTGTGAAGAAACGGGACTGAGAACGAAGGAATCACTCAGAAAGCTTTCAAGTCAAAGAACGGGGGCCGGGGGGAGGGGGGTAGCACGATGCATGAGGCAGGGGAGGCTCCTGTTAATCAGAGCTAAGAGGAAAGGGGCCAGGAGGGAGGAATCCTTTCTCTGGATTTTGTTTCACAATTAGAAATAAGGCTTGAATGCAAATTCCCGTGGAAGAGGAGGCAGTGATGTGTATACAGCTGAAGTTGGTGGTGTGATGTCCCAGCATCTTTTTGAAGAGTGCGTTGGAACAGGGCAAAGCCAGAACATCAGGAGGGCGCCAGATTCTTGGACCAGGGATGGGACAGAGGAAGAAGAGAGACCACAACAGACACTGAACTCCATCTGGTCCCAATTTCTAGTTTTGCTTGGGTGTTCCTTTCTCTCTGCTTTCCCTAGAACCTTTTAAGGAAGATTTAAAAGTAAAAAAAATTGAAGAGCCAGGAGAGGACAGACTGGTGCTTCTACAGAGACCTACAGCTCAGGGGCCCTGCACCGTGGGAGCAGGGAATCTACACTCGCTGCCCATCTCCAGGGGGCACCATTCACACAGACTGCGACATGAATGGTGTCCCTGGATCTGTGCTTCGCAGCTGCCAGGCCTGGAATTCCCCAAATGGATGCTGGCACGGGGATGGGATGGAAGAGGCGACCCCACCCCACCCCCACCCCTCGCGGGGTCAGTCATGCCTCCATGGTCACCAGCCCCAGGCAACTGTTAAATCCAGCTCCAGGGCTCTGCCTGTCCACTGTGCTGCAGTCCTGGGTGCGGTCCAGCCTGTGACTGGCAGCAGTCCAGCAGAAGCCAGGCAGGCGAGTCCAGGGCCCATCCAGGAGACGCTGCCTGTTCATTATAATGCAAGTTCATCGGTAAAAATGCAAATGATTCGTTCTACTTCATCCTTCTGACAGACTGTGCTGGGAGCAATAACTGGCTGCTCCCTACACCTGTCATCACTGCAGCACTGCTCACTTGGTGTAAAAGGCCTGCCACACTTCAGGTGTATATATAGCAACCGGCATGAAAGCCGCCTGGTGGAAACTCGATCATGCACTGCCCCCTAGTGGACTGGAAGTGAATGAGCCCATATACTGTGCTCCTTTGATTTAGGTTCTGAGAAAATCGAGTTGCATTTTGTTTCAGGTATAGTTTGCAGGGTCTGTTGCCTTTTAATCGTTGTTGCTAGCGGCTGTGGTTCTTCATTAACAGCACTTTAGTGAGATAAAGTGTCAATCGTGGGCGGCTCTTTATAGAGCTTTATTTGAATGTTAAAAAGTCTCAACATTTTCAAACAGTTTTGAGCCCTCATTTGATGCTCATTTTAAAAATCAATTTTTCTTTAGGCTGAAGAAAGGCTTAAAGTGAAGGTAGCATTAAAGAGCTCATGCTGCTGTCTAGCAAAGCCATGAGTTGTGCCTGAAAGAGAAATAAGTTTACTGGCTCTGTCTGTCTTATCACTTAACATCTCCTAGCCATCCTTTGTCAGCTTTCAAGGTCTTCACAGTTTGCATAATTCCTGATGGGCATGTGTCCCTGGAATCGGGGACACACTCAGCATAAGGGAAGCTGCACTGGCGATATGCTGACCTGGGCAAGGGAAACCTGGCTCGTCATCCCCATACCGCGAAGGCGGCCTCCTTGAGTGACTATGCAGATTCCTTGGGCTTATTTCTTTATTGCGTCCGGCCCAGGATCACGCACTTAATATCAACCAATGATAATATCCACCAATGTTGCATTCAGCATACAAGAAATCTGTTTCTTAAGATGGTTAAAATAATCTACTCTTATACCCTTTCTGAGCTATTTGCTCATTGCAAGGACTTGAACAGATCTGCAACTATCTCGGAGTTCAGTGACATCATTGCTGTGAACTTATAGCTCATCTACTGCTAGAATATTATAGATGCTAGAATAACTCTCTTCCATAGCCTGGACTCTTGCCATAAAGACCTCGATTCATGAAGTCTAGGCCAACAACATCCAAAGGCACCCCTCATATATATGGATTAGCTTCTCATCCATGCATCTAGAATGATGCTAGTTACATGTCATCCTTGGGAGAAATGCAAAAAAACTAGTCCCTCAAATCATTTTCTGTGCCTGGTGGTACAGATGAGGAAACTGGGCAGAGACATGGTTACATAAGAGGCGGCATCTGGCTCAGATTGGGAGGCGGGTAATGCTGTATCCATCCCCCCCTCGACCCTGGGACAGCCTTGGTCACTTAATTAATTTGTTTCAGGATGACCAAAGGATGGACACAATATTGATGATAGGAAACTTCCAAGAGAGAGAATGTTGGTGAGAAAGCTTCAGTGTATCAGTGCAGAGCAGAACTCAGATTTTTCCACCCTTGTGTAGATCAGGAGCCGCAGTAAGTGAAGCGCTTCAGCGTTCTTCCTGAGCAAACTGTAGTCCTCCCCGGAATGTCACAGGAAGTGCTGCCGGTGATTCATCAGGTTAAACCTTTCCTCCTTAGTCAGAAGAACACAAAACGGCTGTCCAGTGTGGGGGCCCAGAGGGTCCTGGGCATGAGGAGGGGGAGACAGAGCAGGCTTGTTTACTAACCGGTCAGAACGTTCTAGTTGTAAAAACTTGAATGGCTGCTGAGGAATATAGTGAAACCCTCAACCCATGGAAACTTCCAATCCAATAATAAACATTAAATAGCTTGGGTGTAACTTACCAGAGAGAACTAGGCCAGCAGAGCCGCCTTTCTGCAGGTCCCCATTACAGCGCAGTGAAGCTCGGGGACTGCCTGTTTTACCAACGTTGGGCAAGGTGCCCATTGAGTGGCTCCATTTTGCCTGACCTAGTTTAAATCGGTCAGTCAACATGTCTCCTGGACCCAGAGGCCCGGGATCTGAGTGGTCATGCGGTCTGCCCCTTGGCCTCCTCAGCTGTCATCTCTAAAGAGGTGCTCGAGCCAGGACTGAATGAAGTTCTAGAGGCAGGGAGCAGGGAAAGCAGAGTCAGGGTGTGGGCAAAAGCTAAGAAAATTCTTTTGTCCACCCTGGGAATTTGACAACCTAACTAGAAAAATCAAGGCAAAATACATGGGAAATGATTTTAAAGTGCACATAAAGAAGGCACGCAGCACACAGTCAGAATTTCTGCTGCCTGGCCTTGTCGTGGTGCTTCTTCCGGTGAAGATCGCCCGGCTCCGGGCACGTGGCAGGTGGGTGAAGGGGTGCAGCAGGCAGACGTGGCAGAGAGAGCCCGGCTCTGAGCCGGCCGAGTTCAGCCGAGGAGCTGGCTGTCTCCTCGAGGCTGCGGGCTCGGCTCAGCCGCGTCCTGTCCAGCTGGTCTCGGGCCAGGCTGCCTCACTGGCGATACTGAGCATGTTTTACGTAAGCGTTTCAAAGCCGGCGCCGCTGCTGCTGCAGTGACTATAACCTGGCCTTTCATGTCTCAGTCTAGACAGATGCAGGGTTGAATAAAGGATTCCTCCAAGCCTTGTGTCACATTGGCCATCTGGAACGAAGCCGACCGCTCATTTAGCAAATTGCGCTGTTTGAATGCAGCTGCTGTGTCTCAGCGTTGCTGCTGCTGGGACGGCTCGCACAATTCCTCTGCCTTCACTTGTCTAAGCCGTTGCTCTCAATCTGCTGGGGAATGCACAAGGGCTGTTAGTGCAGACAAGGCACTTGACCCACATGACTTCCGAGCCCAGGGGGAGCATTCGTCTTGTGCTGGGCCGTCTTTTCCTCAAAAGCGAGGGCACCTTGCCTTTGCTCCCTGCCTTCATGAAAGCGCCTTTATTAAGAATCCCATTAAGCGCCATAGCGCCCAGCCATCCAACACTGTAAATATCACCCTTTACAAACACATCCAGAGGCCCGGCGTGGGCAGCTGGCCCGGTAACAAGTCAGGAGGTGACCTCAGACCTCAGATCTCTGCGGACAGAAGGGTGTTGTGTGACAGCCTGGGGCCTCTCTCCTTTTGGAAAGATGGATTACAGTCATTAGCAGATAATGTCAACAAAGCCCCTGAGATGATCTGAATAAGCTTTGGAAGCAAGATAATTTCAGACTAGCAATGAACGCTCAGGTTGGTTTTTGTGTTGTTTTTTCCCCCTTGGTTTTCTATTTTCCAAAGAGAATGGAAGAAAGGGGGACCACCCAGGCTAAGCAGTTTATTGTCAGGATGTCTGGTCACTGTGGCTTGGTCCTGATTATTATCTGCTATTTATCAGGCAAATAATCTGGTGTGACCCCTGGTTTCATCAACTGCTTAACTCAACTGGGGTCACAGTGTCTAGGTCTGGAAGTCAGAAGCCAAAAGGAGTGTTTATGAAATAAGTATCGTGCTCCACCCTTAGCTAGGCCCCCTGGAAAAGAGACAGAACAGTGCAATAAATGATCTTTGACCTTGAATCCTTTGGAAGACAAAAAGAACAAATACAGAGTATTTAGCACAGGGAAGCTGTAAGGTATGCGGGCTTTGGAGTCAGATTTCCTGGATTCGAATCCCAAGCGCAATTTTGGGCAAATTCACCTTCTGAATCTGTTTTCTCATCTGCAAAATTAGATGGACATTTATCTCTCGGAGTTATTTTTAGGAGAGATGGAATCAATGTTTGTATGTTGTAAGAATTCAACAAATCCTACTAATGGTAGGTAAAGGATGCACGATCTTGACTATAAATGCCAGAGGGATTCAGAGGGAATAAAGAGCATTTTGGATTAGGGAAAACAAGGCAGTCTTTCTCGATTAGCTAGATCCTGAAGGAAATACAAACTCTGGGGAGAGGAAGGGTGTCTGATGGGAGCAAGACATAGAGAGTAGGGCAGAGTAGGAGGTGGGGCAGCTGGTTGGCCTGGAGGGAAGAGCTCCCATTTTGGGGTGTAGGGGTGGAAGTGCTGAATGAATGAGGGCCCCCCCTTGATGGAGGATCTTGAAATCAAACTAAAGGATTTTAACCTAATCTAACTGGTAACATGGAAGCACCGTGATTTCTTTAGCAGGAAAGTGGCAGAGAGCGTGCCGTGGGTTAGAGGGACTTACCTGGTGCCACGGAAGAGGGTGGTTAACTGGGGAAATCAGGGCTGGGAGACAAGGTCCAAGCCAGGCCCTGTTCCAGGCCCAATGGATGAGGAGTTAAGTGAAGGTGGCCCCAGGGTGGATGGGATGGAATAAAGCTGGTACTCCCTTCCGCACTAGACAAACCCAATGCCTGGGTAACCACTGAGAGGGAGGGAGAGGGAGGCAGAAAGGAAGCGCCAGGAAATAGTTGCCCGCTTTCCAGCCAAAGTTCCCCAACCCTTCTCATTTTACCAAGCGTAGGGCCCTAGGACACAGAGAGACTAACTGGCCCCAAAAGTTAGGGGTCCACCCAGAAGAGGAGCTGTGTTCTGGCCGCCCAGGCTAAGAGGCGTGGAGAGTGAGTGACATCATCCCCATGAGGGTCATGTGGGAGAGCTCAGCTGTAATACTCAAGGAGCATGAGTTGGGGGTGAGTTTTGGAAGGAAAGAGCAGAGGGCTAAGACCCCAGTCTCAGAGGCATGAGCAAGGAGCTGAGAGGAACTAGCAGAAGCCGAGGGAGGAAGGCAGTCCAGGAGGAAAGAGCCCGTCAGTAGCCAAGCATCCAGGGAGCTCGGGGGAGATGAGAGACTGAGAAATGCCCTTTGATTTATTAGAGACGGAACCCGTGGTGAGAAAAACGCCAGTGGAGGAACAGGGACACAAGCCAGATTGCAGGCTCTGACGAGGGAGCATGGAGGAGGAAAATGACACGTTAACTAGGAGAGATGTGGAGAGAGGGCAAGCTCATACCGTGATTTCCTGAAATAAAATGAGTTTCTAAACAGTACTGTAATCGCAGGAAAAAGTGACAGAACCCAGTGACACTAATGTAATTCTCACTGATAGATTATGTACTGGAAAAATCTTACAGACCACACGCAACACAGAATTTTTTGGTGTATATCATGCTAAGGTTAAAAAAAACAAAACCCAGCACACTGAGATTGCTATTGTATCCAGACTGAGCAAGAAAATGGCATTATCTACTGTGAACGCCACATCCTGTGAACTTGACTAAGGCCATAGCTCGTTCTGTGCTGATCCACCTGAGCTCAGAGACCACGTGAAACTGAGCAAGTCCAGAGTTGACGCCACTTAGGACTTCGGTTACCTTGGGCTCATCACTCAACCTCTTTCTGCCTCGATCTTCTCATCTGTCAAATGGAAATAATAAAATCGCCTGCCCCAGAGGATAACTGCACAGATTTCACAAGATAAGTCATTCAAAGCACTTAGTCACTGTTATGCCTGGCACTTATCCAAGGAAACATTCTTTAGTCATGTGACACCATCCACAAACTAGCAGCTCTAATTTCATACAAGAGACAGCAGCTTCTGCTGTTGCACACACCCCGCTATTGTGCTGGTGTTTCCTCTGGGCCAAATGCTATTCCAAGTGCCAGTCACTGTGAGAAATGTCCCGGAGTGATCCAGGTCCTCCAAGTACAGTGTCACATGCAGTGGGGAGCTGCCCCCGTGACCTCGGTCCGGGCATTTGGACAGGACAGTCTGTCCAGGCCCACGTCCTGCTCAAGGTTACAGCCGCTCCACCTGCTGCGGATGAAAGCATGTCTGTTTGAGGGGGAACAGAGAAGCCTGAAAGCGATCACTCCCTTTTAAATGGAAAAGGGCTGCTGGATGCTTCTGCTGGGAGAACACAAGCTCTTCGTGTGCAGGAAATAAATGGAATGTGTTGGCTTTTTACTTCTGAAGAGAATTTATTTTTCTTTTCTTTTTTAAACTGTGTTGCAGGGATGTGTGAACATTCTGTTTTTGGCTTCTGTCGGTGAACTATTAAGGTAAATATTGAAGTTTAAGTCTAATTTCTAAAAGAAGGGGAATAACACATTTTTGAAAAGCAAGTTTTATGTAACTGTTGCCATTAGTAAAAGACTAAACCCAGAAAATGCTCTTAAGATAGCTTAGGGTTTGGATTCGCTTTTTCTTCTTCTTTCTCATTTTCTCATCCCCACCCCCTGCTGTACTCTTTTCCTGCTTTGCTCTGATGCTCCCCCATCACGGATGCGGCGCCACCACCGACCTCCAAAGTCAGCACATTTATTCGTTCATCTGAGAAATGTTTTCTGAGGATATATCAGATCATTCTGCTGGGTTCAGAGGACAGAGCAGTGAAACCAAAACCAGTCACAGGAAAAGTCAGGGTGGACATTTCTACTAAACATACAATCTTCAGAGGGTCAGAGAAAATAACCACCTATGTTGGTAGGGGTGGGCAAGGTGGGCAAGATGCTGTAAATAACAACCCCTACATTCTTTCCAGATCCACGCATTTAATGGGTGGCTTCCATGGGGTGATTTGGGGATCCAGGCTCCCCAAGGGCCTTGGAGCCTCTGCATCCAGGCAGCATGTTAAGGAGGAGATCTGAGTGAAGGGTCCTGTGGGCAGCCTTACGGGCGTGGCCGGGAAGGGCTGTGGGTCGCTTCTGCCCAGATGCCCGGAGTCAGGCACACGCCCCCCTGATTGCAAGGGAAGCTGGGAACAGTGAACAAGCACAGAGGGCAGTGGGTTTGGAGCGTAACCAGCCTGAGTAGTCACATAGCCTGCGAAGGAAGAACCAGGACAACAACACACTGTATGTTTCCTGTGACATTCCGGCTGGTGGCACAGAACCCCCTTGTCACCAGGGGTTCCTCTCTTCCCGTCACCTCTCTCTCTGCCCCTTCTTCCCTCTCTTCTTTGCCACTGGCTGGCCTGCTGAGTCCAACTCCTCTCAGGCTCAGGGAATGGCCATCTTTGCTTGGCTTCCAAACTTCACATCTGAAATGCGATGGGGAGCCGTCCATTCTGGGTCTTCAAATTCCTCTCCCACCTTCAGTGCCCAGATCAAGCCCTGTCTCTTCTCAAGGCCTCCCTGATCGGCACACACAGCCCACCCTCTGCCCTGCCGTTGTCTGCCCCTCACCCGGGCCCTTCCCTTTCACCACCTCACCTTTCTGACAGAATTAACGCCACTGCAGAGAACAGCACGTGTCACCCAGCCGGCAGTCATGACACAGCTGCGGAGGGAAGAGAGTGAGATGACAGGACCCACCAGCCCAAGCTCTGTCCCCTGAGGCTTGGCTGCAGCCAGATCCTTCCCACTGCTTGGTGTCCTCCTCCATAACCCAGAGACAGTACTGTCTGCACAGCCCTTCCCTCCAGAGGGGTTTTGAGATTCAAATGAGGTCACTCAGGTGTATCCAGAAAGAGAACAAGGAAGGCTGGTCCCCAGGCTTATCTGACCAAGAGGCAAACACGAGGTGTCCTGGGGAGGGACTCAGGTGAGTCCCAGCACCTGCCAGGGGACAACCACCACCCCCCCAGCTGTGTCAGCCGGACCGGGAAGTCACGGAGTGCCTGTCCATGGGGCTTCTTGGAAACAGGAGGTGTTCTCTGAAGTCAATAGGAAGGAGAAGTCTGGAAAGAACACCCTGGTTTCTGGCTTTGAAGTTAGTAGAGGAATAGCTTTTGCAAACAACAGAACTAGCTGGCTAAAATCACTCTGTGATCGGAGCGCTGCTTAAGACCACATTTAATGCCTGAAAGGCAAGCACAGTGTCTTTCCACATTTACAAACCTGGGAGCAAATGCAGGCTGCACCAGGGTTCTCCTGAAAAGGCTTCATGTTAGTGCGGATCACTGGCACCACACATTATGTGTAAATGCCCCTCTGCACCCAGTGGTTTTGCTGAGGAGACCTGGATTCCTCTGAATGGCTGTACCACTGGTTGACTTTAAGTTCCCTGGATAATGTGAAGACCACACTCTCTAGAGAACATTTCATTTCTGTTTAGCTGAAAGAAAAATTCTCCTTGAAGCAAAGTGAATTATCACCCAGGTGTCTTTTGCTCCTTTTGCTCATTTTTGGAAGCTACCAGAAAAAGGATGCTAGACATGGCCCCACTACACTCTCCCCTAGTTGGTCCTGGAGACGCCAAGTGTGCGCCGTTATCGGTGGAGGCGTCCCGAGGTGCATTGGTAGAGACTCCGGGGAATGGGGTGAGAACTCTAGGCCCTGTCCACAGAGCAGGAGTCCGCCGGGCCCGCCCAGCTGTCTCTCAGGGGAGGGGCCACCCTGAATCCCCCTCAGAGGGAGGTCACCCCCCCATTCCTCTCAGTGGAAGCACACACCCCAGCTCCCCCTCGGGAGGAGGTCACACCCCAGCTCCCTCTCAAGGGGAGGTCACGCCCCCAATTCCCTCTCAGGGAGAAGATCACACGCTGATTCCTCTCGGGGGGAGGGGAGGTCAGACCCCAGCTCCCTCTCAGGGGCAGGTCACCCCCTCAGTTCCTCCCAGGGGGACATCACACCCCAGCTCCTGCTCCGGAAGAGGTCAGTCTGGGTCGAGTGTTCTGTCACTGTTGGTGGCTGGAGATTCCAAGGAAACAGCTGCTGGGTCTTGTCACAGCCATGTCTAGGGACAGAGAAGCACAGAGCAGGAGGGAAGTTCTGGTGGAATTCTCAGATGCTGTCTCACCCCACGTGTGGTGAGTCCAGACTCAAATGGCACAGAGAGGGCACCCAGAGAGCTCAGCCTCTCCCAGACTCCAGCAGCACCCCCACAGACTCTCCCACACACGCCCCAGAGATACCCGCGAATGTTCCCACAAGTAAATGCACAGACGGTCGTCACAAATGGTCACTGCCACATCCTCCAGAGACACCCTGAGGCTCACCCCATAGACTCTCTATACTCTAGTCACACTCACACCCCACACAGTCCCCACTGTCACCACACAGACGCTTTACAGACACCCCCACATCCCCCACGGACACCTCAAAATAAACCCCCAAACCCTCGCACACAGCCCTCCACACATCTTCCGCCGACTTCCCTCACATTTACCCCAAAACGTCTCCTAACTTCATCCTACAGGCTCCCCAAACAACACTCACAAGTACCCTAGAAGGCAGGGCCGTGCCCCTGACACACACACGGGCGCAGCTCCGTGACCTCCAGCCACGCCGGCCCAGGCGCCGTGCACGCGCGGCCCCACGCAGAGCCTGTGCGCACACGGACAGACAGACACGGCTGCGACGGACAGACACGGCTGCGACGCACAGGCACGCCCATCCCCGCCCCTGCGCCTCCGCACCCTCCGCACAGACCCTCAGGGCCTGACAGGCGCAGGCGACGGCACACGGACACCTCAGCGGCACTTCTCAGTGTGTCATTGTAAGCAGTCTTCTTCCAGTTGTCATCTGGAAAATCAATAGACATCTTCTCAAAGCTGTTTAAAAACATAGTGCACCCTCCCCGGTCCTGGGGAAGGGAGCAGAAAGCTGCTGAAGTGGGATCGAATGGTGCCCTGGGAGCGCGGGCGAGGGGAGCAGGTGCGGCGCTCGGCAGGCCCAGGCCGAGGTGTGGCTTCTGGGACCTGCTGGCCCATTTGTCCCCCCGTGGGAGGCTCTCGTCCTGCGCTCAGGGACGGCTTTCCTCCCACACAGCCCTGCAGCTGGTCTTCCTTACAAGACAAAAGCAGAAAGAAAGGAAAAAATAATGCTCTAAAAAAATCCTCCAATTCTCTTAGAAAATAGGTGCTTCCAAAGAGAGGTAGAATCCGGTGGCTGTTAGAGGAGGAGGGGAGAGAAAAGGGATCAAAAAGAAAACCCAGAGGACAGATAAAAGGATGCGGATGCAAGAAATAGCCCAGGCCAGCTGGTGGCCATCTGGGAGCCACGGAGAAAGGGAAGAGCCAAGTTGGTGAGTTTCTAGCAAGTGGGCACAGTTTATCATGAGAGGAGGTTACTGCTTTGAGGAACTGGAAAGAAGCCAGAGCCATTAAAAAAAAAAAAAAATCGAGCGGTTTCTCTGTGGATTGGACTGCAGGGAGTTTGCTCTGGTCTGAAGTAAACTAGTGAAGGACATTATCATTTTAGGGAAAGTTAGGAGGCCCCCGAGGCTGTCATGTTATAGAGGCTTCATCTCTGGATGTCAGTATATAAATGGACAGTGGAGAAATGGGAAATATATTTGATTATACCTTATACAGAAATTTTTTTGAAACATCAAATAAGACCACAAGGAAGGCCAGTGATTATAGGATAAGCTGTAAATTATTGTATTCAATTATTTTGATTTTGGTAAAAATTTGCGGTAAATTGAATGTGTTTGCATAGGGGCTGTCTATAGACAGGAAGGAGATACATTGTAAACACAACGTGTACTGAGCAACATAGCGAGATAGTACGTATCCACTCAGCCCACAGAGAACTGGAGGCTAGCCTGTCTGAAAGTAAGCTCGTTGTGTCTTTGCCGTCCACCCAAGATTAGCACATCTTTTCTCTTCCTCTGGACCTGATGACAACTCCACTTAGTTCCCACAACCAAATAATTCGTCACCAAGTCCTGAGAACTCTGTTCCCTTAATAACTCTAACGTGGGCCCTCCCTTCTCTCCCTGCAGCCACTGCCCCATTCAACCTGTCAGCATCATTACAGCAGACTCTTAACTGGCCTCCCCAGCCCTAAGATCAAATCCCTGCACACCAACCTCTGTATTTTCACAGGGTAGTTTAAAAAAAAAAGGGGGGGGGGCAAATCTAATTTCTGCTCATCCAGTGTTTGTTCGAGATGCTTGGGACACATCAGTGAGCAAGACAAAGATACCTACCCTTATAGAGTTAGAGTTTAATGGGAGGAGAAAGACAATGAGCATAATATTTTATTAGATATCTTAGAAGGTGATAAATGCTGGGGAAAAGAGAAGAAAACAAGCAGGGTATGGAGGATCAAGAGTGCCGACTGTGTGTGTGGTTTTACATAATGCGGCCAGGAGAGGCCTCACGGAGATGTTGGCATTTGCTCAAAGAAGGTGAGGGAGTGAGCCCCAGGGATGTCAGGGGGAAGCACATGCCTTGCAGACAGAAGAGCCAGAGATGTGCCCTAAGGTGGAGTGTACTTGGAGGGTCCGAGGAAGAGCAGGGACCAGCGTAGCTGGAGCAGAGTAGACACAGGGTGACAGCGGAAGGCATGAGGTCAGAGAGATGTGGGAGCTCAGGTCACATGGGCCTTGTAGCAGGGGGGACCCACTGCAGGGCTTTAAGCAGTGGGCGACATGCTCTGACTCCTGTATTGAACAGTCTTTTTGGTGATGATGGTGTCTCAGACCAGGGGTACCAGAAGAGACTGTGAGAGGCTGTGATGTCTCTGTCCTGCTCAGAATCCTTCAGTGACTCCCCTTGGCTTTCAGATAAAATCTAAACTCTTCTGTGTGACCCACAAAACACTTCAGGATAGCAGCCTTGCTTCTGCTTCCTTTTCCGTATTCATCGCTCCCTGGCACTTTCACAGCTCCAAGCCCCACCATGTTCTGAAGCAGATGAGCTTCTGTCGAGCATCGCTGTCTCTCTTGGCCCCATGTGTCTGTGTAGATGGTTTCCCCTGCCCGCACACAGTGCCCTCAGGGACTTCACTAAACACTTTCTGCTCGGGAAGCCTTTCTCTCCTCTTGGAACCACGCACCCCTAAGGCTGTCCATGTGTACTTCAAGATTGGGATTATAGCCCTGAGTCAGAATGCTCTGTCCCCAGTCCGTCTCTCTCACCAGACTGGGAACTCCTAGAGGATTGAAATAGCGCTCTTATTTCTGAGTCCCTAGTACACATTGGATGGATGGATGGATGGATGGATGGATGGATGGATGGATGGATGGATGTTGGTTCTTTCATCAGATCTTGAATTCTAGGGATTTTGTTTTTAGGTTAAAATTAGTTAAGCATTAAAAAATGCTTTAAAAATGAACTATAAGATGATAACTTCTCCATTGTTGAGGAGATGGTGAAAGGAATGAGCTCAGGTAACTACTTGTGAGCATATATGAAATATAAATTACAGTCAAGTCCTTATTTTAGAGACTTTGTCCCCATCTGTTAATTCATGCACAAGAGACTGAATCTGTGTTTCCAAGCAGTAATTCCAAGGAGTTTAAAGACTTTTCCTGAAGTTTTATCTCTTGAAGTATGAATGCATTTTCAAGTCAGTTACCTTTGATTATTGGTTATCATCTCCTCGATCTGAGTCTGTGAACTTGGCCAGCTTTTCTCTTCTGCCCCATCTTCTGTTACGCAGATTCCTTCCCAGAGATTAAATGTATCCAGGGAAGGTAACATAGATGATGAATGGCGCTATGGAGAGCTTGATGGAAGTGGGTCAGAAAAGTTTTTATTTGAGGGAAATTTAAACGAGAGAAGATTAATTGACAGAAAAAGTGGGTTGAAGGATTCTCAAAGTACCACAAAGAAATGTGCAGGCTGAGGAGAAGTTTGTGTTCTTTGCTTTATTGTTGGGGAACAGACACTTCATAAAGTAACAATAGCAGACTTTTTAAACTGCTTCTGGAAAATTGTTTTTTAAAGAGAGAAGTTCCAGTAACTAGTGAGATCAGATTCACTGGGGTTTTGTTATGGAAGCCAAGTGAATCTAAACCATAACATAAATCTTAAAAAGACAACAGCGCCGGTGAAATGGAGATTGTCAGGTTGTCGGGACTGGTTCCGCAGTGCCTGCGATCTGAAAGCAGACACAACAATGAGTAATGGGGCTTGTGAGCCCTGGACTTTGGAGACTGAAATCTGCTCAGTCTAAAACACTCTGACTCTGTGGCTTAGGTAGATGGCGATGCGGGGGCTTGGATGGGAAGTTCAAGAAAACTCAGTAGTAAAGAGCTTCATCGGGTAAGAGTGGATGAAAAGTTCTGTCCAAGACATGAGGTGCCCTGACATGAGTTCATCTGGAGAGAAAGTGAGTCCACACATAGAGCTCCCTCACCCCTGCGCAAGCTGAGACAGTCCGGCAAGGGTTAACCAGACTGAGAGGCAGGGCTAAGTGATCGCCAGTTTACTGTTCTGATAGGGCCACTATTCGCAGAAGATTCTCAAGAAATAACTTTTGGGTGTATTGAAATTTACAAATCTAATACTTGAAAAGTAGTCAAAAGTAATGAGCAACTTCAATGAAAAAATACACTGCCAGGCTAGCAATTAAGAAGTGCAGAGATAACTGTATTATGGCATAACTAACAAAAAGAAAAAACAATTACCAGGGGGAAAAAAACAATATTGGAACTGCTTTGGGAAAGCAAATGTGCTTCTATCATTGCTGGCAGTATGTATAAAAACACCTGGCCTGCAGGTTTCAGTGCTACACAGATCACCACTCCAGGTTACGTCTAATCTAATATTTTCCAGGTCATCTCAAAGGATCCCTCCCAGCCCTATAACCAGTTCTACAATTCAGTGATTTGTTAAACCAAAAGAACATCAACTGTAGAGTATTGTGTATAGTTATCCATTAAGAATGCTTCAAGCTGAAATCCAGGCTGTCTAAGTTTGAATCCTGATGCTGCTACTTGCTAACTTTGACAAGTTATTTAAGATCTTTCAATGCCTCAGTTTACTCCCTCTTAAGAAATAATAATAGTGTCTTAAAAAGGGAATAATAATAGCGTTTAATCTCATAAGGTTATGTTAAGGAGTAAATGAGTTATGATGCATAAAGTGCTTGGAACAGTGCTTGACACATGGTAAGAAATTGATAAATATTTATTATTATAGTAACATAAAAAATGGCTAACAGGATAAAGGAGTTTATCTTTCTTTCATTAACACAAATATCAGGATATAGGTGATTGCTGCCTTGGTTTAGCTTATCAATGATGTCATCAAGAGTCTTCAATCTCTACCATGTCACTACACCATCTATAGCATGTTGGCTTTTTGTCCTTCAGCTCATGGCCTCATGGTCTCATAATGGCTGCTGTAGCTCCAGATACCTCACATCTCAATTACATTTAAAATCAGAAAGAACAACACCATCCAAGGGAGAGGAAAAGTGAGAAAGAAAAATGAGAAAGATAGAGAAAAAGAGACTATCTCACACTATTTTCACATTTTATGAAGGAGCAAAAATATTTTCCCAGAGCTCCTCTGCTGATTTCACCTTATCTCACTGGCCAAAACTGAGTCACATGACACCCCTGAAGTCAAGGGCCCTCTGCCTGGGTTTTGTTGGCAGGGAAGAAGGGAGAGAATGCCTGATGGGGACACAAGCACAGGTCCTCCACAGATAACCATTCCTCTGTTATACCAGCAGCTTTGTTCCCGCTTTGGCTGTAGGAAGGACAGTCTGTCCCTCAGTGTTCGTGTGAATTAATCAATAATTACAGAGCTTTTATAACATGTGAGGTCACAGATGCCACCTCTAAGATTTTCCCATCTGCCTTCATGCATGATGCCTATGGGTAAGGTCCACTTCATTTTGAGACAGCCATTGAAAGCCCAATATCTTCTTCTAAAAGGCTCTTTAAACCCCAGCTGGAACACACAAGGATGTTCGTTGGAGTCCTCAGCCAGTCAGCCTTGGTTGAGTCTCTGCTGTCCACCAGGATTGTGGGGCTCCAGGGAAGAACCTTGCTTTCAGCATCCAATTACATGCTCAGTTCTCCTGGAGTCCAGAAAAGGGAGCAATCAAGTGTTCTGGCATACAGAGAGGTTTCCATGGAGGATTTACTGAGGTCACAGAAAATGGGGAGAATTTATATGAGCCGAGGAGAGGAGGGAGGGAATTCCTGACCAGAAGGCTAGGCAACGAAAAGGCTCCTGGTTGGAGTGAGCAGCATGTGGGAAGGACATTCATTCTTACCCTTTTGAGATTTTTATGTTTTTCTCATTAGAACCTGGAAGAAGCTGCCCAAAGTTGAGAACATGCCAAACATTAGCATTGATAATGCTGTGAACTCTCCAAATGTAAATTACACCTGCTGGAAAGTACACAGAGACTGGGTTACTCAGGTAAAAAAAAAAGTTTATGTAAAAGTAAATTGTAATATGCTGGCCTGCCTCTTTCTCCAGGGGTATCAGACAAGCAATCAAACAACAGTATATATTCTTTAATGAGTCACCACTGGTCCTGAGATAACTTAGCTGAAAATAATGAAAAATATATGTCACAAGGGATTTCTAGAACAGCACAAAGGATAATAAATATCTGGTTTCTGGAAGTGAGTGAAAATAATCAATTTGGATTTCCTGGCATATTTGCGTTGTGGGTGTTTCCACCCCAGGTACCCTTCAGTCTGAAAAGAGTAGATGCGTTTTTCTTCCTCTTGTAGCAGTTAAGAGACAGCTCAAATGACTTCAGTGTCTTAGGACCCATAATGTGACTTTAGACTTGCAACTTGTTTCCCTTAGATTTCTACTGGCTCTGATAAGCTAAATTAATGTTTCCCAAGAGAATAAAAAAGCAAAACAGTGTCCTTTAAGTGTTAAGACACCCAAGGACAACCAAGAAAAATGAAGATATATGTCCACACAAAAACGTATACCTGAATGTTCATAGCAGCATTATTCATGATAGTCAAAAAGTGGAAACAACCCAAATGTCCATCAGCTGGTGAACAGGTAAACAAAATGTGGTATATTCATACAATGAAATAGTATTTGACAATAAAAGGAATGAAGCAGTGATACATGCTGTAACATGAATGACACTTGAAAACATTATGCTAAGTGGAAAAAGCCAGTCACAAAAGACCCCATGTTATATGATCCCATTTATATGAAATGTCCAGAGCAGGAAAATCCACAGGGACAAAAAGCAGGCTCGTGGTTGCCTAGGGATGAAGAAATCGTGGGCAACTGGGGAATGGCTGTTTATGGGTATAGGGTTTCTTTCCTAAGCAATGAAAATGTTTTAAAATTGATGATGGTGATAGTGCACAACTTTGAATATGCTAAAAACCATTCAGTTGTACACTTTAAATTGAAAGGGAAAAAACAGCCCAAATGCAGAGCAGACATGCAGAAGGGACAGCAGAGGTCCTTCAGAAGTGATGAGACTCCTTTGCTGGGGGAGCACGGACACCTCTTACATCCTTCTAAACACATCAGGTTTAAGCCAGGTAGAGAAGATTTTTAATAAAGAAGACATGTGCAAGAAAAGGAAGGTAGGAAATATTATTGGGTGAAGGGAAAAGAACCAAACGTATTTGCTGAGTGAAAAGGAGAATTAAAGGGAAAGAAAAATTGGTCCAAGAAAATAGCATTTGTCTAAAAGACGAAGACCCACAAAGTTTCAAACACAAAGAGAAGAAAAGAGAAAGAAAATGTGAATTAAGAAAGCTAGATACAAGAGACAGCAGTAATCTGACTGAAGAAGCCCACAGAAAATTGCCACGTGTGCCATGTGGCGTGTCTCGAAGGTGGTTGAAACAAGGTTCTTTTTCCCTTCAACTTGTTTGAGGTCCAATTTACCTGTCATAAATTTCACCCGTTTTAGGGGTACAATTAATGACTGTTGATGAGTTTACTGAGTTGTGCAATTATCACCATAATCTGGTTTAGGAATATTTCCATTCCCCCAGTAAGATCCCTCCTAACCATATACAGTCGATCCCAGTTCCTAGTCCCAGCTCTAGGCAACCGCTAATCTACTATTCGTCTCTATAGATTTGCCTTTTTTGTTTGTTTGGGGTTTTTTTGCCATTTCCTGTAAATAGAATCATACCTTTTTCGGCCTTGTGAGCCTGGCTTCTTCCCCTCAGCAGAATGGAGCTATGCTTTTGGAGAATGTGGACATTTTGTGCCACTGAATTGCTGGTCCCCAGACCCTGCTTTCTGGGCCAGCCCACCTTCTCTGACTCGCCCTCTTCAGTGCTCTGTGCCTGGAAGGAGAAGGAGCAGTACCGAGACCCCGAGCCAGTGCTGCCCACAGGGTGACTGTGTGCCGAGGGGCGGGGAGGGGAGAAAACGAGGCTGGGCATTGGCCAAGCAGACACGGAGCCCCACAGAGAGGAGCTGCAGGGTGGGAGAATTCCCTGGGGGCTGCTGTCCTTTCTCCTCTGGAACCTCAGGGAGTGTGTTCAGGACCTTCCTGAAAGGTCAGCCTGTGAACTGCCTCCAGGGAGCCTGAGTGATGGAGAAAAAGCAGAGGACAGTTCTGGGCTCAGGAGGTTACTCTGGCCACTGAGCCCTGGTGCCCTGGGCCACACCCAACTGCAGAAATCCCCCTTCCTCCTCCTGGCTCTCAGGGTCTGCGGTTTCTGCCCTCCACGCCGAGCAGAACCAAGGGCTATCGACCCTATCTCCTCCTCTAAACCAGGCATAGTTCCTGGAAGCTCTAATGATAAGGAATCACCCTCTGTAACCAACATGTGTTCTTTCAACACAGCTGTGGCTTTAGCCCATGTCTACACATTCATATTCTTACTAAGGACTTCTGCAGGGGGCCTGAGAGGGCAGGAACTCCTGGTTCTTTGCACCCAGGACTGGCCCTGGCCCTCGCTCAGTGTCCTGCTCGAAAGCTCTGGGTCCCCAACCCCAGCACATCTGCTTCGGAGCCTGGCACACCATTTCCAAAGATGAGGGGAAAGAGGTCGTTGCCTTCCCGGTGTGACACTCAGCATAGCTTCCAACTTAAATCTGTTTAGAGTGAAGGCTACGCTCTTTTCTCTGTGAAACCCCTGTAGCTACACAGGCAGCATTCTGATTTTCCCAGAAATATCTAAACGCGGCAGTAGGAACTTCGGCACAGTCTCCCAGACAGGACACCCAGGATTTGCTTGCTCTGGTGTTAACCTTGAGGGAGCACAGAGAGAAGCGAGCCCACACGAGCTCCGCTCCCACCACGCCACCTGCATATCTGCCCACACGCAGATGTGGCTTTTTAAAGACACACCCGTCCTGTGAACAAGGGGTTCCTTCCTCTTGAAATGTGTGTCAAAATGTACCTTCAGTACAGTTAAACTCTTACTTGACCTAGTATGCAATCTTCATATTAATTAGCATTTTCTTTTTTTTTTTTTTTTCCTGTTTCTAGCTTAACTACTACAATTCTCTCAAACCCGTCATTTCCAGCTCCATGCACGAGCCCGCTGCTCTCAGCACAGGCGCTGCTCACGCCTCTCTCAGGGTTGCCATGTTCTCTTGGTGTGTCAGCTCCTCGGCTGTCTCCCACCTTTATAATTCTTGCAAGGGGCGTCCCACACTTCAATAATAACTCCTGGTGCAGCTCAGAATGGGACATCCTCCCACTGCTGAGTTTTAGAAGCCTCACTCTAGGCTGCTGGAGAGGCAGAGGGAGGGCGTGCACACCTATCACAGGCTTCACACATACCAGGAGCTCGATCAATATTTGCTGAGTTGAAATAAGAGCAAAACCCACTTCCAGCAACCTCAGGCCGTATCATTCAAACAGCCCTAATGTGCTACCTGATATTAAATACACCGACATAATGTCAGTATCGACACAAAACAGTGGTCTCGAGGTGTTTGTATGAAGTGGGATTTGGGAATTTTTAAGACTTCAAAAGGCACACGTGATGTCACAGCTGCCGGCAGTGGCCACGGGAAGACCCAGAACCTGCAGCCGTTTGGATTTTCTGGAAGCTGGACTTGGACCAAGCGAATTCAGAGAAAGGCCACAGGAGAGCCCGGGTCCCAGCCCAGCCCTCACCCTTACAGCCCCCGGTGCACGGACATGACCAGGCTGATCCGGGGTCTTTGGAGTAGGGGACGTGTCAGGGTAAGCCTGCTACTCACGTGGGAGTCGTTCTGTCTGGGCCAGACCCAGGACAGACATCCTGGCGCCGGATGAACTGCAAGGGTTCTAGTGATTCAGATTTGAACCAGGAGCCACCCTCTTTACAATGGACCATTCCCTGGATACCAACTCATGGTCTGAAACAGACACAACTTCTCACGGCCCTGGGGCATTCTGACTAGAACACTTAGTGCCAGGCACTGTGCTAAGTGCCTTCTGTGTATTAATATACCCAGTCTCCATGATAACCTCATGATTAGACCCCACTACCAGCCCCATCTCACGGGTGAGGAAACCGAAGTTCAGAATAATAGACTTGTCCTCGGATGTTATTCAGGGCTTTTTCCCCCCCTTCTATATGTATTGAAAGAAGCCCAAACTAAAATTGACATAAGCAACAAGGAGAATTGTTTGGATGTCTCATAAAACACGAGAACAGGAAAGCAGCTCGGGGTTGGAGCTACTGGGAGCAGAGCCTCCAGTGCTGCTCCCACTCTGTTTCTCCCTCACCTGTGATTCACTTTCCATGTCAGTCCTTCCGGATGACAATGAACCCAGCTTCACATGCTTCACCACCAACGGAGCCTGGCTGATGCTCCGGTCCCCAGTCCAATCACCCCTTGGGAAGGTTCTCACTGGCCAGTTTGGCCCATCTTTGGGACAGTCGTGATCCAACTGACCGAGGAAGGGCAGGGGCAGAAAGACCCTGGCCGTGCCCGTTCAAACCACGTGATTAGTGTATGGGAACGTGTGCTCTCCAGGAGTGGGGACAGGGAGGGGGGTTACTAATTACAAAAAGTGAAGGATGACCTCTGCCTTGAGCCACGAAACTTGGAAATGGAAGGCCAGGAACTTGAACCCAGGTCTGCCTCCAAAGCCTGCGCTTGTAATCCCTAGACCAGAAAAACAGCACCATCGGGGAGCGAGTTCGAAATGCAGCCTCAGCTGCCCCCAGAGCTCCCGAGTCAGTTTGCCTTTGAAAAGAGCTGCGGATGACTCGTGTGCATGTCAAGTCCAGGGGGCATCCTTTAATGACAATAATATGATTTTACACATTTTTTTCTGTATTTTCTATATTATTCTCTTTTTAATAATTTTTTCTAATAACTTGCCACTTGAAGATCCTCTTAATTCTTCACATTTACTTCATCAAACTTTATCCTTACTTTGTGAAGCTCTTGAAAGCATGTTGGAAAGCTCTACGCAATTATTCAACGTCACTGTCATCGTATTTAATTTTCAAGTTGCTGTTCCTTACGTGTATTTGGCATTTCCTATTTTGTAAAGAACTTTCACATTCATCAGTGCTTCTCAGTCTTGGCTGCCCTTAGGGATCATCTGGGGAACTGTATAAAATCTGATCACCACCTGGGTCCTGCCCGCAGGCAGGGATTCTGGCTCAGTTGGTCTGGGATAAAGCCTGGGCATTGGGGCTTTTAAAAGTGCCCCCCTCCCTGAGTGATTCTAATATGTGGCCAAGATAAGAAGCGCTGTCCAAGGGGCTGCCCCAGGCACCTGTATCTTTTTGACACTTCAGCCCGGGATGAGAACCACTCACATATATTTGTTATCTGACCTTCACGGTAGCAGGTGAGGTATGACAGTATGCACTCCCATTTTACCCGTGAAGAGTAAGACCATTAGGTCACTTAGCTGGAAGAGCTGGGACTCAACTCCAGTTTTTATGACCCCAACGCCAGTATTCCACCTGCCAGTCCCTAGCCTTGGGTCAGTAAAGCCCTGTCTCTCAGGCCTAGCACTTGTTTTGGAATGGCCTCATTCTCTCCCTGGAGCAGAATAAATCTCTGAAATGTCATCATTCACCCTAGTGCGGTGGGAAAGTTGTAGCTGGCAGAGGCTGCCTGCGATTGGCTCTGCAGTCTCTGGGTGAGGTCCCCGCACACCTGTGTTTGGCTCTGCAGTCTCTGGATGAGGTCCCTGCACACCTGGGTGGCAGCGGTAGCAGGAGCAGCCCGAGGAAGGAGCCAGGGAGGGGCCCAGATACAGGCACTCATGGCCGCTGCCCAGCCGGGCCCACCGCGCAGGGAGGAGGGGAGGGCTGGGGGGCTCGGGTTGTGCATCCACCTCTCAGAGGCTGGTTATGACTCGCGTCTCTTCCTGCACGAGATCTTCTCCAGGTATTTCATTTGCTGGCGTGACCTTCCCCTCTTTCTCCTGGCTCTCTGCACTGCCCTCCCCTCTCCCACCTCCCCCAGCTCCACTTCTGGACTTTAAGGGCCTGGTGTCACCCAGCAGTGCATTTGTAATGAATCAAATATTTAACGCTGTCTTCCACGACTCAGAAGTCAGCCGCCGACATGATGACGGCAGCCGCGTGTTTTGTGAAGCCTTTCAGCCGGGCTGTGCTTGAGCACTTCTGAGCTTTGGAAAAGCTGAAATCTTAAGGGTTTTTTCCCCTCTTCCATTAGAATCCTGTTCCAGTCGCCACTGCACATCATGGAAAATCAGTAATGAATCGGGCCCCAGGCCTCAGTCACCTGTGAAACACCGCCTTGCTTCTCTCTTGACAGGAGTCTGACAGAGGCCCCTTCCACCTCTGACTCACAGCCTTCGAACTCACGTTAGCTTTCAAGGAAAGCTTCCTTTATAAATTTCTGATTCACTGACATTTAAGTCAGTGAAGTGTTAGGAGAGATGTGCTGTGAGTAAGAAGTTTCTTGGGAGTTTTCATTAGACTTTCTGGGGACTAGGAAATTATGGCTTCTAGAATGGTAATGGATATGAATCCCAAGTAACTGAAAGCCTGCAGAGGCTGAAGCAGCTCAAAATTCAGTGTTTGTCATGAAGGAACAAAAAAATCGATGAATCCAGAGTGAGGGTCTCTGGGTTCTAGGCCTGGCTCTGCTGCCAATGGAGCTGTGACCTCAGGCCTCAGTTTCCTCTCTAGCTCAGTGAGGAAGCTGGATGTGAGCTCTAAGGATTGGAATTTGCAGATCCTCGTTCTGCTGTAAGTCCCCTGTCCATCCCTTCCTCCTCCTCACGTCTCGGACAGCCGGGGCCACTACAATCGCTTACAGCTCTGAGCCACCAAGTGCCTCTAGAGACCCAGTTAACTCTGCTGTAGAGAGTCTCTCCCCCACCCCCGGTCACCATCACTGCTGCTTCACTGTGTCGGGTCTCTGTGACGTGCCCAGCACCGTACTCAGCTGAGAATGCTGAGGAGCCTTTGGAGTGAAACTCCTGGAAAGAGTTGCCTGTCCTCCCGGGCTGTCTAAAACCCGCTCCAGCCCAGCTTTGTCCCACCATGCCAGCAAAATCACTCTTGTAAGGGTCACCAGTGCCCCTCGTGTTGCTGAATCAGTGTCCAGTCCTCATCCCACTTGCTCCTTTAACACTTGAAGGCACAGATCGCTCAGCTTCCTTCCCGTACTTTGCTCACTTGGCTTGAGGACTCCAGCCTCTTTTGGTTTCCTTTCCATCCTGCTTGTTGCTTCTTCTGTCTCCCTTACTTGTTCCCCTGCATCTCTGTGATGTAATGTCCACAGTGTGACGTTGGAGCCCCCAGAGTTCCATCCTTGGTCCTCTTCTCTTCCATGTCTGCACCACTCCCTCGATGATCCACTCCAGCACCACTGTTGTCAATTCCCAAATTTACGTCTCTTGTCTGGTCCCCTCCCTGCCCTTCAGCCTGGAATTTCCAACTGCCTTGGATCTATCTGTAAAGGACATCTCCTTGGATATCTCATGGAATTCAAAACCAAACCCAAACCTGAATCTACATCTTCTCTCTCACTCCACTTTCCCCATCTCAGTTGGTGCTAAGTCCATCCTTCCAGTTGCTCTGGCCAATGTCTAGTATTCACCCTTGACTCCTGTCTCTCACAACCCATTCCAGCCTGTTGGCTCTGCCTTCCTAATCCACCCGGAATCTGGACACTTCTCCCCAGCCCCACCGCTACCATCTACCTTCTCTCCGCTGGATCACTGCAAGAGCCTCGCTGCTCTCCCTGCTTCCATCCTGCCCCTGTAGTCTTTTCTCCACATGGCAGCCAGAGACAGCCTGTAAAGCCAGAAGTCAGGTCAGCCCCAGTCCTCCAGTGTGCCCATCTCACTCAGAGCACAACCCAACGTCTCTGGCTTGCTCTCCTACTTCCCAGCCCTCCCTCCCTCACTCTGTGCCAGCCACACAATCTCCCTGAATATATTTAGGATTTTTTCAGCACTTCTTCCTTGTGCCTGGCAGGTTCTCCCTGAAAATGTCTGTATCACTAGCTCCCTCAGCCCCTTGAAGTCTTTGCTTAGATGTCACCTCTCAGTGCGGCCTCCTTATCCACTTAATTGCATACTGGAGCAGCCCAGCCTCTGCCCCGGCATTCCCTAACCTTCTTACCTCGTTCTGCTCTTATTTAAATCCATGCATCATTTTTTTTTTAAGTCAGTTACAATGTGTCAGTTTCTGGCATACAGCATAATGTTTCAGTCATACATATGCATACATATATATTCATTTTCATTCTTTTTCATTATAGGTTACTACAAGATATTGAATATAGTTCCCTGAGCTATACAGAAGAAATTTGGTTTTTATCTATTTTATATATAGTAGTTAATATTTGCAAATCTTGAACTCCCAGTTTATCCCTTCCCACCCCCTTTCCGCCTGATAGCCATACATTTGTTTACTATGTCTGTGAGTCTGTTTCTGTTTTGTAGATAAGTCCATCAGTGTCTTCTTTTTTCTTTCTTTCTTTCTTTTTTTTTTTTTTTTTTTAGATTCCACATATGAGTGATATCATATGGCATTTTTCTTTCTCCTTCTGCCTTACTTCACTTAGAATGATGATCTCCAGGTCCATCCATGGTGCTGCAAAACCCATGCATTTTATCGCTTTCTAATATGCTCTGTAACTTATCTATTATGTTTGTGGTTTACGGTCTGTCGTCCCTCATCAGAAGGCAAGCCCCTCAGACGCAGGAGTTTCGTCTGTTTTGTTCACTGTTGTGTCCCAAGCACTTAGCATGGTGCATGGCACATAAGTAGGCGCTCAGTGAATACATATTGAACGGATTTATTAGTGAAGTCAGAATTCATAACAAACTCATCTCCCTCCCAAAGCAGTGCTCTGAAGCATTACACACCAGGAAAGCTGGGGTTCTGCAGCGACAAGCTCTCCAAGTGTCTCCTGCCTTTCTCCTCCCAGCTCCCCATCCGCCCTCCTACATGTCCCACAGTGTCCTAGGCCCATCAGTCTGGTATGTATATGTCCCCACACACCCCAACCCCACACTCACACACTCCTCCACCACGTGCTGTCGCACCAGCACTCCCACCCCAAGTGGTCGCTAGAGATGGTCACCCCATCAGGAAGAAGGTAGAGGGTCCACCCCCTCCCACGACCCCCTCTGAACTAGTTTCAGTCTCCATTTCTCGGAGGAGCCCTCCCTTCCACAGCCCTGTAGGGACGGCCCTCTGCATACTCCTGGACTTCAACACTCAGCTTCAGGGCAGCCAGCTATTCCCGAACAGGGTCACCCCCGTCAGGAGGGGAAACCGTAACAGAAGAGACAACCGTCACACAGAGGCTCTGCACCGTCGGAAGTGCTTCCAAGCGCACATGTTCACTCACAGTGATGGGAGGCAGGAATCTCTTGCTTCATTCTGGTTACTCATGAACATGAAAGCGGGACATATCTTGGTCAAGGCCATAAGGAGACCAAGGCTGGGCCTCGAATGTCTTCTGTCCTGCAAACCTGAGTAGGGTTCCATTTTGTGACAGCAGATCTGCGGGCTCCCGCCATCCTGAGGAAATTGATGGAGGGAAGGGAATGAACTACAAAGCAGCAGAGGCCCCAAGGTCCACCTCAAAACAGGAAGAGTGGAGGTCTGAGCTTTCAGGGGACACACCCACCTCACTGCTGACCCCCTGGGGATGCTCTGGGCCCTTGACTGTGGATGTAGCCTCTGGCTCAGCCTTGATTCAAGAAACCACAGTGGAGAGTCAGAATTCACCTTTTACCAGGACCCCAGCATCTGAAGACTTATCTGCTGGTTAGTGTGCTGGGATCTGAACCCGCCTTGAATCTGCTCTAGGTTTCCATGGTGATTGCTTCAACTTTTCATCATCCTTCTGTCAAACCTAAGGGGAGAGCAATGCTCTCTGGTTTCCATGGCAACCACTTAAACATGTATCTCTGTCTGGCTCTGTTGGAAAATAACTGCTAGAGATCATGCAAATGAACTGGCTGCTCTCCCTCCGCTTAAAAAAATAAAAATAAAGTGACACACCTGCTCAGAGGTTTCAGATCTCTGCTCACAACAAGAGGGGTGAAAGTGTCAAACTGGTGTTCGTGGAAGGCCTGCTGCATTGCTTTGACATTTCAAGTGCTCACCCAGGTATGCGGGCGCACACTGCCGTCTGAAGTAATTATCTACACTCAGCACTCGTCCTCCCCTCCCCTCTGCCTGGCAGATGTAAAAGCTGCAGGTTCAAGGCTGTTTACCTTCCTGCTGCATGCTAAAGGAGGAAGGAAGGACAGGGCCACAGTGGCTGCCCAACGCAGCCCTTGGCCACCGTGGGAAGGAGGCACAGAGAGCAGGGTCATCACCTCAACTCGCTGTCCATAAACCAGCCACAGGTGGCTGCTACCTTGGATTACAGCCCCAAATAACGAGGCAATCACAGGGCCCAATTGTTCAGAAATGACTCTGCTTCTCTACTGGAATTCACCGAGCGGAGAACAGCCACACAGCTCTGAAGGAAGGAGCTCAGAAGTGGGAAGATGAGGGCTCCCTTCCCACATCCCGGACACCTGCCTGTCCTCTACCGTATGACCCACCCCTAAACCAGACCCCCAAGAGGTGGCATCGCATCCGGCCAAGCAGCCACAGACAGATTTGCAGCATGTTTTGAAACTAAGTACCAACACGTAAAGTTCTGGCAATTACCAGTGAAAAACGGAGACGTCCCACTTCTTTGGGAAATTCGGCAGGTCTGCCTCAGTCTGACCGCAGAGGGTCCGCTGGATTGCAGTAGCACCAGCCTCGGGAGGTGAAGCCTGGGCTTCTCTTCTCCCGCAGTCCTGGGAAAGAGCTGGACCTGTGACTCGTGCTAACAGGCCCGAGACCCAGATCAAACCACTCACCCTTCAGCTGATGGCTGAAGTCACAAGCAATGAAAGAGGATTCTTCTCTGGGGTTCGGGGGTCGGGTGGGCGTGGGGGACTGAAGACAAATGTTCTTCCACCTTCTTCCTCCAAGGTCCTTTAGTCACCTTGAACTAGGTTGGAGTTCAGGGGAAGGCAGGTGGGTGGATGGGAGATGCACTCACGTGAGTGTATTTCAAATTTCTTCCACCATCTTCTGGTAAGAATAACGTCTCCAGCCTACAGGAAGGCCCCCGATTTCTTCTGTGTGATACTTCCGTGTGATGCTACCATTTTATCCTACTGCTCAGTAGACTCATAAGCCCAGAAGACGTTTGACTGAAAATATCTGTCACAGTAATTTCAGGATGAAATTGACTGGTTAGTTGATGAAGCCAATAGGCCCCAGTTTATGTGTCAGACAGTCCCGGGCTTGGCTCCACCGTTGCCTTGATGACAAGTTTTTATCCTCCTGAGTGTAAGTTTTCTTACCTATGAGCAGGAGGTGAAGGTGTCTGACCACTGAGTTTCTGTGAGGCTCGAACAAGATGGTGTGTAGAGAGGCTCTGGCACTTGGTAGGGATGTCATAGAAGTCCGTCTGCTCAGAATAAGATGGTCTTTTCGTGTTTCCTCTCTTCCCCTGGTGGCCCTTCTTGTTCTTTTCTAGAGGAGGCATGGGGGAACCTCGTTTTCCGTACAGCAGTACTTTCATTCTTCAGGCTGTCTACAGTTTAACACCTGGGGGTGAAAAAGAAGAAAACCCCAGTCCTCGCTGAAACTGAGCCTGAGTCCTTTAAAAATTAGTAACTTCTCAGAAAATTAACTGATCATGTTAAGAAGCTGTGTTTTGCTTTTCTGTGAATATTTTAGGGTGCACTGTGGGAACAACAAATGTCAAGCGAAAGATGAAAGAGATAAGGATGTTAGAAAAGATGTCAAGACAAGAAAAGGCCAGGCGCTCCTCCGTTTGCCCCAAAGACGAGCAGAATGTGATCAAACAGTTTTTAATGTCTATAAGGGAGTCAAGGCATTTTCGTTCTGTACGAGAAAGAACTTGCTGCTGACAGGTGGAATGAATTGAATAATTAGCATCTGGAATCCTTATCTGCCTGGGTAAGCTTTTTGTTATTATTATTATTGAAGCAGAGTCAATTACAATGTGTCAGTTTCTGGTGTACAGCGCAATGTCCTTTCTCTCTCCAACCAAAAGAGCCCTTGATCTAGTAAGTACATGACAGCAGGACAAGGAATCACTAATTCCCCTTTAGAACAACTTAAGAACACTTATCCAGAATTGCCCTCCCTTACACACAGCCTGGGGGACTTCTGTCTGTGGCTATTGAAGAGTCATTCTTTGGGGTTAATCACCTAAAATGCAAATACCTTGCAGGGACCATTCACTCAGAATCGGAATGATTTTCTTTGATCAGATTGCTATCGTCCTTACAATGAACGATGATCAGTTGTAGAGAGTGTGTAGGGGTTTTGATGTGTAATCAAGGTCCTTTCTGTGCACCTCCCCCCGACAGCCCTGAGCTTACACACGAATTACACACGAGCTCTCCACTAGAGTTGTTTAGCCCCATCTGAACTAATGACTCTACCACCTCTGAGGTGTAGCAGAATTGACATAAGGAAATGGGGATTGTTCTGGAAAGCCTGGAATTGGGGTAGCAGGGTAGCAAACTTTCCCATCAGAGGGGCAGATGGTTGCCATCACACCCTCAATGTGTAATCATCACACTCCTTAGAACTGGGCTCACGTCTTTCATGGGTGCCCCTCCAGAGCAAGTGCTCAGTAACACTTTCTGGGTAATTACAGCAGCTCTCACTTAACTGAGCATCTACTTTGTCCTGGGCACTGTGCGCCATTTGCATTCTCTCTAGTCCTCACCTCATCTCTCCATTTACCAAGGGAGAACTCGAAGGTCAGAGGAGGTAAGTAACTTTTTGGAAGTAATGCCAGAATCGGGGATCAAAAGCAGCTTGGCTTCTAAAAGCCTATGTCATTTCTGTCACTAAGTGTTGAAGAAGGAAGGAGAGCAGAAAATGGGGGGTTGATAGTGGGATTTGGGGATAAGAACGGGTCATCAAGGGAAAGCCCAGATTCCTGTCTGAGCCCCTGTCCAGGTGTCAGTGAGGACCCGCCAGGTGCCCCCTGCCCCTCTCAGCCGCAGCGGGCAGCCATGAGGCAGGGCTGTGTGGCAGGGAGGCTCTGCGGGGCAGCTGATCCAGCGTCTGTCCCTTTCTAGCTGGGTGATTCCGAGCACGGGCTGCAGCCTCTGCTTCCTCAGCCACAGCAGTGGTACCAAGAGGACCCACTCCTGGCGTGGCAATAAAGATCACAAACGAGACGGTCCACGCAGAGCACGCAGCACAACATCAGATACCTGGTAAGAAAGAAAGAAACATGATTTTTCTATCTGCTTCTGTTCCCTAGACTCCCGTGTGTCTGCAGATTGAGAACAATTTGCTTACTTTCCGGTGACTTGCTTATAAAAAGACTTTGTGCTCTCCCGTCAACCTCAGCCCTGCCCCTCTTCTCCTGAGCTCCCCAGCCTCCCACCGCACGCCCAGCCCTGAGCCCCTCGGGGCACTGTGGTCCCTCAGAGCTCCTTAAAATAAACTCATGTTAAAAAGACACTCGCCCCAGATCTGAATACCGCATAGAGCTACAACCCGCGTGGAATGTACCCCAACCCCACCCTGCGCTCTTCCGTGTCTATTCCGTATATGGTGATTTTGTCGGCCGTGAGAGAAACAAAGCCCCGGGCTTCACCTCACATGGAGCTGTGTTGCTAGAGCTGGGTGTTATTTGCTTCAGTCCTTTTCTCACACAAGATATATACTTGTTTAATTTCAGAGGGAGACATAACCCTCCCCAGGCTGAATAGAGCTGCCAGATGCAGGCCAAGTTTAGTCTTGCATTTTTATTTAGAAATCACAGGTAGAGCTGCTTGGCGTTCATCTGTTCTTTTTTCCATCCTAGAAAACCAACAGGTGTGCTGAAGAGCCACACAGCTCCAGTGATCTACGTCCATGTGTCTCCTGAGGATAACAAAGTATTTTCCACGTCCACCAACAGCACGATTAACGTCTTTGCCCTCTTCTGTTTTGATGTGTTATCCAATATGGTTTCAGACAGAGAAGTTTTCATGTTTCATGTTTCATGTTTCATGTTTCATGTTTTCATTCCTCTCTCTGTAGACTTTGGGGCCTCTGGATTAGCAGATACTCAAATGGTATTTATGTTGGGGGGTTTGCTTTGAAAAGGGAGACAATGTTGGCAGTGGAAGGGCAGCCTCTTAGAGAACTTTCTATACCTGGGGTTTTATTGGGATGAATAAACATTACAGCCTCTAGGCCCCTGCTTGCGTTCTGTCCAAAGATTCCCTGTGAGGGTGCAGATCGGAGGATGGAGAAGGGGAACCGGGGACAGAAAGTGGACATAGGAGGCAGTGGTCCCTCGCCGCGATAGGTTATCATCTTATCTTGCGGTATACGTAGGGCCAGTAGGCCCTTTCTGAAATGCTGTCTGTAAATCTTAGAAGTTAAACATTTCTGGCACTGGTAGCGACATCACCACCTTCATTTTGCTTGCCTTCACAGAGGCAAACACCCTGTGATCAGTCACCTTGTGGCCTTTGTAAGACACTATTTTTTATACAAAAAAAAAAATCACTAACTTGTTTCATCCATCATCTCATATGCCTTTCCAATGAATAAGACAAATTTGCATGATTCATCCACCTTCTTTTCGAGGCTGTCACAGGGCCAGAGGGTGGGAGTTTAGAGCAGTGTGAGTCAAAGGAATGCTGGACCCTCAGGAAGGAGGTCAGATTCACTGCTCTGTACAGACACAGAAATCAGCCCACTGACTCCTCACATAATAAATGATTGACAGATGATAAGGGCTAAATTGTGTCCCCTCAAAAGTCATATGTCAAAGCCTTAACCGCCAGTACCTTAGAATGTGACTCTATTTGGAGATGGGGCCTATACGGAAGCAATGAAGGTTAAATGAGGTCATATTGGCAGGCCCTAATCCAACAGGACTGGTGTCCTTATAAGAGGAGGAAATCAGGACACTTGGACCGAGAGGCAACCATGCAAAGACACTGCAAGGAGGTGTCTGCAAGCCAAGAGGGAGGCCTCAGAAGTAACCAAATCTGTCTACACCTTGATTTTGAACTTGAGTCCCTTACTTCACACCACATAGAAAAGTTAACTCAAAATGGATCATAGACCTAAGTGTAAAAAGAGCCGCATCTACAAAACTCTTAGGAGAAAACAGGAATAAATCTTCATGACCTTAGACTAGGCAGTGACTTCTTAGCTATGACATCAAAGGCACAAGAGACAGGAGGGAAAAAACAAGTTGTACTTCATCAAAAATAAAAACTTGTGCTTCAAAGGACACTATTAAGAAAGTGATTAGACAATCTACATAATGCGATAAAACATTTGCAAATCACATGTCTGATGAGGGATTTGTATCTAGAATACAAAGAACTCAATGTTCAGCAAAAAAAAACACAAATAGCTTAATTTTTAAATCGGCAAAGAACTTGGACAGAAATTTCTTCAAAGAAAATATTCAAATGGCCTGGCCAAAAACACAGGACAAGATGCTCAACATCATTAGTCATTATGAAAGTGCAAACTAAAACCACAAATGAAATACCACTTCGCATCCGTTAGGGTGGCTAAAATCAAAAGATGGATGATAACAAGTATTGACAAGGGTGTGGAGAAACTGGAGCCTTCATGTATTGCTGGTAGGAATTTAAAATGGTACAGCCACTTTGGAAAATATTGTGGCAGTTTCTCAGAGTTAACATATGACCCAGCAACTCTGCTCCTAGGTTTGCACCCCAGAGAATTGAAAACATCTGTTTACACAAACACTTGCATATGAATATTCATAGCAGTGTTATTTGTGATAGCCAACCCATAGAAATAAACCAAATGTCTGTGAACTGAGGAATGGATAAACAAAATCTGGTATATCCACACAACGAAATATTATTCAGCAACGAAAAGAAATGAAGCACCAACACGTGCTACAACTTGAAAAAGTTTGAGCAGCTTTAAGTGTTAAGTGTGAAAGCCAATCACAAAAGGCCAAGTATTGTATGATTCTATTTATATGAAACATTCAGATTAAGCAAATACACAGAGATAGAAATGAGTTTAGTACTTGCCAGGGGGTGGGGAGAAGTGGGACTAGGGAGTGGCTACTGATGGTATGGAGTTTCTTTTTGGAGTAATGACAAGTTTTTGAAAATAGATAGTGGTGATGAATTGTACAACTCTGCGACTACGCTAAAAACCACTGAATTGTAGACTTTAAGAAGGCAAATTCTGTAGTGGATTAAATGTCAATAAAATTGTTACTTTTTTCTAAGAGGGGAGAGAGAGGCCAAACACTGTGATGAGGAAGACGGTGGGTGAGAAGAGTGTAAGATCAGAAGCGCAGTGGTGGATGCGTCAGAGAGAGTCCTCCTGAGTTGAGGGGAGCTGTCAGGGCTGGAGGTATAAATTTAGGAATCATTAGCATTTAGATGAAATTTTAAGCCACGGAGTGGATGAGATCACAAAAGGAGAAAGAGTGGGGAAAGGAGAGGAAATCTCCAGACTAAGCACTGGGACACGGTGATGTTCCAGGATTTTATCGTTTGTGGGTCCAACATGGCTCCTGTATAGTGAGCTCGGAGTCCATCTCATGGCAATGGAGAAGATATTTTAGACAAAATTAGGTGTTGAGATCAGAGTCAGGGATACAACAGGACCCAAACTCAATTCAATCCTCCAAGAAAATGTGATTAAAATGGTGAGATTTATGGACTTCAGTTTTTGATTTATTTTGAAAATCAAATTCATCCAAATGCATCCTCCAAGGCCACAAAGTTGGAGATTTCATATTTTTAATGCTCTTGTTTTTTTCAAAACCTGCCACCCTCAGATAATCATAATTCTGTATGTGAGGACACATCTTCTATCCTATTTTATTTTCCTAGTGCCTCTCCATTTTCTTCCAATCTAAACTCATGATGACAAGATTAGCATCTTGCCTGTGACGATTCAGGCATATTGAATCACTTCCCAAAGTGTGTTTAAAATATATTGAAATCCTATCTTGGAAATATGGCATAATTTATTTCAGAATATATTATTCCTATCAAATAAAAACTAATCAACTAGGAGCCAAACAGCTAAATTTCTAGCATGCCTGATCACATAGTCTTCTTTCTTTGAATTGATTTTTTAGCCCAAATTTTTCATGTCTCTAAATCATGGGGACACACGAAACGTTTCAGGAGTCTGCTGATTTCTGGCATTCTCTAGAGAAGAGTGAAGTGACAGATTCAGATTTCCATTTTCACTTGTGAGTTTCTGTGAATTTAATATTGCACACCACAAAGACAGCTGTTTTGTGTCAACAGGAATTAGGATGGAAAGACAGTTATTTCTTGGAAGGAAGATAGCATGGCTGTTAGTTAAGGTAAGGCTTGCCACTGTAACAGATAAATCCCATATTTTCCATCGATTGAAACAAGAGAAAGTTATTTCTGTCTACTGTAAGAATCCAGCATTTATGAGCCATTTATGCAATCTTCCTTGCTAGTGCCGGTGCTCCTGGGGAGGCGCACCTTTTCTCCTTCAAGAACAGGGCTGTCTCCATATGAGTTCCCACCTTGCTTAGGTTCTCAGATTCCTCTCAATCTAGGAACAAGTGTGAGAATAGAGAAGGCATATCTGTCTCTTTAAAAATTCCAGCCATAAATGACATATTATGTTCTCTCACATTCTATTGCTGAGTTCATGACTCTGGGTGAGAGGGGAACTGGGAAATGCCTTAGTCCAGTAGCTGCTCCCCAGTAACTTTACACTGTGGACAGGAAGATTTGGAGGCGGTGCAGACAGAGTGCCTTGGAAACAGGGAGGCTTGGGTTTAAGCTCTGAATCTACCACAAATTAGACGACCTTGGGTGAAGTCATCAATCCTTCTGAAGTAAGTTATCTAATTCTTTTGCACGTTGGTTTACTCTTCTGCAAAATGGGAGGGAGGGCCACCTTGTGGGTTAGTTGTGTTCATAAAAGGTCGTGTATGAACTGTGCTCGCTACAGAGTAGTTTTACCAGGTGAGACTCTTTTGAGCCAAAGAGACAAAAATCTAACTCAAATAGTTGAAGCTGAAAAGGGAGAATTTGAAGGACTCAGTGCACTACTGCTGGTTTAAAGACAGAGGGGAAACAGGATGAGGAGCGTAGGTGCCTGAGGAGCTGAGAGAGGCTCCTGGCCAAAAGCCAGCAAAGAGACAGGACCCCACCCCTCCAAACACAAGTGAGAAGGTTCAAGATGGCAGCGCAGGAAGATCCTGAACTGACCTCCTCCCTTGGACACAAATCTGCAACTACAAATGGAATAATTTCCTCAGTAAGAGATCTGAAAATTGGATAAACAGAGCGTCCACAACAAAAGGTAAAAGGGCAGCGTTGAGATGCGCAGAAGAGTCAGCGATAGAGGCTCCCAAGGAAAGACCACCCCCCTGTGCACAACTGGGAGGGACCACAACAGGACAGATCTTCCCCTGAGGAGTGAGGGGTGTGAGCTCCACATCAGGCACCCAACCCCTAGATCCTACGTAGGAGAAATAAGCCCCCAAATCACCTGGCTGTGAAAACCAGTGGGGAATGTGCCCGGGAAAAACTACAGAACTGCAGGGAACAAAAACCCCTGCTCTTAAAAGGCTGATGTGCGGACTCCCCCAACCTGAAAACCAGCGCAAAAACACCAGTTGATCAGTGTATGTTTCATAGGCGGAGAGTACCCATTTACTAGTCTTCAAGTGTCTGCTGGAGAAGCAGGAGCCAGCTGGGATACTTCCTGGGCACTGAGTCGCTGACAGGAGCCATTCATGTGTTCTGTCTTCCTTGCTAATGCCGGTGCTGGTGGGCACCATTTTGGAATTCTCCATCTAAGCTGTTGGCACCAGTGGGCAAGCCCCACTGACAGCCCCGTCCACCCCACACCCTGGCAGGGTCCCACAGCCAGGGAAACAATAGCCTGGCTCACCAGCGCCCCAAGGCAGCCACAGCCCCACCACAGCTGGAGGGCACGTGCAGCCCACATAAGGCACACCCCTTGAACACCTGGCTCTGGTGGCCAGGCAGGCTTGCTCTTCTGAGCCCCAGAGGACATCTCTTAAATAAGGCCATTCCTTCAAGACTGGAGACATAGCTGATCTACATAATACATAGTAACAAACACAGAGAAGCAGGCAAAATGCAGCCACTCCTTGCAATTCTCATCAGATCACAGAACCTTAAGATCCCACATGAACCACAGCATGACTTGTGTGCCAATCAAAATAAATGATTAACAATAATATTATCATTCTAACTATATTATACCATTTTCTAGCCACTATCATAAACACTCTTTATTAAAATTTTAAATTCCTTAAAACAACTCTATAAGGTAAGTACTGTTCTTATTCTCCCCATTTTACAGATGAAGAAACTGAGGGAAAGTGAGTATAGTAATTTGCCCAAGGCCACACAGCCGTAAGGCAGTGAAGCTGGGATTCTCAGGCAGGGGTTCGGGACCTCCATGCTCTCAACCAATAGCCACTCCTGAGGTTTGTCCCCTGTGTCCTCCAAGTGTCTCTTCGGTGGCTGGTTTTGAGGACCTGTCATAAGAAATGGGAACGTATCTGGGGGATAGTGGTAACTCTGCACTACAGATCAGGCCCACGGTGTGAGCCCCCGCCGTGGAAGCCGGGCCCGTGGGAAGAAGGGAGTTAAGCACAGCTCTGGGGTGGCTTGGCTGCAGTGCCCCCGCTGTTCGGGCAGCTTCGGCATGGCCGAGGGGCTCAGGAACTCGGTCCCCGCTTTCTGCTTCCTTTACAAACAAACAAAGGAGAAGAAAGTCCTTTTACTACTTTTCCTTTGGGTGAGGTGGGATTGGGGCAGTGTTTAAACTTCGCTCAAGCCTAACCAGACCCCACAGCAGGTGACAGCTTTGGAAACACAGAGAAGCAGGCTGTTCAGGAGTTGAGGTCACTTTTTCCTCGTTTCCTCCTCAGATCTGGGATCTGAAGACCGCCAGCTGCCTATTTACTGCCTCCTCCAAAGCCAGCGGTATTAGGGGGAGCCTGGGGCCTGCCTCTACCCCCACCCCACCCCAGAGCCCTGTGTGTGGCCACTGACGCCATCGCTCTCCTGCACCTGCGGCTCAGGTAGGGGGTTACCCTCTGGGCCCCGAGCGGTCAGCTCTCCAGAAGGTACTGCAGAGCCCAGTGCAGCTGCTTCCAACCTTAACGATCCGCAGCTGAGGTCTCTGTGTGAGCCCCGGGACTGTCTGCCCCACGTCCCTGGCTGGCAGTGTATGTTTGGCAAGCTGTCTAACGTTTCCTACTAATTACTCCGGCACCAGATCCCTATATCATCCAAAAGTCTGGAATCTACCTCTCGAGCCCTATTCCAACCACTGGCCCTCCTCCTGTAAGAAATTGTCCAAAAAGCCCCAGGGCTGCTTATTCAGTCCTAAGGCATCAACCACTCCTGTCCCCAAAGCAGGGCAACCATTCAGGGACACACAGGGACCCTGCCAGACTGGCATTGCAGCCAGGCCTGGAAGTCAGGCTCTTCACTCACGATGCCAAAGCAACCAGCTGAAAAACAGGACTGCCAGTCAGTCAAACTGCTGTTTGGTCCGCATGACACCACTGTATAGAACAAACAGCCTGTGTGATTGACTTTTTAGGGGAGCGAAGTGTCTGAAATTCCACCCCATGGCAGAAACAGCCTGTCTCTAGCACCAGCGCGTAGGTGCCACAGAAGGTCTTCGTTCCCTGCTCTGTCCCTCGGGATCTTGTGGTCTCGAGCGAGTTGCCTGGTCCGGCTCAGTGTCCTGCTGGTTTCCTCATCTGTGAAGTGGGGGGACTTCGTTTTCCCTCCCGTGCTGGGAAAGGGACGCAGGTGAAGGAAGCAGGGCCTGGCTGGAAGCCCAGCTCTCTCTTTGGGACTCTGCTCCCCACACCCTCCCCCTCCTCACACACTGGCCAGACTCCACCTTCACATCCCGCCGTCCAGGGACCATCGTGGGAAAGTTCTAATCATCCTTATGCCAAATCTTGTTCTTCCTTGAAAGGGATTCACCCGCACCGAGAATCTTCTGGCGCTAAATCGGAGGCTTCAGGTCCCCGAATCTTGGTTAGTGGCTCAGGCTTGGGGCTGACCGGGCGTGGGAACAGTAAAGAGAGTGCAGGCTGGGGACCAACATTCGTTTATTCAGTGTCCTCTACGTGCCAGACTCCTCCAGACATCTTACATCCTTTCCCTCACTTCCTCCTCATAAAATGTCTATAAAAGATTCCATTTTACAGATGAGGAAATTAGTGCGAAGGGGTGGGGGTGGCTTAACTCCGAGGGCTGTCCGTTCTGTGTGCTGACCTCCCAGAGGTGGCTCAGGGGACACAGTCCACGGGCACAGGCACCCCTTTGCTCCTGGGTTCCCGTGGGAGGCATGCTGCAGGGCCTCCCAGGACCTGGCCTGGCCCTGGCCCTGCTGTGAGGGAGAAGCTCTGCTATTCAGGCTTGAGGATTCAGAATGGGATAACAGAGTTTGTTTCAGGGAAGATGTAAATTAATAGGGAAGAAGGTTCACTCTGCAGTGATTCTCTGGTTTCACGGTTCTCACGAAATCGCACTCCGGCTGCCCCAGCAAGGACACATGTGATACCAGTTTTCGTGGTTCGTGGCCACTGCTCATTTCATGCCAGTTGTGTTATGGGAGGTTCTGTGCTAAGGACATTACAGTCGACCCTCCCTATCCATGTGCTCTGCATCAGCAAATTCAACCAACCGTGGCTGGAAAAAAACATTAATTCCGGAAGTTTCCGAAAAGCAAAAGTTGACTTTGCGACACACCAACAACTATTTACACAGCCTTCGCATTGTACTGGGTATTGTAAGTAGTCTAGAGATTATGTAAAGTGTATGAAAGGAAGTGCGTAAGTTATATGCAAATACTATGCCAATTTATGTTAAGAGGCTTGAGCATCCGTGGAGTTTGGTACACTTGGGGGGATTCTCGAACCAATTGCCCACGGATACCGAGGGACAGCTGTATATATGTTTTCTCTAATCCTCAAAACAACACTTTAAAGGAGATACCATTATCCCCACTTAATAGATAAGGAAGTTAGAGTTTTGAGCAGTGACTTGTTCAAGGTCACAGATCCATCAAGACCATCCTCTTAACCGTTCTGTAATAAAGCACTCGATGCCTCACCCCAGATATGCATGTTGTACACCCGGTTCAAGGTTTCATCCTCTTTCTGTTTTTCATGAGCACGATCTCCCCATGAGTCTAACCTAGTGGTTTCCTATGAAGAGCCCATGGCCTGCTGCCAGTACAACCCCGCCTTCCAGCAGGTGGTCAGCTGCTCAGAAGAATCAGTAAGTGTCAACCCTTGGTCTCTTTGGCAATGATGCGTTTATGAGTGTGGGCCCCACTGTCCTCAGCTTGGGGCAGAGCAGAATGTTCTGAGGACATTCTGATCCCAGAAGTGAGGAACGGGCTGTTCATTTCTTCTCCACTAATTGCCTAGTATTGTTTGGACACTCTTCTGTGAACGCTGGGTGGAAGAGCTCACAGATTCTCCAGGGGCTTGCAGTGTGAGCTATTTGGAAGGACCATCTGGTCCTGTGGAATGATATTATTTCACGGTGATTCTCCTGTACGGTGCAGGATGATTGATACACTAGTTCTGAACCGGGCTGGAGGGTCCAGAGCATGCCACTCTGCTTACCCTGTCACCGGGGCTTGTGAGGCTTGTGCTGGCCCTGTGCTGGAGGAGTGGCACAGTGTCGGGCCCACAGGAGGGGACATCATCAGTCATCATTGCTCCTTGAATAAGGAGCTGGAGCAAGGAAAATGCACATCACATACCTCCTGGGAGGGCACACCTCAGCTACTCTCGTGATGCAGAAATGGTCTGCAATCTCCTCATCTTAGTTCAGTCACTGCCTGCATCACTGGCCGAGGCCCCAGCACTACACGTGAGTGTCCCAGGACACCAGGCCGTGCCCTCTTTCCTTCTTCCTGCCAGAGCCTGGCACACCCCCGTCTTTAGGATTGCCAGCGTTGGGGGCATCACGGTCCGGACACATCCTCTTTGTGTTCACACTCACTTCAGCTGCACCTCCAGGGAGACGCGGCTGTTGTTGCCCCTGTTCCTGCCTAGTTTCTGCTCCAGAGATCACCATGGTTTTATTAAGTATGAAGAGAAATAGATTGCCTGGTCTGTTGGTTGAATTTTTTTGTGATGACTCAGTCACAGTTCATCTCTAAGAAAGTTGATTCCTGTATCGTTTGGGTTCATACTTATAAAGAAGCATTTGCCCTCCAGGTTTTTCAGTGTCACCTCTGACTCCAAGGAAGCCAGCCTTTTTCCCTTCCCAGTATCCTGCACATTCCTGCCCCTGGATCTGCGCAACCTTTTCCCAACTCCACCCCTGAATTTCCTGCTTCCTCTTCTTTTCCCACACACACCTGAGCAATCCTTCCAGGTCCAACTCAAGTCCTATCTCCACCAGGAAAAACCTGCCTTTGGCACTCAGACTCACACAGGCACCTCCCTCTTCCTGACCACCCACAGCTAGTGCCTCCCGTGGGTCCTGGATCACGTTGTCACCTGCCTTCTTTTGCTTCACGTGTTTGAGCCTCATTTCTAAACAATTTCAGCAGGCACTTGAGGGCAGGAATCAGAGCATCTGTTTTTCTTCTTTCCTTCTTGATCTGTCAAAACCCTTCTTATTCTTTAAGGCACAACTCAGATGCCAGCTCCTCTAAGAAAGTCCTAGATCTCCTCCCACATTCAGGCAGAATGAATGGCTCCATTAGCATTTGGGCTCCTAATTCTATGATAACACAGTCTGCCTCCCTCAATAGCATTATTTTGATATGCATATCTCCCCTGGTGGGGGGTGGTTAAATAGATGTTGAATTGAGATGTAAATACTCTCACAGTACTTACTGAATTAAATTATTGATTTGAATATTTGCTCACCTTGCAAATCTGCTGCTGTGTGAAATCTTCCTAACATCATTATGCCCACTGTCACCATCCACAGCGTCTAAACCACATGGCGCTTTATATCTGTGCAGGAGAGAGTATAGCCCAAGATCTTGGTGAAGCCTGAATTTATGAAGACCACTGTCCTACGCCTCATCCATCCAGTTGTATAAGCAGAGTGCTGGCAACCACCAACGGCCGAGCCTCTGAAAATGCTTGTAAACTGCACAATGAAAATTAATGTTCAATTAAATGTCTACAACATATTACATATGAGCTGCAACCTAACACACATAGTTTTATGTAATATGAAAGTTTATAAGAATAACAGATAATTTTTTATCAAGTGAGCTTAAAACTATATTCTTTAAGTTATTTTAAAATTACTAGCAAAATTCTATTTAATATGGGACATGTTTGCATTTTAATTTTTTAATATTTAATTTTTTATTTTTTAATGGTGGATTAAATTGAACCCAGGACCTCGTTAATATATTTAATTGAATGGAATCTCCAAAAGGAAGAACAACATAGGACAGTGAAATTCTTAAAGGAGCCCCCTGCTATGGCATGAAACTCCCGCTACAAAACACAAGTGAATAGGTATACCTGAAGAGTGTACACAGCACCTTTAGCCTTGTATTGATTCTGTAAATAGAACCCTAAAGTCATTTTCAAAGATGTTTTTTCATTGCTCACTTCAGTCTTTTCACTTCCATTACCAGCAGTATCAGGTGGTCTTCTTGGGTGAATTAGAAAAAAAAAAAAAATAGCTGTGTTTAATCACATAACAGGAAGGCAGGTCCAGAGAGAGGATGCCTCCCTTGGTTGTGGATCCTGGGCCGTCTGCCCAGGCTCATTCGTCCGTATCATCAGGTACTTAATTCAATTCTGGACTACAACCATATTACAAATCACTGCATATTGTGGAACTTTGCAAAGATTGAAACCACTGAAGTAAAACCCAGTAATGCTAAGGGTTTATTGCAATATTAAGGAGAATGGATGAGTGCACCTGAGCTGTACACACCCCTGGGAACCCTGGCCTTGGAGGAGGACAGAGGGAAGGAAGCAAAGTGCACTGCTGATCTCAGCAATAAGAAATCAACAACAGTGCCTCCTGGCTTCTGGTTTGGAGACCAAGAAGTTTCTCTAATGTCAATGGAGCAACCTTTTTTACAAAGGGGAAGACTAGAAGGAATGTTCGATGGTCCTGAGAAAGAGCGTTGTCCTCAAGTGTTTCCGCTCCCACGTTGTCACCACCACCTTTGGATGCAGGACCTGGAAAGTCTGCCCCAGAAGATGCCCTTCCTCGGAGTGGGCACATTCCTCCAACAGTTGTGACAGATGCTACCCAGCTCCCTTTAAAGATGATTCTTAGTCAAAGGCTCCTCAAGTGATGGGGCTAAAAGAAAGTGACTACAAGACTGGAATGATTTGAACTTAGTGAAATCTTAAACCTGAGGGTTTATATCTGCTTCCCAGAAAACAGGTCATCTTTCCCACTCAGCTTTGCTTTGATGGTGAATAAATTTTGCTGCTCAAAATTCAATCCAAACCTATCTTCTCTGAGCCTAGATGGTCAGGAGAATTTTATCCAATATTTCTAAATCTCCTAATCTTCTCAGTGAGTGTTATGGACTGAATTGTGTTCCACCAAAATTCATGTGTTGAAGTCCAAAGACCTAGCACCTCAGAAGGTGGCTGTATTCAGAGATGGAGTCTTTAAAGAGGAGATCAAGTTAAAATGAGGCTATTAGGGTGGGCCCTCATCCAATCTGACTGGTGTCCTTATAACAAGAGGCGATGTGGACACAGAGAGAGACTCTGAGGTGTACACCAGAGAGAAAAGACCGCGTGAGAACACAGGGAGAAGGCGGCTGTCTGCAAGCCAAGGAGAGACGCCTCAGAAGAAACCAAACCCCGCTGGCAAATTGATCTCGGCCTTCCAGACTCCAGAGCTGTGAGAAAACAAATGCCTGCTGCTTTAGCTCCCGGTGCGTGGTACTTTGTTATGCAGACTAGCTAACAAATGCACTCAGGCAAGCCAACTTGTATTGAAAGTACAGAAACTTCCGGGGTAAATTTTATCTCTCAGACCTATGACAGCAGACTTCTAAACGTAAATTTTCTTTAATTTGATGGCCAGTATCTCCAGGCTACTTTTTTTTTTCAACTTCCTGATACAGGTGGTGAAAGTATGGGACTTTGAAACAGGAAGACTGTTGTCTGAATTTACTGGGGCTCGGGGCAGCGCTGGAATCACTTGTCTGCCCTTTGACCCAGTGGAAGAAGGTATGTGCCCTCTCTAGTATCTTCTACCACTAGGCAGGGTGACCCCCGACATGCCATCCTGACGGGGGCTCTGTTTCCTAGGCTAGTCACCAGGGGCAGAGATGGCTGGCTGAGAATATGGAGCTACAGCAACGGGCGTTGTCTGCACACCCTGAAACACAGCAAGTCATTTTCTACCAAGGGTCCGCATATTATAATGATGCGAGATTGGGCGTTTGTAGTAAATGTGGAAGAAATCAAATGGGAGAGAATCTAGGAGGCATGTAACAATCCTACCTCCTTTTCTCTGACATTTCATTGCCAATGACTCTAAACGTCTATGTAGGAAGGACATACTTCACATAAATGTTTGTGGTCCCAGCTGTACCCCATGCATTTGCTCCCTCGCTGCCTGAGTTTTAAAAGAGTTTATACCTGGTATATATACATATATACCTGGTATACACCTGATTTCTTAAGAGTTTAACTTTTCTAAACATTTTAATCATCGTGTAAGTCAAACATGCAAAGTCTAGATGAACCTAGTCTCTTTTGTGTGTCATTGTGATTTTTTGTTCTCAAGCCTGCTTTTTCCGTTTGTTCATGTGCTGTGTCTGTTCTTAGTAAAATTTCCACAGTTCTGGCCTGTGAGACTATGCGGAAGATCAGAGGCAAACTTTCTTCAGGTATCAGAGAATATAAATGAAATTGAAGTAAATAAGATAAAAATTACTCGGAATAACAAGTGTGTGATCACTAGTTCTGCCTCTGACCTCACACATGCGTCTGCTCATTCGCTGAGTCAGTGAGTGCCAGGCACTGTGTGGCGTCTTTCAGGAGAAGGTGAGCCCCTTCCTGTAGCTGAGTGAGGGCTGAATCGGCCCTTTAGGGCAGGGAGAGTGGCAGTGCTTTGATGGCTTGAAAGACACATAACTGTGGTCTGGAAACTAGAAAGTAAGTGCTGAAGTTTCCCCAGTCATCCGTTGGGTGAAGTCAGTGTGTGTAAACTGATTCAAGAACTAAGATAGAAGAATAAGTTGATAATATTATCTTTCTAGATGAAAAGCAAAATGAAATCTGTGATTGTACCTACTGGGAGGTGAGCCAAAACAAGTGAGTTATAGTCCACTTGACTGTAAGAGGGGCATCTTGGGTACTTAGTGGGGCATCTTTTTTGATACAAAGTTTGTCCTGGAGGAAGACACCAAGACAGTAAAGGGAATTTTCCAGAAAGAAATGTGTCGAAGAATTCCCCCAAACTGTGGTTGGTCCCAGATGGTAATTCAGACAACGAGGCTCTTCCAGAATATTGGAAGCAATTCTCTGCACATTTTGATAACTGTGTAGGGGTAGAGACCAGAAGCACTGTATCTCTCCACCAAATACTTTATTACGGAATAAATCACAAACTAGAGTAATTAAATTCAGCAGCCATGAGTCAAAGAATAAAAACCCTATAAGTTCCCTCCTGAACATTGAAATGTTAAAAACAATTCTTGATCAATTTATGTTTGTGCCCCTGCCTCCGTGGTTCAACCACGCTCTTGGGATCAGGGCATCCTTCGGAAGGCAGCTGCTCGTGGAGCGCACCTTGGAAATAATCGGGTACCCTGCTTCTGCTTCTGCATCCTTTAAGAACCAGTTAAAAAACGGACCCTGTTATCAAATCACGTTTTATCTTGCTCTTTGCAAAAAACAGAAGAGGTTGTTTTCTTGCTGTCTTCATTTATCGTATGTACATGACAAAATTAAGCCACAGTATTGATTCCATGCAAAAAATTAAGCAGATAATAAGCTCAAGTATCAAAATGTCATGGTCTGTTGTTGTTCTGGGTGTATCACAGCTGCTGAATGGGACAGAAGAATAAACGTGCACTTTGTCAGTGAAATGTACAAAACTATGGTATTTCAAAACTCTGCTTCAGACTGATTTCCTTTCCCACACTCACCCCCCGTTGATTCTTTTCCCTTTAAAAACAGATTTTGGAGAAATTCTTTATGCCATTGTTGGTACAAGTCACACCGTGATATAGACAAAAGTTTCCTCCTCTCTCTCTCTTCTCTGTCTCATCTTTCCTTCCTGCTTCCCTTTTTTTAAAAAAAAAAGTTTATACTTTTCCTTTTTCAGTTTCTTCTCACTAGTTCTTTTCTACGGGAAGAAGTGTAATGACTCTGTGCCCAGTTGCGATGTACGGGGGTTTCCTCACGCCAACAAGCAGTTCTCCAACACCAGCTGGTACCCTACAATTCAACTCCATTCTCACGCTACCTACCTTGAGAGAGCGTCAGATTCCACAGGTTCAGGGTTGAGTCCTATAAGGTACAAGACTCCTCACCGCAACTTCAGACACCATTTGCAAATCCAGGTTGTCACCTGTGCCTCTGACCAACTGGCTATAACATAGGAGTTTCCAAAGACTCCCCTCCTTGGGTTATATTAATTGGCTTAGAGCAGCTCACAGACCTTAGAGAAACTTTTTTCCTACTGGATTGCCAGTTTATTATAAAAGGATATAACTCAGGAACAGCCAGATGGGAGAGGTGCATAGGGCGCAGTATGGGGAAAGGGCAAGGAGCTTCCATGGTCAGCACTTAGGAAATTCAGAATGGAAACAAAAACCAAATACATATTTCTAATTATAAATCACAATGTCACACAGTCCTAGGTAGACAAACTATCGGGGCAGAGAGGGCATCTTTGGGGATCCAAACCAGACCGTACCTTGACACCTGTGGCTCCCCCTCACCTTGCCTAGTCTTCTCAGCTTTTGTGCAGGCTGGCTGTGTTCCTTGCATCCTCAGATGATTTGAAAGATGACTACCTGAGAGGTCCCGGCTTTGAATTTGTTCTTTGGTACTACAGGCTCCTGAGCTGATGGCTTTTGTTTTAGCCCCTGCAACAGTTCTGGGTCTCATTACAGAGGTGAAGCTATGCAGACCATCCGAGGAGAGCCTGTCAGTTGACATATGATTTGCTGGAATGCAATCAGCCCAAACATCAGGACTGGATTGCCTTTTATTCCCACTGGCAGTAGGGGAATTTGCTTTGACATTTCAAAAATCCACATCACTGGTAGGGTGAGGGGTAGGGTTATAAAATGTGCCATCACCTCTCCCTGAAGCTGTGAGTGTGTTGGCAGCTCATTTTACTGCTTGTACAACTTCTCCTGTTTGGCTTTGAATACAGGACACACCGTCTCATTTTCATCACTTCCGGAAGCCACAAGCACACTGGCAGGATGACCTGGTGAGCCCTGGTCCACTGTCCGGCTCTCAACCCAGACAGTGGCACTTGATGGGGATGTCCTTCACTCCTGGGGTTCACCCTGAGTCTCCTGGGCCTGCATCTGCCTAGGGTGATCACAGCATCTCAAAAGCCTTTGCTGTGGCAGGGTTTCGTGATTGGGATGCAGGTAGAGCCAGTAGCACTGAGCTTCCAGCAGCTGCTTCAGCTCCAAGAAGAGTGATGGCCTGTGTCCAGGTTGGGACATGAGGCCCAGGAGCAAACCCATGCATCTCCCCTTGAGCTCAGCCTAGAGTCCTGCGGTGTAGGAATGGCAGCCCAGGATGTGATACGTATGACTTTCCTCAAAGAAGCATCCACTTCCTATTTGTTCTTGGCATGCAAAACTGTACGCATTCACTGTGCCATCCTTGGGTGGCTGGGGAACCTAAGCGATGACATTCCTTCCACCTGTGAGGGACTTCTTACGATTCTTGTTAGCACTCAAATTGCCCCCAACTTTCTACAGCTTCTCAGGGTTGAGTGACATCTCTCAGAATTGTCTGGATGCCAAGCCTTTGAGACAAGTGTTAAGAAAGAAAGGTTACTGTGAATAATAACCACTTCCCACCACCCAACCTTACATTACACCCTTATAAATATTCCAAAAGCTACAAGTCACTAGAATACAAATTCAGTGAAGACAGACCTTGTCTGTTTTCTCTATCACATTCCCAGGAACAGCTTGGTGTCTGGTTTATCTTAGATGCCCTATTAATATGTGTTCATTCAGCAAGCATACATCAAATGCCTATTGTGGGCCCACTGTGCGCCGTTCACTGAAGATGCAGCAATGAGCAAAGTGGTCACCACACGGTCCCTGCCTTCGTGGAGTCTGCAGATGAGTGATTGCTGACTGAAAGAACACAGTTATGCAGAAGATGACCCGAGGGAAGCCATGGTCATTGGAAGGGCAGAAGTCATGCCAGAGTCAGTGAAGTGTTAGTTTATTCAAATATTTATTCATTCAGTTATCAATTCTTTCAACACCTATTGATCAAGCCCTGTCATAGTGCCATCCTTAGAGGGTAGACACAGAAGATAGAAACATGAATAAAATGTGATTCCCGGCCCAGAATTTCACAGGCTGGCAAGGCGATCAACTAAGGAAATAATCATCACACGATGTGACAGATGCTATAATAATGTATGAAACGCTGGAGAAAGCTGGGACAGCTGGGAACTGCTAACTTTGCTCTAGCACCGTACAGGATATTAAAAGATTACTAGGATTTTTCCAGGAGGCCAAGGTAGGGAACAGCAGCCGAGAGGAGGAGGAAGGGGGAGAGCGTGAGCCGAGTGGGAGCACGAGAAGCCATTGAATGAATGTCTCTTTCCCAACTGTCTTACCCACCATCTTCCCAGCAGCTTTCAAGCAGAAGGGGCATCTTAGATGATCGCGGATAGGTCCTCAAGGGACGCTCTGTAGGAACTAGGTGAGGGCAAGGGAGAAAAAAATATCTTTACAGCCCCAAGAAAGGCCAATTCTCTCCACAAGGAAACTGCTCCCCAGTGAGAAAGTGGAAAGGATAACGGCCAGGGACTCTTTGAAGTCTGCAGACTAGTCTCAAAACCAAAAATATGTTCATTTCTTATCTTTCTTAAGGATCCACATCCAAAAATCTTCCTTTCAAGGAGAGTAGATAATTCCAGTTCCTAACAGCACTGGTGAGCCACAGATGGGGGCAGATGGGAGCCCTGGGGGAATTGAGTTGAGGGACTCCACACATTGGAATTCAGATGTGGGGCTCTGGGGAGACCACACCCCTTTGGCCAGTGCTTGGGTTCCGTTGTCCTTTCCCATCAGCATTCCGATATTGCCAGCGCCATGTGGAGGTAAGGAAGCTGCTAGAGTAGCGCTTGCCTGGGGAAGGTGACAAAACTGGCTGCAGGAGACGCAGCACCTCTCTTGCTGACCTGCAAGCAGACGCCTGCCTGGGGGACCCCCTGGTCCTCTGGGCTGGGCCACGAGGTTCCGGTGAGTCCTTGATGTGGGCAACCACAGGATCCTCTGTCTTAGGCACCAAATGGAGGGAAGTTAGCTGTGGGTGGCTGGGGACTGGATTTCTCAATCTGTCCCTCTCTGTCTCTCCCAGAACCACAGGAACAAGGAGGCCGTCCTCTGTGTGGCTTACTGCCCACCTTTCCTCCTGGCCACCTCCCACGATGATGGCGAGAGCATCATTTGGAATGTCATCTCAGGCCACAGGTACTGCAAGCTCAACACCTCTAGCCCCCCTGAAGGAGCAGAAGACGGAGAAGGTAGGTGCGGGGTGGCCTCCACGGACACTCTGATTGGCCTGGCAGCCTTGGGCTCCCAGCAAGTTGTCTCAAGGAGCCTCAGCTCTGGGTGGCTTCCGGTTATAAGGGATTGGCCTAAATTCAGGCTTAACTCGTCAGATGGAGATTCAGATTCCCTAAACTGGAAGGAAGCTTAAGAGTTGAGCTAGCTCAGTCCACATCCTCAGGCACCCATCCATGAAAGCTCATCTCGCAGGCCAGCCCACCACCTCCAGGAGCCCTTTTCTCATCCCCTGCCCGCCCCTTGGGCCTTGCTGGTACAGCTCTTCCAGTGCTGACTGTTCTCCTCTGCTTTTAGGACCACCCTCCACGTGCTTCTATCACCTAGCAAGCAAGCCAGACCCACCCCACCCGCCCAGTTCAGACATCATCTCCTGATGGTCACTCATCTGTGTGCCCTCAGGCTTTATGCCACCCTCACCATCAGCCCCCTCTAGTGGCCTCAGGTTCCTGGGTCCTCACATGGCCTACAGCCCCCTAACCCACCGTCCCACTGGGGCCTGTCCTTACTTCTTGTATACTGTATTGCAAAACTTCTCCCCACCCTCCCACCCCTACTGTCCCCAGTTTCCCTGCCCTGGGTCCATTTCTCCAAGCCCCTTTCTCTTGGATGGGTTCATTCATTCACTTATTCATTCAAAGAATATTGACAAGCCCTTGCTATGTGCCAGGCCCGGTGCCAGGTCTTGGGGCTGGTAATCACATCCCTTTCCCCCTTAAGTCCTGAACCACATGGGAAAATACACATGGGAGGATCCACTCGTCTGTCAGTTTCATTGCTGGCGGTGCTGGACTGGAAAACTGGCAGGAGCCCACAGCCAAATGGGCTTCTTACCCCTTCTCTCCCCACGTCCAGAGTCCAGGCCCATCCTCTCCCAGCGGCCATCTGAAGACCCGCATCTGCCAAAAGCCAGAGGACCCACTGCCTCACACCCATGGGGCCCCAACAAGAGAGACACAGGGTGCTGGGCATATCTGCATAAAACTGGAGAGCTCCTGCATCTCCTGAAACCCAGCCAGCAAACCCTTAGAGAGCCATGAGCCCCAGACGACAATACCTGCTTTGGGCATTTGATGATTTAGTAGCCAAGGAAAAGCTCTAATGATTCATTGGATCAGCAAATATCTTTGAGCTGCTTCCACGGGCATAACTCCATGGGAGATGCGTAGAGGAGACTAGAGAGAGATGTGGGGTCTGGTGCTGCCCTCAGGGGAGTCAGTGTAAATCCAGAGACAAAATGTGCATGCCCAACAGGTAAAGTAATGATACAGTGATGCAGTCAGCCCCTCTGTGCTTGAGAGACACTCTGGAGGGCAGGGGTTGAAACTGAAACCACTGGACACCACGAGATTAAAAAGAAAGTCTTACCTGCAGATTTATTATCCAGTCTATTCTTACCCCCTTTACTACACATAAAAAAAGCCTCTCCTGTGGAGCTCTTTCTGAGAGTGCCTAAGAATTTTTTAAATCTTTAGGGGGAAAAATGGTGGCATTTCCTTCTAAAGGTTTATTTTCATTGCATTTAAATGAAAATTAAGTCACTGGCCAAGAATGCAATGTTGACCTTTCAGCCAGCAGTTCTAATTTAAAATCCTATTTGAAGCAGCATTTATTGCTTAAAGTTATGTGACTGCTGGTTTTGAAAACCTCCTCTTCTACTCCAAAAATGCAAAGCCAGCCATAGCTCCCAATTATTCACATTTCAACACTGCAAAAATTGCACAAATTAGGTGGAAATATGTGAAAGTTCCCCCACCCTTCTGGAAAAGAGCGGTACTGGCTCTTCCTGAAGGGCAGAATGGAACACAGTGGTCTCTTTTCACATGGGACTGTTTAAGAGGCTGCCATCTTACTTGGAAAACCATCTGGACATTTCTCCTGAAGTCATCCTCTGTAGAGAGGGGAGTTAAGAGAGAAAGGCGGTCGTGCAAGCAAAGCTGAAAACATATTTTTTCTGCCAACTTTTCAATATTTTAGCTTCATTCTTCCTTCTACGTATTGGGAATTGTTACATCTTCCGCTACATCAAAGAGAAAGAATTTGAGAGCGAAAGAGAGAGACCAAGAGATTTCAGCCAGGCTAAAATCCAGAAATTTGTGAGTTCACTGAGAAAATAAAGCTCTTTCTATTCTTCTTCTTCTTTTTTTTTAATTGTGGTAAAATACACATAATGTAATATTTGCCATCTTAATTATTTTAAGTCTATAGTTCAGTGGTGTAAATACATTCACAGTTGTGCAGCCAACACCTCCATCCTTCCCCATAACTCTTCTTGAACCTGAACTCTGTACCTATTAAACAATAACTCCCCCGTCCCCACTGCCCCCAGGCCCTGGCCGCCACCATTACAATTCCTGTCTTTATGATCTCGATTACTCATGGAAATGGAATCATACAGTATGACTGGTTCACTTCACCTAGCATAACATCCTCAAAGATAACGTCCATCCATATTGTAGCATATTGCAGAACTTCCTTCCTTCTTAAGGCTGAATAGTATTCCATTAGGTATATACACCACAGTTTGCTTATCCATTCATCCATTGATACTTGGATTGCTTCCACCTTTTAACTGTTGTGAATAATGTTTCTATGAGCATGGTTGTACAAATATCTCTTCAAGACCCTGCTTTTGATTCTCTTGACTATATTCCCAGAAGTGGAATTGCTGGATACATGATACTTCTAGTTCTGATTTTCTGAGAGACCACCATACTGATTTCCACAGGGGTTCTGCCATTCTACAGTCCTGCCAACAGTGCACAGGGTTCCGATTTCTCCACGTCCTGACCAACACTTGTTATTTTCTGGTTTTTGTTAGTAGCCGTCTTAATGGGTGTGAGGTGGTATCTCATGGTGGTTTTGATGTGCATTTCCCTAAGGATTAGTGATGTTGAGCATCTTTTCATGTGCTTATGGCCCTTTGTATACCTTTTTTGGAAAGATGTCTGTTCAAGTCCTTTGCTTTTTTGAAACTGCTTGTTTTTTCTTATTGTTGTGTTTCAGAAGTTTTCTATATATTCTGGATATTAACCTATTATCAATATATTATTTGCAAATATTCTCTCCCATTCTGTAGGCTTCCTTTTTACTCTATGGATAGTGTCTTTTGATGCACAAAAGGTTAATTTTCATGAAGTCCAACATGTCTATTTTTTCTTTTATTACCTGTGTTTTTGGTGCCATATCCAAGAAATCATTGTCAAATCCAATGTCATGCAGCTTTTGTTCTATGTTTTCTTCTAAGAGTTTTATTGTTTTAGGTCTTACATTTAGGTCTTTCATCCATTTTGAGTTAATTTTTGTACCTGGTGTTAGTTAAGGGTCCAAATTTCTTCCTTTGCAGATGGATATCCAGTGTTCTCAGCACCATTTGTTGAAAAGACTGAAAAGGGTCTTGGCACCCTTGTCAAAAATCATTTGACCATAAATGTGAGGGTTTACTTTAGGGCTCTCTATCCCATTCCACTGTCCTGTGCATCTGTCTTTATGCCAGTGCCACAGTTCTGATGACTGTAGCTTTGTCAAATGTTCTGAAATAAGGAAGTGTGAGTCCTCGAGTTTTCTCTTCTTTTTCAAGATTGTTTTGGCTCTCAGGGGTCCCTTGACATTCCTTATGAATTTTAAAATGGCTTTTTCTATTTCTGCCAACAACATCTTTGGGATGTTGATAGAGATTGCATTGAATCTATACATCGCTTTTGGTAGTATTGACGTTTTAACAATATTTCTTCCAATCCATGAACATGGGATGTGTTTCTATCTATGTCTTAATTTCTTTCAACAATGTTTTTTAGTTTTCATTGTACAAGTCATTCACATCCTTGGTTAATTCCTAAGTATTTCAGTCTTTTTGATGCTATTCTAAATGGAGGTTTCTTTTTTTAAATTTACTTTTCAGATTGTTCCTTGGTCATATATAGAAATGCAACTGAGTTCTGTCTGTTGACTTTGTATCCTGCTACTTTGCTGAATTCATTCACTGCTTCTAAGAGATGAAAGCTTTTTATTTAGGGAAACAATATAATAATATTTAGTTTATTTGTGAATAATATTAGAACAAAATAATAATATAATAATTTAAATAAGATAGTATTTTTATTAATAATAGTATTTAGTAGTTAATAATACAGTAAATATAATAACAATATGCTAATAATTATATAAGTAACATATTTAATCCTGTATGTCATTTTCCTGAGTACTTTTAATGTATTACCTCATTTAGTACTCACATCAACCCAGGGAGATAGGTGCTATTGGACCCATTTTCATAGATGAGGAAACTGAGGCTAGAGAATTAAGTAACAGTAACTAGAATGGTTACCATTTGTTGAGTGTCTCTGTGCTCTGAGTACCTTAGGTGCAGTATCTCCATTCAGCTTCATAGCAAGGTCATGGAGCACGACTCCCATAGAGTCCCTAGTTTACTCTTCCCTGAAACTCTGTGAACTAGCAAGTATTGTCTCCCTGTCATGGATGAAAAAACTGAGGTTTTGGGAAGTGAAATGCTCCTCCAGACCACGCGTAGGGGAGTGGGGGAGCAGCACACCCGCCCCTACCCTAGGATGAAGTGGGCAGGTGAAGGGGGTTATCTCTGATGCCCCTCCCCCTTTTTCATCATCCTCCCTCCCACCACCCTCTAGGGCAATACCCCCAGAGCCGGATAATCTGAGAGTAAGGTGACACCTTAGCCCATCGCTGACCACACACCCCAGGCTTCAGGGAGGATACGGGGGCCGAGGAGCCGGCAGGAGCCTCACCACCATGTAGGTAACCCTCCATCTGTCTCTGAGAATCCTCAGTGCCCCAAGGACAACCACAAAGCCCAATGTCAAGGGCACGGGCTTTGGCTGCAAACACATCTGGGTTTGAATCTCAGCACCTCCACGTATGAGCTGTGTGACCTCAGGCAATGCGGTTCTTTCTAAACCACGGTCTCACTGCCTGTAAAATCAAGAGCATGATGTCTAACTGGGATTGCTGTGCTAACTGACCATGGTGGTGTTGAGAAGGTACTGAGCTCAGTGCCTGACACAGGAAGTTCCACTAAGTGGATTAGCCTTGCTGTGGTGATCGTCCACCTGCTGGCAGGGCCTCAGTCTGCCTTGTCCACCGTGGTTTCCCAAGTGCACAGACCCGATAAAAAACGAGTGAAGGAAAGAATGAACTCTTGATGGCTTTGAGCAAAGCTTGTAACTGTTTTAAATCTCCATTTCCTCGTCTGACCCTGGGACTGATAACCCAGTACCACGTGATTTCACATGGTTCTGCATCTTGGCAAATGTAAAAAGTGGCATGCAGGTTAATTAGTATTATTCCAATCCAGGAATCCCAGGGAGTGGGGACCTCTTGGGAAGTGTCCACAGAGTCCCGGGCAAAGCCCCGACCTCCCCACCAGCTCGCGGGCCCCGCCCTCCAGCCCACACCAAGTTCCCAAACCCTGTCTCTCTCCCCGGGTCCTATGGCAACGCCAGGGTGCCCTGAGCCACAGGGCCCTCAGCCTTCACGTCTGCCTTCACCCGGTCAACCAGGCTGGGCTGGTTCCTAACCTCCTTCGTGCGCCGCCTAGGCTTCAGGCCCCAGGCCGGGGGCAGCTCTGTGACCCGGGGACAGACCCAGGAGAGGATGAGAAAAGAGCTGGGAGCACAACCAAAACGCTCTCCTTGCCCCCAGGCCCAGGCCGGAGTGCTTCCTGCCTCACCTTCCTGAAGGCGCGGGCAGCGGCGCTGGGATCACCCGCCCAGCCCTGGCGGCCCGTGGCCCGAGGGCAGAAGGGAGCCCGCGCGGCTCTTCCCTGCGGCGCTGCGGGCGGGTTTGGAGAGGAAGCATCTCCAGGCGGTCAGGACGCCCCGGCTGCGCCCGCTGCCCTTTCCCTCCGGCTGCTCCGGTCTCGCCTTGGAGCCCAGGCGGACTAACGCCAGCCTACTCGGCCGCAAGATGAGCAAAGGATCCTGCGCTGGGGATCAGCGGTGGGGGCCGGTTCCCGAGCCCACTAACTAGCTCGGTGATGTCACCCGGGTGACAGGACCTCCAGCCTTCAGTAACATGTAATGAGTGGGCCAACGTCCTGCTCCAAAGCTCTAGGATTTTATTTTAAATCTCAAGTTAAAAGCAGCTACCGAGCAGGGAGCTCGGGAAACGCAAGGCACATACGCCCAGGCGCCCTTCCTCCTGCTCCCCTCCTCCAGGGCTCCATCACCTTCTGGAGGCTGTTCGCGAGGCCTGTCCCATCGCAAACTTCACTACTCTAAGTTTGGCCGTGGTTTGGTAATAAGTTCCATGCTTCAGGTTTGGGTTTGTTTGTCTGTCTGTCTGTCTGTTTTGACACTAGCCTAAGTGACGCAGCAGCTCATCAGGGCTCCAAGCCCTTTCTATCTGTATGTCTACTTTACTGGAGGATTAATACCAGCACAGTGACTAGTTCTTACTATAAATGGGAGATAGCATTTCACTTGCCATGGTCTGACAAGTAAGCTGTACCTGCGATGGGCCGTGTGTGTGTGTGTGCGTGTGTGTGTGAGATGGACCCTGTGTGTGTATATGTAATGCGCCCTCTGTGTGTATTCTGTGTAATGATCCCTGTGCGTGTGTCTTTCAGTCCAGAGACAAAGCCCGGATCAGCAGCATGGCAGTGACAGCAGGAGACACCTGTGACTATGTGGCTGACCAGGACGGCTTGGTGCACGTCTGCGACATCGAGGAGTACGGCCTGCCGGGACCAGAGCTGCAGCCTTCCAAGGGCAGGCAACGAGCTCTCTGTGTTAAACACTCTGATGAGCACAGCTTCAGTCTTAGTTTAATGTTCCGGTTGGTAAAATTAAATTGCACCCAATGAGGAAGAGATCTCTTAAAACCCTTTAAGAGCAGATCTAGAGAAAAATATTTTCATGAAAGTATTCAATGTTAACAAGGAAATGGGAAAATGGCACTTATACACTCCTGGGTGGAGAATGAATTGGTGTATAGTATCTGAAGGGCACGTTGACAATGTGCATTAAAGCTTTCAACCAGCAATTCTAAAGATCTGACCAAAAGAAATAATAATAAATGTGCACAAAGATTTAGTCATAAGGCTGTGAATCAATATATTTCTCATGAAAGAGAGAGAGGAAAATAATAGAGAAAGCCAGGTGTCCAACATACGGTGTTGTAACATATTAGAATGTCATTTAGTCATTAAATAGGGGTGCTATGTATGAAAATGTATTCGCAGGGAAAACAGTCATGAGGAAATTATTAAATGAAAAAAAATCAGATCACAAAACAATAGGACCGTACAGTTCTACCTTTGTTAAAACAAAGTACATGAAAAATCAAAAGTATAAAAAAAATGCACCACACCAATGTTTTAACAAATGTTACCTTTTTGTACATGAGGTTATAGATGTGTTTTATTTTCTTCTTTTTGGAACTGTCTTTTCTAATTTTTCTGGATACATATTGTTTTGGTAATAACAAAAATATGTTTAAAATTGTGAAACACTTTCATACAATTGTAAAAGTGCTCGTGTTTAGAAGAATATCAAAAAGCATGAAAGAACGCAAAGTGAAAAGTACTAGTTGCATTTCTGACCTCCTCTACCCCCCTAACCTGCCATTCCTGCATCCTAGTAACACTGTTAATGAACCTGAATTTCCTTCCAGAAAGTTTCTATGTATGTGCGTATATGTGTATATGTATATATATATACAGGGCCCATACACACACGCCCACAATACCCACAATACATAATTTTCAGGGCTTGTATTTTTCATTGTATCTCTTGGCCAACTTTCTAAATAACCATATTTAGGTCTATTTAGTATGTTTAATACTTCGCATATTTAAATGGTTACATAATATTCCATTAAATACGCTTCTGTAAAGCTCGTTTCCTGTTCCACCACCGAAGAAGTTTAAGTGCTAAAGTAAGAAAAACTGGAATTTAGAGTAACAGTGATCTGCCTTGCACTGGTCTCTACTGGGGACACAGCTTTCACCAGGCTATTTTAAAAATTATTTTTGATTACTCGCCTCCTCCTGCATGCTTACCAAACCCTAAGTGCTGAAGGAAACCGTAGCATAAGGACCTTGCACAGGCCCCGTTTTATGTGCCTTTGGAGCTGGAACAGGGTCTTGCACGTAATAGATACTGGATAAACATGTCTCAGATTAATGCAGCAAGACCAGTGATTGGCCACACCAGTGCCTCTCTCCCTGCTGGACGCTCCTCCAGACCCGATCCCATCCTGTAGGGACCGTTATGCAGCGTCTGGCGTCATGGTGGCTACCTCTGCCAGTGTGCTCAGGTGTGCTCTTTCCTCTGATTTAGATGGGATGTTCTGGCGGGCCCACGTCAGCATGGTGACATCGTGAGTACCATCTGTTTTACAGTTCCGGGATGTGTAAAAGAGTTAACATCCTTTTCACAGCTTTGATCAGACTCAGGATTCTCTCAGAAGACCTCTGAAGTCGTCAAAAGAGGAGAGCAGCGTTATAATTCTGCTGCTGCTGGAAACATGTATGCTGCCTACACAGAGTGAAGGATGAGATTGAAGTCTTCATTTTTCTTGTAAATGGATGATTGTTTTCCTCAAATTGATCTGGTATTTTAGTGTAAGTTTAGAAGCTTAGTAAGTTTAAGATTTTTTTTCACTGGAGTTAAAAGGAGTCATTGCTGGGGTGGGACCTGAACCCTGGCCAGAAGTTTCTTTTCAGCCTCTTGGTCTTCCTCACAGACCCATCATCCATAAGATGGTCTCCAATATGTCTTGTCTGGCGTCTTGGGGCTGGAGGTGAGGAATTTGGAGCAGGTATGTCATGGTAGGAGGCAGGGGAGAATGGTACCAAGAATAACTCGGGAGATGACCTGGCTTCTGTGTTCCAACTTTAATTAGTGGTGTATTGACATATCAAGCCAACACCCCTTTCACGCTGGTGCAACCTTGGGGCATCTCTTCTCCCCTTTTATCTCATTAGTTTGGAGCTGATAGAAGAAAAGATTCTGTTGTCATCCTCCCTGGACCGCACTGTGCGCCTGTGGAGCACAGACAGGGAGCATATATGTATGGACCATCCACCTGGCCACCAGCTCAGTCCCAGTTCAGAGCCTTGATGGAGTCTCCATTGGGTCATGAATTCTCTGAAGTCAAATGTATTCATCAGGCCAGTACTCGGGCTGCCGTAATGACATACCATACACTGGGCAGCTTAAGCTGTGGAACTTTATTTCTCACATGTGTGGAGTTCTGGAGACTGGAAGTCTGAAGCAGGGTGCCAGTGTGGTCAGAGGGGGCTTTTCCTGGCTTGCAGGTGGACATCTTTTCAGGTCATATTTTGTTGAGTCCTCGCATGGCCCAGAGAGAAAGAGAGAGAGGGAAGGTGAACACTCTGGTGTCTCTTCTTATAAGATCACTTTTGGATCAGGGTCCCACCACATGACCTCAATTAACCTTAATTACTTCCATAAAGGCCTTATCTCCAAATACAGTCACACTGGGGGTTAGGGCTTCAACAGAAGAATTTGGGGGAGGCAGACAAAATTCAGTGTATACCTTAAAATCAGTTTATTTTCACAAAAATTATCAAAATCAAAAACATGTAAATTTAGAGAACTCGGCTAGACTGGAGGCAGTGAATTTGGTAAGGAACTGTGCTATCATGTCCCGGTAGGAATGATTCAGGACTTGGGGGAGCTGTGTGATGAGGAGTGGGCTGTAGTGATGACATTAACCCGAGTCACTGCTCAGAGAGACTCCGTACCTGCTTAAGTAGGTTACCTTGTCTCCCTAGCTGAGGTTTCTTGAAGCAGGTGCTAGAACTATTTTGGATTTATCCTGCAAGTTCTTAGCGTAGACTGAGTCACTTGTGCGCTGATGTGGTACGTTTTGTAGGAGCTCTTCCGGGCTTGAGGCTCCAGGGCCAATTGCCCTGGATTGTTTCTTACGGAACCATGGGCAGAACTGAATTTGATTACGTGGACCTCACAAAACTTTGCTCTGATTAGAACTCAGGTTCCCTTCCATCCTACATTTACTGTGTATTAATTTATCTCTGTTCTTCCAGGAACCTTTGGGCAGAGTAGTCCCTGGGATATTTTCACTCCTGCCTCCTGGGGCCACCACCCTAGAGTGCCAGTGAAGTTCCAACAGGTCCGCAGAGCGTGCCTGCTCACCCAGCGCTGGAAGGAGGTCTTCCTGCCACGCGCACAGGAGAGGAGGGACAAGGCAAGGTGGTGGAGGGCAAGGCTGGTGCTAAGGTGGGTCTGCACATCCAACTCACCTGTGCTTCCTTCGTAGCTTCCTGGCAGATCAGCACAGATTACAAACTGCAGCCTGAAAGGGCCAAGGCATGACCCAGAGGACCAAGTCAGTACAGAAACAAATGTCCCAAGGTCGTGCTACTGGCCAGGGCCGGGGGGCTTATTGTTGCAGGTGGGAGACAGCGGGGGCTAATCCCCCAGCATCAACTTGACTTTGTCCTCCTTTTCACCGGTGTAAAGGCTATTGTCCGTGGCCTTGGAACACAGAGACTCAGCACCACACTCAACCTGCTGTCACATCAAAGAGACAGACCCGGAAGATTCAGCCTGCAGCACACGCTCACCATTAGGAAATACATTTAAGCGCTGGGCCTCCTGACGGGTGAAAAGAAGAAATGGTGGGTTTAGCGCCTGAGTCTATGAAAGCGTCGGAGCAAGAGATGTTGAGCGGGCCCTGGTAGATGCAGCCTTGATTTAGAGCTCAGTGAAATATATGGATTTCCAAGAAATGCTTGCCCTTTAATAAATGGAAAAGAAGGTCATTTCAAGAGCTATTGCTCACTGGTTATGTTACAACTCAAAGCAGGACACCTGCTCTGCCAGCAAAAAAATGTGTCTTAGGTTTTGCCTTGGCAGCCTCTTGGAATACTGATCACACAGTGTGTCCTCGTCACTGACGTCCTCGCAGAGCCCCAGACACAGAAAATGGGGAGTGAAGGGCCCGGGCAGCCATCAATCCAGAAGACCTTCTGTCTTGTCAGGAGCCTCCCATGGTTCCAGGACCTTGTTCTCACAGCATTCCCAAGGTGGTAACACGGGGCCCTGGTAGCTCCCGGGAGGCTCAGAATGTTTCCACACAGCACTGGCACTGTCGGCCTATTTAAAATACACTCATTTCAGCAGGCATGTGATATCCAGAAAATAAATATGTTCATTCACTTTGATCAGGCCCCCAATTTAGAAAACAAAAGCACAGGGGGAGGTGGGAAGAGAGAGAGGAAGGAGCTAATGGGGGAAATGAACTAATAGACACAAAACCCTGGGTCCCCACACCAGACCTGGAGAAAATCAGACAGCAGCTCAGATGCAGGAAGGAGGGAGCTGAGGGAGGGCAGGCTGGGAGGGAGCGGGGAGGAAGGGGAGGAAAGGGAGGGATGAAGTATTCTCAGTTCAGTACATTCAAAATAAATAACTCACATGATGCTCGCTTCCCCCTCCCCAACCCGGTGAAAGAGGAGGAAGCAATAGACTTCATGGGTGACCTTGATCTTGTGTAGGGAAACCACTAGGTGCTTTTGTGTTTCTTATTCTGTCCAATTTGGCTGCAAATACTTCAGGAAACAGTCTGTAAATTCTCCCCAAGAAAAATACACAGAAAAAAAAAAAAAAAAGAACCTGAGGACCCCTTATGTAGTGTGTCTGGGCCGGTCGATGGGAATTCAAAGTGAAAATACAGAACAAAGTGTTTGCAGTGCTGTTTACAAGTTCGGGTTGCCTGAGGTCTACTCCCAGGTTCGCACCCATTAGTTGGGTGACCTCCAGCAATCACTTCCACTGATCTACAAAACAAGGGCTGGGATTAGCTGATCTTTAAGTTTCATTCTAGCCCTAAAAAATATTATGTTTCTCTGCACATCTGTTTTGCAAAACGAATGTGTTGATTGGATTCTGGATGTCAGGAGTGAGTCCGCCAGGATGCCAGCATATCAGACACAACCACAACTGAAACAAGTTGACTGAATGCAGAAAACCGTTCACCTGGAAAGCATCACAGATGAATTGGTAGTTTGCGTTGAAAGCTCAGGGGAACACGCTCTTGTTATCTAACGGATTCAACCAGCCTGGGTCCTGTCCTAACACGGAAAATCCATGTAACTGACATGTTACCTGTGATCCTGGTTCCCATTCCCACATCTCCTTCTTCCAGCCTGGAGAGACCACAAACCCTCATTCTCCAGGAGACTCTGTCCTAGAAGTTGAAGGGAAAGAAGATATACATCAATGGGATGCATTTTGCAGTGACAGGTCAGCTGAAAAGAAAACCCAGGTTGAAGCCAGGGCCCTCCTGAAATAAAAGGCAGCCTTTGCTGGCTGAGGTATCCCAGGTCACCTGTCCTTAGCACGAGTCACTGGTCCCTAAGCCCCACAGCCTGTGAGAAAAGCAAGGTCACAGCTCAAATCTCACCAGTTTAACATCCTGCTTACCTGGCTCAGGACACTCTAAGGGGCCCCAGTTTTGTCTGGTCAATGAATGTGGTCAGAGGCCACCTTTGCCTCAAGCTCTGTGGCCGGTTGCTGCCCAGGCTGCTTGAGGCAGGACCACGCACGGGTACTCCCACAGGAGCCCTTTGTGTCCCCTGCCGCTCCTCTCGTCATGGGACTTGGACCTAGGTGGTGGGGCTGCATGAGTGATGATGTCACCCTGACCTCCCCGGTTTCTTGGAGTAGCAGCTCCGAGGCCGAGAGCCCAGGCCCCTACTGCATACGGCTGCCCTGCTGTCCTAGCCTCATTTCCCTCTCACTGTGGCCTTGTGGTACAGATGCTGTTGGGGCCTCCTGTTTCCACCCCCACGCCAGGCAGCGTGAAGAAACAGGAGCGTGCAGAACCAGGTCCAGGACAGAAGTGTGTGCCCTCCCACGAGATCAGCTCCCTTTGCCGACTTTCCAGGAGGCCTTGCACACTTCTGCTCACATCTTGAGGGCCAGAATTTAGTCGCTGGGCCCCACCTCATCACAAGAGAGGCTGAGAGTTCTGTACCTAAAGAAGAAGGAAAGAAAGAATTTGGGGTAGACAACTGGCAATCTCTGTGCCAGGAGGTCAAAGAGTAAAAGGCTTTGGATGCTTCAGAGTCAGAGGGTATCACACCTAGAAACACCATTCGTTGTGCATTTCCTGCCAGAAAATGGCAGAGAGCCGTGAATCTAAGGTCTGGATTGGGAGAATACTCAGCTTGTAAGAACGCGATGTGGACTTTGGTTACAGTCACAGGTCTGTCTTTGAAGTCACTTAAGCTCCCTGTTTGTCTACCTGAGATCTTCCAGGTGGATCTGCAAGCCAGTGAGATGGTCAGTGTAATGATGTGTTGATGTCTGAGGCTGCAAAGGGAGGGGCTCCCCCGTCCACGGACGTCTGGGGTTGAGGGAGTGACGTCATCGGCACCTCCATCATCACCATCACTGGCGGTGGCGGCAGAATCAGCGCAGTCCTCTCTGCGCCTTCCCGGGCAGGGTCTGCTGTGGCTTCAGTTGCCTCAGGCTGCTGTAACAAAATATGGTAGACTAGATGGCTTAAGCAACAGACATTTATTTCTCAGAGTTCTGGAGGCTGGAATTCTGAGATCAAGGTCCAGGCCAGTTCATTTCCAGGAGTGGGAGGGCCTTCTTCCTGGCTCGCAAGTGGCCGCTTTTCTCTCTGTGTCCTCAGGGGCTGGAGAGAGAGCAAGCTCTATCCTTTCTTCTTCCTATCAAGCCACTAATCCTATCAGAAAGGCCCCACCCTCATGACCTCATCAACCCTAATTACTTCCCAAAGGCCCCATCCCCACATTCGGTGGGTGGTGGGCAGCGGAGAGGGCTTCAGCATGTATTTGGGGGGACATAGTTCCGTCCAAAGTACTGAAACTGCTGTGGGGTGTCAGGCGGGACAACAGCTCACACGCAGCAGGAGGCAGCCGCGCTCAGGCTTGTTCACTCCTGCTGGCACCCACTCCAAGGAGAGGCAGCACGGGAACTCGGCTCTGAACGCAGAGCTGGTTCTAATTCTCAGCCTCTCTTTGGTGAGTGACTAAATGACTAAACGGGAAACGGGAGAGGTGAGCAATGAACGAGGCCAGAGTGGGGCCGCTTAGAGGGTCCCAAACAGGAGGTTGAACAGCAGAAACCCTCTCCTCCAACTGGATCCCCACCAGTGGCTGTTAGGTTAATTCAAAAATATATATTTGAAGGCAAGGAACCATTTTTAAATGATATGTACCTCCTATAAACATTTTATTTTAATTTGCAACAGTAAAATGTACATTCGTTCCCAATCTTTTGATGTAAGGCCAAGGCTTTTTCTTCGAGTAAGAGGCAAGTTCAACACAGTCTGCCATAAATGCATTATTTATGACTTTCAGTTTCTGCTTTTTTTAAGCAGAGCAAGAACTTAAAGATATTTGCAAAGCAATGAGAGCACTAGACTTCTAGTTTTTTGCAATTTCCCCCAAGCTTTAAAAGTTGTATCATCTGTCCTCAATTTAACATGACCCTTCATCTGGTCTTTTCCAAGTATTCATCTTAGTTTTCACAAAGTTTTTTCGTGCTAATTTCGTCAAATTTCATTTTGCTTAAATAAATGTATAATCACAATAAAATGTACGACTGGCAGCCGCAGGTTTGGGAACAAACACAGCTGATTCGTGTTAAGTTACAGCCCCTCAGCCGTCAGGAGCAGAAGTGCCATCTACCAGACGCGAGTGTCTAGAGCATTCTGCGGGCATTTGGCAGGGGGTTTGCAGAGAGTCAGTCAATCCATCAGTTCAGTTAAGAGAGTGTCTACCACATGTAATCCTTTGAGCAACAAGGATTCCCTAGAAACCAAATCAGTGCTTTCCCTGGACAGCTTGGCCGTAGTGCAGAGGAGGGGGAGGGAGCACGTGATCTTGTCCTTAGTCTACCCGGGTTAGTGGTACCTCACCTGCATCACCTCAGTGGGGCCCAGCCTCCTCCAATAGCTCACGTCTCATCCAGTGTCAGCAACTGTCAGGATCCCACCCAGGGCCATCGCCGACGTTTGGGTGGGGAATTACTAAACTGCTTTGTCTTATTCTTGCAGCGTCCTGGATGCACTCCTTGTTATCCTCACTCACAGATGAGAAAGTGGAGGCTTAGGGAGGACATGTGACTTGCCCAAAGTCAAGCCACTGGCCAGTGGTAAGGCAGGAACATGGGCCCACCCTCTGTCCACTCCCCCCCCCAGTGAAAGGACCAGGCCTCAGACAAGGGCTCTGATATGAGCACAGAGATGAAGTAGAAGCTATTGGCCATGGGCAGATTATTGTGGATCTGGGAATCCTCCCCAGCATGCAGGCCCAAGTGATCGTGCTAGTGTTACTTGCTGAGACACATGACGGGGTTCCTTAAATGGAAAGGGGTGGAGGGGCGGCCAGGAGTAGGAGCCTCCTGGGCTGGGCAGGGTGAAGTGAGGACAGGAGAGGCAGACTGGGAAACCACCTCCGGAGACACGGTGCCAGGAGGGCGGAGGGGTGACGGGGGCTGTGCGTGGAGCACAGGGGCTGTAGATGCCACTGGGTTCTCCAAGGACAGTGGTGCTGACTGAGCAGGGGCTGCGGGGGAGGCCAGAGAATCAGTGATCAGATGGAGAGCCCGGCCTTGGAGACAAACGATACGCTCCAGCAAAGGCTGGTTAAGATTTCCTCGTACCCCTGCTGGGTCAAGGACATGCAGATTTGGCCTCCAGGCTTGTGCTGGAAATTGTCAGCAAATATTTCAGGGAACGTTTGTTCAACATGCACTCTCATTGTTTGTTGAGCTCCACCCTGCCAGGCACGGGCTGTGACGAGACACTGGGGTACAGCTGGGAAGGGGACGGAGTCTGTGCCCCGAGGAGCGTGTACTTGGTCGAGGCAGAGGGGTCTCCGGGCTCCGTGCCTTCACCGCCTGGCTCTCCCCTGACAGGAGGGCTGCAAAGCATTGTGGGAGCACCGGTGCCGGGGTCGAGGGGGCCTCCTGGAGGAACGGACTTTGTACTCAGACCTGAAAGATGGATGGGAAGTAGTCTGTTCAAAGGGGATTTTAAGAGAAGGAAGAGCTGCTACAACATAGATGAACCCTGAGGACATTATGCTCAGTGAAAGAAGCAGGCTGCAAAAGGCCACGTGCTGCATGATCCCACTCACATGAGGTTCCTGGAGTCCTAAACTCCCAGCGACAGAAAGCAGAACGGTGGGTGCCAGAGGCCAGAGGGGAGGGGGGGTAGTTCTTTTTCACCGAGTTTCGATTTTGCAAGATGACAAGATTTCCAGAGATGGATGGTAGTGATGGTTGCACAACACTGTGAATGGACTTAAGGCCACAGAGCTGCACACTTAAAATGACTAAGGTGGTCAATTTTATGTTCTGTGTGTTTTACCACAATTAAAAATTAAAGAGAGAGAAATAAAGGAGGAGCATGAGGCAAGGAAGGCCCCCAGATGAGTCAGAAAGGGGAGTAGTTCCCTGCATTTAGCCCAGAGCTGGGGGGGAGGTGACAATGGCAAGGACTGTCATGAAAGGAAGGCATTTGAGGGGTGGAAGTCGGTGGCTTTCCAAGGTGTTCAGAAATGAACAGGAGGAGAGCCTTGGTGATCAACTCGAGGATCAAGTAGAAAGGATCAACATAGACATGTCTTTGCTAATGGACCACGTGCTCTGATGACAGGTACCACTGCCCTCCATCCAGGGGCTTGCATTTCAGCAAGAGGCAGCAGTGAGCCACCAGGTGCACGAGGAGTACGCACTCCCCTGGTTCTTTCCCTCCAGGCCGCCTCTGGAGCAGAGCAAGCCCTCCTGGGGAGCGCCCGCGCTGGGGGTGCCCAGTATTTACCAGACCCTCTGGTGCCACAAGGTCACCTGCGTGTCAGCTCTTGTGGAGAAGCCGGATTTGTCCATCATTGGTGGAGATTTGTTCAATTTAAACTTACCCAGGAAGAAAGAGGACGTGAAGCTGCCCAAAAACGATACTGATCACATAGCAGTTTCCCTGTTCGAGTGCTGCAGAGACCAGGCTGCTAGTTTCTTTTCTTGGCAAATTCTTCTTCCCTGGTTGATCAAGAAGTCTGACTGAAATTCAGCTTTGCCCGACGGGGCAAAGAAAAACAAAACAAGAAGTGATTTCAGCCAACATGGGCTTCTTCCCAAAGCAATTAGAGCTTGGATTTAAGCAAACAAATCGGATTCATGGTTTTTCCCCCTCGGAGCCATTATTTCATTGAGCGAAGAGAGCACAGGGCTGATGGACCCTGAAGCAGCTTCACCAGGATCCCGAATATCACTGACAGCGGCTGCCCGAGCCGGGCTGGGAGCAGAGGGAGGGGAAGGGGTTGCTAGTAAGAAAGCTGACAGTTTTGAAGGTTTGCTTTGTGCCAGGCAAGCCCTAGTTAAGACCTTAGATGAATCATCTCACTTCTTTCTAATCTTGCCCCCAGGGATAGATGCTCTTATTGGCCCATTTCACCAACAAGGAAACTGAGGCTCTAGGAAGTTAAGCAACTTGCCAATGGTTAACAGTTAAGAAAATGGCACAAAATGATCCAGAGCCCACGCTCCTAACTGCTAACTGCAGTGACTCTCAGAGAAGAGGGAATGACATCAGAAGGCCAGCGGCCCTCTCCTTTCCAAGCACGGGCCTTGTACCATCACCTCCAAGCCATGTGCCATCTCAGAGGTCCCAACAGTAATAGGAAAAGAATAACAACACACTGCCGGTTACAGATCACTTACTACGCTCACCTCTTCATGGACATCATTTAATCCTCAAAGCAGGCTCTCTAGACCCTCTCCAGGGTACATCCCCTGCTTTACAGATGAGAAAACCGGTCCTCGTAGAAATTAAGTATTTTGCCCAAAGTCACACAGCAACAACAGCAACACAAAAAGCCCTCAAAATTCAAATCTTAGTTTGGCCCCAAACACTGGGCTATTCATCTCTGCCTCTGACTCAGAGCCATCATTTTGCCAAGAAGACCTTATGGTGAAGGGAACCCATAACTGCAAAGCTCGGAAGTCTCCTAACCCCCAAAGTCCAGCACTTTCCAGGGCCCACTCCCCCTTTCTTTGGTCAGCTCATGACAAGTATCCTACTGAAACGGGCAAAAGGCGCTGTCCTGGCCCCGCCCTGCCCCCTGGGGCCAGGGGTCTGCAGGACCAAGGAGAAGAGTCCTCCCAAAGACTGCACCCTCTTCTAGACCACCCTGCAGGTACTGGGACCTGGGGATCCCCTGCCTCAGTGGCCCCGAGTCTGCATTCAGAGCCTGTGCAGCACCCCCAGATCCATCCGTCCTCAGGGGACCACTGCTCCCAGGCCCTTGAGGTGGCTAAGGACTAAGATGTTTGCTGGGGTGCAGATACTGGACACGCTGGCTGGGGGGCCGTGCACACGCACATTAAGGCCCTAGGGGTGCAGGAAGAGGCTAGAGGCACAGGGAGAAGGAGGGCAAGCCAGGGTTTTGGGGCCGGGGCCTCGGGGCAGGGGGATGGGGGCTGGGGCCTGGGGGCTGGCTCCCCGTGCTCTGCCACATTCACCACGGAACTATGAGGACTTTATCCCTTGAGCCTTAATTTCCTCAGCTGTTAAAAGGGAGGGGGCTGCAGTTTGCTCCCCAGATTTCCCTGTTTCTGAATCTTTGTTTCTGAATCTTTGAGCAATCAGCCTAACTTGTCCAGACCTCTTTTCCCACTGTGCTTTTTTTTTAAATGAACTTTTAAACAGTGGGTTTCTCTCTATTTTAATGAAGTATTCATTTTTAATCCTTGATTTTTGGATCGTAATTTAGAGTTTAAGCCTGGGGGTTCTAGCCTGCCCACGTGGTCCTGTTTAAACTGAGAGCCCTGCATGAACGTTGTTTTGCTGAGGGCGGGTTCCCTCTATTAACTACTCCCTTGAGGAAAGAACGCCGTTATATGAAGTCAGCAGTGTTCGGAACAAAACCTGTCTTATAAATCAAGCCGAGCAGGGTTCTGGATTCCTCCAGGGGCAACTTCCAATTGGTCTGGGCTTGCTGGAAGAAAACGAGGCAAAGTTGTGAAACAAAGGAGTGAACGGGCCGTCCCTCCTCCGACCCAGATCTGCCCACCAGGGTTTGGTGAGTGACCCGCCTTCAGTAATGAAGTCCAGTCGGAATCCGGGTCTCTAGTCGGTGGTATTAGAAGCTGGGACTGTCTTCTTTCCTCCTGTCTGGACAACCTAAAGGAGCCTCAGAACACAAGTTTTTTAGGATGCTCTGGCAGAGAATAGGGGCCCACCAAGGAGGGACTGTGGTCTTTTCTCCACTCCGGGTGCTCAGGCGGAGGCCGGCTACAGCTCCTGGAGGCTTGGTCAGGTCCCTCTGAGACTCAGGAAGGGGCCATGATCTTCTACACCCTTAAGGCCACTCTGTGCTTCCTGAATCCTGAGGCCATCCTCTGTCCTCCATCCCTCACACCCCCTCACCCCCGGCTGAGTTCAGGTGAAACCTAGGTCTGCCCTCCCCTCCTCTCAGTTTCAAGATCCCCAAGAGAATATTTTGTAGTTTATCTGCTAGTCTGAAATACTCCAGGCGGTGTCTCACTTTCCTTGACCTCCTGTCCTGAAACACATCTGCCAGCCTCCCTACTTCCTCCTACCTCTTGTTGGTGGCAGCTCTCATGAAGAACACTAGCATCTCTGTGCATCTTTGTCACCATCAGAGGTTTTACTAAAGGCTTAAGAAGTTTAATTACTGGTTTAGTTTTCCTAGACAACAACAAAGCAGGCCCATTTTATTTGGGAGATGTCTCTCTGGTGAAACACAGACAGGAAAACACCAAAAGAAAGATGCAGGCAACAATTTTTTCATTCACTAGGGAGCACTGTCTGGGCTGAATAACAGCCACCAACAGACAGCAAGTTCTAATCCCATGTGCTGTGACCATGACCTTACCGGGAAGTGGGTCTTTGCAGATTTAAGTACAGGAGGGTCAGGAGATGAGGAGATGACCGTGGATTTTTCAGGTGGGCCCTAAATGCCATCACAAGTGTCCTTATGAGAGGCAAAAAGAGATGAGAGGGACACAAGGGGAAATGTGGTGCAAAGGAGAAACAGGGGAGGTCGCAGCCACAAGCCACGGGCTGCCTGGAGCCGCCAGAGGCTGGAAGAGGCAAGGACGGATTCTCCCCTGGATCCCGCGGTGAGGGGGTTTAGGGGGAGCAGCCCTGCCAGCAGCTTGATTTCAGACATCTGACCTCCTGATCTGTAAGAGAATCAGCTTCTGTTGTTTTAAGCCTCCCAGTTTGTGGCTGTTGGTTACAGCAGCCCTAGGGAAGTGAACACAGGCACTCAGGCGTCTAGAATGGGGCACGCTTTCCCTTATCAAGAATGTGCCATCTGGCCAGCACCTATCCATTAATTATTTCATTTATTTATTTAGTTAACAAATTCTCTACATATCAGGCTCTGTGCTAAGCTCTGGGGACACAAATAGGACTAGGAAACTGTCCCTGTTGTCAAGGATAACACAGTTTAGCAGGAGAAAGACATATAAAGAGATCACTATAAAGTAATGCCTTAAACACAACAGGACAGAAGTCGAGGGAGCTCCCCAGGGGCAGCTAATGGATGTGGTCAGGAGGTTTGGCTGGGATTCCTCGGGGAGGGGGAGGGGGAGGCCTGGGCAGTGGGAAGGCAGGCAGGGCAGGGCCGGTGGGCGGTGGGGCTGGGTGGTGTGTGTGTGGAGGGGGTACGGGTGTGAGGAAAAAATGTGGGTGTGTGTGCACTCTTCTGGGAGCCACAGTCCCCTGTCCTGAGAAGTGCCCCCTCTTAACATTTCTTACATTGAAGTTCTTCCAGCAACAAATGACCCAGGTTTTGTTTTTCTGATAAAGACTTCTCTTCCTTTTTTGAGATATTCGCCATGGGTATAGAATTCTGGATTGAGAGGGGTTTTTTATTTTCCCTTTCAGCCCTGGTTTATTTGGTTTCTGACAAGAAATGTGCTGTTCATTTTATCTTTTTCCTCTGAATTGAATGTGTCTTCATTTTCTGGCTACTTTCAAGATTTCCTCTTTTGTTTTGGGTTTTCAGAAAAGTAGGACAAATATTATTACGTGTTTTTGAAGTGAAGATTGTTGAGGCTTCGAAAGGTAACTGGCCCAAAGTCACAACACTAGAAATTGGTTGAGTGAGGACTAGAACCCAGGTCTTTGGACTCATCCTGGAAGCAACGAGTATAGGTCACCTGTTGAAAGTGTCCTCCAATGAAAGAAAGCCAGAAATCAACTTAGTAAAGTCAACAGTTAAAAAGGTATTTGTATACACTGGAAGTAAATGT